>NC_069680.1:67182130-67485161 GCF_023699985.2 Odocoileus virginianus
ATGGCTCAGCAGCATCAGAAGCAGACCTGGAGGCCAGGTTCGCAGCCTAGATCCCAGCTCCTGCTTCCTTCTCCAGCTCTTCAGCCCCAGTCCCCCCCGACCAGACCACTGTCCAGCCAGCACAGTGCCCACGGTCACCCAGCACACTTGGCTCCTGCCAAGCTCCCCTCCCTCTGCCTGCAATGTCCCTACCCATCACCTGACAACTGTTACTCAACCTTCAAAGCCTGGCCCTCAAATCACCTCCCTCATGAGACCAACCCTCAACCCAGCTCTCCCTTCTGTGAGACAAAGCCAGTCCCTTTCTTGAACGTGCTCCCCGGGCACCTTGTCCCTACCCACTTTAGAGCACGACTGACCAGTCCCCAAGCCAACCACGCTGCCATCTGCTCCCTAAGGTACATCACTCATCTTGACGCCACCACAGCTCAATACATTTGCTTCAATAAGAGAATGAATGATCTCCCTTCTAGACTTACAGACCAGGAAACAGAGGGTAGGCAGAGACTTAACATCTGCAGGAAAAACTGGTAAACAGCCCATCTAGAGTGACTCCCTTGAGATTACACCTGGCCAAGAGTCCATCCTTAGGTGTGTACACCTGAGCAAGCTCGTTGGGACCAGCAGCTCCAGTGTTAGGAAGCAGCCCATCCAAAAGGGAAGCTGTGATGAAAGGCAGCATGGGTGACTTCTGGGAGCCACGGTGCTGGGGAGACACCTCTGGGCCTTCTCCAGGCCCCCGCACTGGCAAGGAGCCCCACACAGGGCCCACTCCTACACACAGGGAATGAGCAACAAGCCAGGGGCAGAAGCAGCTCCCCTGGTTGACCTGGACAGAAAGACGCCAGGGCCTGCAGGGGCCCATAGCACCCTGTTCCAGCAGTGTATCCGCCCCACGTCCCTGTGGGGAAGAGGAGGAAAGATGAGCTCCATCCTGACCCACTTTTCCCAGAGCTCCCTTCCCACGTCTGGCCTGGCCCAGTGAGTGAGCTCCTTCTCACCTGGTGATGTCGGTAAGTGAAACACTCATGTGTGTATTCATACACGGAGGACACCCAGCTCATCAAAACAGTGGAGACTCCCACTTAACAGACAAGAAAAACAGCATCCAGAGGTAGGTCCCTAAACAATGCACTTCCCACTCCAGAGCCTCCCTGACCTGCAAGCACATCCCAGTTCTCCCGGGAGAACAGATGCTTCCCTGCTTCCCTTCCCTGGGCAGGCTTAGACCCTGAAAAAGCACCATGCACTAGGGGAAGGCTCTCCCGGGTGCTGGTGAAATGAAGACGAGAGGCCAGCCCACTCTCAGGTTCTGATTTAGGAGACCTAGGGAAGGGCTAGGGAGCCTTCACTTTTCAGATGCTTCCCAGGGGATTCTGAAGATGAGGATCCAAAACCTGCTTGGAGAGGAACCTAGGAGTAACTCAGAATCAATCCCATGAGCCTGGTGCTTTTTATCACCAGCCTTAAAGATGTCCACACCCTTTGACCCAACAGCCTCACTTCTAGATATGTACCCAAAGGAAATGAAAAAGTACACAGATCTTCATGGCAACATGATATATGTTGAAAAGTAAAAGTGACAGTGTTTGTTGCTCAGTCGTGTTGGGCTCTGTGCGACCCCAGTGACTGTAGCCCTCCAGGCTCCTCTGTCCATGGGGATTTTCTAGGCAAGAATACTGGAGTGGGTTGCCATGCCCTCCTCCAGGGGATCTTCCTGACCCAGGGATTGAACCCAGGTCTCCTGCATTGCAGGCAGATTCTTAACCGTCTGAGCCACCAGGGACATTCCTAAATTTCCAAGGGGGACTGGTGACATACATTCTGATAGGGCAATACTGTGCACCCATAAAAAATGATTCCTCTGTTCGCTCTTTTTAAAAAAGCTTTACAGTATTTACCTCCAGTTAGTAAAAGTATCTGCAAAATAAAAGAAGGTAAAAGTATCTTCTTTTGATTACTGGCATTTTCCAAATTCTCTACCATAAGCATGGCTAATTATATTTTTAAACTGATTATTTTAATTACCAGCGTCAGACTTAAAACGTGAAGCCCAGTTCAGTTAGGAGAGGAAGGACTGCAGACAGCATCTAGTTCAACCATGAACATGACAGAAGGAACACCTTCCCTGCCATCCCCAAGGTTCTGCTTGAATACTTATAGCAGCTGGGAGCTCACTCCCTTTCCTAAAGCAGTGACTGCTGGCAATTAAAAAGTTGCTCCTTACCCTGATTGTTGCTTCTTGATCCACATATAGGTTTCTCAGGAGACAGGTAAGATGGTCTGGTATTCCCATCTCTTTAAGAGTTTTCCACAGTTTGTTATGATCCACACTGTCAAAGGCTTTAGTGTAGTCAATGAAAGAAAGGTAGATGTTTTTCTGAAATTTCCTTGCTTTCTCTATGATCCAGCAAATGTTGGCAACTTGATCTCTGGTTCCTCTGCCTCTTCTAACCAGCTCGAACATCTGGAAGTTCTCAATTCATGTACTGCTGTACTCTACCTTCCTGAAGCTAAAACCTCCATCTCCCTTGCAGCACATGGCATCAAAAGCTCAACAAATACAACAGAGCTGTCTTTCTAAGGAACGGACTTCAAGGGTTACTATCCATGCTTTCCCACTATGACTAAGAGGTGAATGTGGGTTACTGCAAGCACTGCTGACACATACTCCCAATGCCATGTTTAAGTCAAGTGCTGATCAGGGTCAGGGCGGGATGAACTGGGAACCTGGGATTGCTGTATATACACTGTTGATCCTATGTATAAAATGACTAATAAGAACCTACTGTATAGCACAGGGAAATCTACTCAATGCTCTGTGGTGACCTAAATGATAAGGAAATCTAAAAAAGAGGAGATATATGTATATGTAGGGCTTACCAGGGGGCTAAGTGGTAAAGAATCCACCTGCCAATGCAAAAGACGCGAGTTCAACCCCTGGATTGGGAATATCCCCTGGACAAGGAAATGGCAAATCCCTATTCTTGCCTGGAGTATCCCATGGACAGAGAAGCTACAGTCCATGGGTTGCAAAGAGCCCAACACAGCTGAGCCAACTGAACAGGTGCACATCCATGCATATATATATATATATGTACAGATGAGTTACTTTGCTGGAGAGCAGAAACTATTAAAACACAACACTGTAAAGCAAGTATACTCCAACAAAAATTTTTAAAAATTAAAAATAAATCAAGAGTTGATCACCTCCCCACAATCACCTAGATGAGTATCATAAACACCCATGTCCCTTTGGAGCTGAGCCAACTGTTCCACCAACTACAGCTGCCCCTCCCCCACTGGTGACTACAACAGCCCTGCAATGGCTTGGGAAACTCTTCACTGAGGCCATTTTTGGGTGAGCAATCTGCCTGAGGTTGCCAGATCAGCCAAAACACACAGATGCTACCCCATCAGAAGCTGGGCTGACGGGAGCAGCCCAGTCAGGAGCAAGCAAAAGACCCTTCCCTTGAGGACAGCAGCCCATACAAAAGTGATGTTTCCTTCTTACCTCTCGTCTTATTTATTTCGTTTTACTCGGATTTCTCTTCCACTCTTCTCTCCCCCGCCCCCAGGCACAGAGGCGACCATTGTTCTTTTTCTTTGTGTTCTTGCAAAATGGGCATTGCTTTGCATTATTAATTTACATAACAGCACTGCAGTGTCCACCTCACTCTACTTCTTTCTTTTTCACCAAGCACTATGCTTTAAGCTCCATCCCATCGCCATGTGTGTGTCTCAGTCACTTGGATCACTGCACTGTCAGCTCTCCCAGGGACGGATGCCACCCCTTCAGGGACAGGGAGAGAGCCTGGGGCACTGGCATCCAGGAGAGGGCCTGCAGGGTCAGGGCTCAGCAGTAGCCCTGCCAGAGGCTGCAGGACAGCTGTACCAGCAGGGCTGAGTCCCCACCACCCCACATCCTGCTGTCCACTGACATCACCTAGCTTTCTAGTTTCTGTGAAGTCTAAGAGGTGGAAAAGGAGAGTTCATTGCCAATTCTTACCAAACCTGCCAGAACCATGCCTACTAGGAGAGCGACAGGAAAAGCATCAGTGGCACTGATGGAAACAATTGCTCATTAATAAAAAACCTCCACTGGGAAAGCTCACTACAGACTGATAGAGCACAAACATCAAGCACCACCTTGCAAAATGTCCTGGGTCCCACCTGCTCCAGTGGGTGGAGGATCCTCCCAAGGACATGACTGCTCAAGAACAAGCGACAAGGGGTTCTTAGACTCCTTCACTTCTTCGTTATCACACAATTGCACCACCGAGCACCACTATGCACAGTTCCTACCACATGTGACTCCCCATGTGATCTGACAGCACCTGAAGCAGTCTACCTGTTCAATGCGTCCCAGCAAGGTCAAATTGCTTTAAAGATTGCTAAATGCTGATCCCAATCTCTGTGCTAACTTCATCATGGATCAGGAGCAAAGGGTTTACAGACCAGTGCTGGTTTGTGGACCATACCCTGAGCATGAGACAGAAGAGGGAACAAACCAACCAAGACGCCCCAGAAGTCAGTGTAGGGTGGTGCTTAAGAGCCCTGGGATTGGGGCATCAATAACAAAACACGTTACAGCTTACACAGTGTCTACTGGGTGCCAGGGACTGCTCTCAACACTTCACAAATAGTAGCTCCTTTAATTCTTACAAGACAAGGTCCTATTATTCTTCTTATTTCACAGATGAGGAAACCAAGGCACAAAGAGGGAAAGCAACTAGCCCATGGTCATAGTGAGCAGAGATCCAAGATTTGAACCCAATTCCTGACTCAGACACAGGTGCCTGGCAATTTGACTAAGCTGATTCCTGAGTGAGCTGACCTCTCCCATCTGTCCCCTCACTGTAAGGTGCAGTAAGGACTCCCAAAGTGTGGCTGAGGTCAAATGAAGAAATACAAAAACAGACGAAGTATCCTATGCAACAGAAACACCTATCACCTGCATGGCACACAACCATCTACCTGTATGGGACCATTTCCCCACATCATCCACCTGCTTCTGCACCAGCTCAGAAGCAGGTGACATCGCAGTTTCCACCAGAGAGACAGGGATGAGGCTGGCGAGGCTATGTGAGGTAGCCATGGGCACACAGTGAGAGGGCAATGGTCACTTGCTCCCCCTCAGCCACTTCACTCTTCAACCACTCCCTTCTCCTCCCCAAAGAGAAGGCCAGCAGATGGGAATGGGTCTTAAGTCTCCTGGAGAACTTGGAAAGTATGAAAGTGTTAGTCGCTCAGTCGTATCCGACTCTTTGGGACCCTGTGGACTGTGGCCCACCAGGCTCCTCTGTCCATGGGGATTCTCCAGGCTGGAATACTAGAGTAGGGTGCCATTCCCTCCTCCAAGGGATCTTCTCAACCCAGGGATCGAACCCGGGTCTCCTGCATTACAGGTGGATTCTTTACCATCTAAGCCACCAGGGAAGCCCTTGAAACCCATTTCTAAACATCCCAGCTGTAATTCTCAGACTTCAAACTTAGGAGGAAAAAGAAGGCCTTCTAATCCATCTAATAGATCACAGAAAGCCACCGATTTCTGGTATTCCAAGGAGGCTGACTAGTCAGTCTGGACTCCCTCACCCCACCACCTTCTGGCCACAGTGCCCTCCTCCACACTCCACAGACCACCCTCCTACCCATGCCAACTCCACCTATTCCTCTAGGATGCCCGGGTTCAGGCAGCCTCACACAGGTGCAGGTGCAGGAAGAATGACTGGATGTGACAGCCAGGCCTGCCCTATGCCTTCTGGTTATCCTGACCCTATTTTCCCAGGGCCTGTTGAGTACATGCTCTAAACAGGAGCTCGGAATTCCCATGAAGACCCACTCTTCACAGAATGAATTTTCTCCCAAGCCTGCTGCCCCTACTGTGCACGCTGCCTCATTAGGCCAGCCTTCCTCCTCGCCCCTCTCCAGCATCCACCCAGCCTGCCAGCCACCCACCCACACCAGCTCACCGTACACTGACCTTCAGGCGGCCTTCTCTATGCTGCATGCCCTGTCCAGCTGGATACCGGCTCCCTCAGGCTTGGGCTTTCCAATGAGACAATAAACTCCTGGTGGGCAGGAGCCATCTTCTCAGTCACCCTTTTGAGAATCTTATAGATTTTTGCAACCGAACACACTTGCATCTGCTTTACAAACCACAAAATGGAAGGTGAGGAGTAGGAAGTCGATAAGCTAAGCTGATTACTTTTCAGGATTTCTAAAAGCTCCAGTCTAGACAGTGCAACCAGAAATGAAAACCTTTGAGGAAGAATAGGACATAATTTCCATCTGAAAGGGCAGATCCAGGTCGGGGTGTCCAGTATGGGACTGTGGTTGTCATTCACGAGCGAGGCTTAACGTTCTCCTCTCTGCAAGCTCAATGTTTAGCACAGCCTGGGTGGAGCACGGACCAGGTACACACTGGATGGATGACGGGTGGACAGTGGGGTAGGCAGATGGACGGATAAAACCTGGCTCCACTTCTGTCTGGGCTCCACCCTAAAGGCTGAGTGATCTCATGCAAGAAAACACTGCCTGCCTCCACTGAGTCTGCATATGAGAAGCCTTAATGTACAGGAGGCCCAGGACAGAAACAGGAGCCTATGTGAAATTCCACAACTCCACGTGGAAAGCAAAGACAAATGGTCACTGTTTTGTTTCCTCTGAGTTCATAAAATGGGTGAGAATATATGGCAAGATTCATAAAGGTGGTCTGCCATTTTCTATCACAAATGAGTTAGGAGAGGGGCTTCCCTGGTGGTCTAGTGGTTAAGAATCTGCCTTGCAACGCAGGGGACACCGATTTAATCCCTGGTCCAGGAAGATCCCACATGCCACAGGACAGCTAAGCCTGTGTGCCAAAACGACTGAGCCCGCATGCCACAACAACTGAAGTCTGCAGGCTCTAGGACCCACGCGCCTTAAGAGGAGCCACCACAATGAGACGCCTAGGCCCCACAACTAGAGAGTAGCCCCCTGCTCGCCACAGCGAGAGAAAGCCCGCACGCAGCAACAGAGACCCAGCACAGCCAAAAATAAATAAACAAAATGTTTAAACAAAAATTAAAGGAAGAAATGAGTTAGGAGAATAGACAGTCATGTGTAAACTCGCACTCAGGCCATAAATTCTAAGCTGTTTCGGGCTCAGCTATATTTTTTCCAAGAGAAGGACCCAGAGCCAGCACATTTTAGTTTTGTTTATTTTCTTGCCGTTTCCTGGATCCAGTTTCCACCGAGGTTGGCCATGGGGGTGGGCCAGCTCAGTGTTCACAAGGCCTTTACCCTCTTATCTTTATTAAAGGCTGTTCTTCTGAGGCAAGAGGCTTGGTGGCGTCATTTTGCTGCTTGAACTCTGTCCTGTGACTAAGCAATAAGAAGCCACAGCAGTCAGTGCTGGAAGTTTTTGCTGTATCATATAAAGAATGAGACAAGGAGGTACCTCCTGCCAACATCAGACCCATTCTCTGACTCAGCACTAAATGTAGATGTCACGTCCTACGTTTGCATCCAAACAGTACCCTCCGTGTCACAGGTGCTCAGAACACGTCTGCTGGATGAAAGAACACTGTCATGAAGAAGAGAAAGGGTGCCCAAGGCTTGGGACACAGAAATCTGAATGGGGACCTCCACAGGATGGCCCAGAGTACAGAACAAATGCTGACTCTATAAAGAAACGGACAAGGACTCCAAAGCCTACCTAGTCTCCTCTCAGCAGCTGGAGGCCCCGAGAAGCTGAAGAACTTCTTTTGGCCTAGTCCACCCATTAGTGGAACATAAATATTAATACCAACTGCATTTTTGTTGTATCATGCATATATGCATACCAACTGCATGATCTGATAAAAGATTTTTCTCAATGGTCAGGAAGGAGAGCTGCAGCACAATTCCATGAACTGTGTGTGATGCCCTGTTACTTGCTGGAAAGGCTGCTGCCTGCAAAGCCAGGCCCAGATCAGGAAAAACTAGCCAAGGCCCTGAGACTCCCCGCCCAGCCTGTGGCTGGCAGAGAAGACTGAGAAGGAGCTCTGGCCCGGGGAGAAACCTGGATCCTGTGTCCGCCTCCGCCAGGGCATGCTATGAGAGCCTGGGGGAGTTCCTCTGTGTCTCTGGACTGCTATTTCTCATTTCTAAAATCAGCAGTCTGGGCAAAGTCATCTCTAAGATCCCTTCCAGCCGTGATACTCAACAATCTTAAGCTGCTTAAGAAACATAAACAGGAAATGAAAGTTCTGGCCAGATAAGACGAAAAAGAGGTTACCCTGAGCAAGAAGAATGGAGGTTATCGTGAGTACTAAAAAGGTCATTATATTTCTTTAAAAGTATGCTTTCTTACATCAAAATTTAAAAATACAATTAAGTTTCTTCCCATGTGGTTTGTTATCCTCTCACTCAGTCTTGGCTGGATAGATTTTCACCACATTTGAACAGCAGATTTACAAGGGTCAAAGTGATACACAAGAATATTTGTCTGGGGATCCCAGGCCATGCTAAGGAGTCAGTTACCATCCAGACAAGTAACCTGAAATTGACCCAGAAAAAAGCCCGAGAGTCACCTGGGAAAGAGACAGGCCACACCTAGAAAAACACTGTGGGCAGAGAAAACACCCTGGCTTGAGAGCCACCAGGGCCACAGCTCACAGTCACAAGTGATTATCTCTGCTGTCTTTCCACACAGGCAGCTGCAGAAACCCCACCTGCAGGCTGCAGGTCAGAAGAATCTTATTTATGCATCAGCAACTATCAGTTCTCTTAGGCAATGTAGGGGTGGGGCCAGTCAGTGATGGTATTTTTGAAAAAGTAATTTTTCAAAAAAAGGTAACCACTTTCCACCTGACCCCATCTGATGAGGTTTCACTCTGCTCCTTCCCCATCACTGCCCTGGGTAGCAGAGAATAGTTTTTTTTTAAGTTGCTGGTCATTTGTCATTTTTGAGAGCATGGTTCATCCCCAAAGAAAACCTACAAAGGTAAACAGAGGAAACAGGCAAAGACAAGAGTATCTGATGGAAAAACAGCCTCTGCTTCTAGTTGTCACTCACTAACCCAGCTCAGTTCAGGTAAAGGAAGGTGAGACTTTGGGTGGCTCTTCACCTCTCTCATCATAGACAGCATCTTACAATAAAAGCATCCAAGCACAGTGGTTTCCAAACTCAGTTCCAAGGAACCCTGAGAACCCAAAGAATCCTACGGAGGCACCTCAGGGAGTCCAAAAAGAAAAGGGGCAAGCGCCAAGCTTCCATAGCACCTGTCTAGCTTATATATCTGGCTTACTCACCTAAGAGTCCAGTTAGTGACAAAAATCCCACAGCTACAAAAATAAAATAATTGAACTCATAAACAACAGTTGCATTTCACATATGTTCTTTCCATTTAATTGTTGTAACAGTCCCGTGAGGAACCTGGGGCTACATGGGTTTGTGATCAGACTCCACAACCTGCTCCCTAACATAACCACCCCATGCTCATCCAGCAGCTACATGGACTCTCAGGGAAGGGATGTCACCACCCTCCACAGTCCACTCCACAGCTGGGTGGCACAGACCATGCAAACAAGTTCTTCCCTAAACAAAAAGCCCAGGGAAGGGTCCCAGGCAAACTTATTAACGTGTGGACCTTATTAAAATCCTGATTTAAACAAACCATCTATAAAACGGCATTCCTGCAATAAAGAAAGTGTGAAAGTCACTCAGTTGTGTCCGACTCTGCAACCCCAGGGACTGTAGCCCACCAGAGCCTCTGTCTATGGAATTCTCCAGGCCAATACTAGAGTAGATAGCTGTTCCCTTCTCCAGGGGATCTTCCCAACTCAGGGATCAAACCCAAGTCTCCCACATTACAGGCGGATTCTTTACCATCTGAGCCACCAGGGAAGCCCAATAAGATAAACTGAATATCAGCTGGATATGAGATGACATTAAACTATTAATATAGTCAGCTGTAAAAAAAAAAATTTTTTTTTAAAGATTTTATCTCTTAGAGACACTTCCTTAAGTATTTATGGAGAAAGTAATATGATGGCTGGGATTTGTCTGAAAATATTACAGGAAACAAAAGTTTGGGAGCTGGGAGTTTGTAATCTCTGCACATGTTTGAGTATTTTATAATATAAAGTTTCAAATGAAGACAGGAGGAAGAGAGAAAGGTTCTTCCTTACGTTGGACTCAATTCTACCTCCCAGTATCTTCTACCAGTTAGCTCTCTGGGGTCAGAAAGAATCAGGTCTCATCACCTGTCCATGTCCATTTGAAAACAGGCATCCAAGCCCCTCTAAGTCGCCTTTCCTTTAAAATAATTCTTCCCAAAAAAATTAAATAAATAAATAAAATAACTCTTCCCTTATGGAGCTGAACTCACAGCTCATGGCCATGCCCTCCTTAACTGCAGACCCCAGGACCACAGCACTGTGAAGGTGTTGTGGGCAGCCCCAGGAATGTGAATTTCCTGGTCCATGCACACTCTCCACCCTCCTTTGGGCATCTCTCTGTACCCTGTGACATTTCCTGATTCCAAGGACAGTTAGGGGATTGGCTCTCCACTCAAGGGCAGGTACCTCCTAGAGCAGAGGCAGCAGCAATAGCTTGCCCTCACTTCACATAAATCTAGATCCTCACCAAAGCCCTACGAGGAAAACACTAGCCCTTTGACAGATAAGGAAAAAGAAAACCCATAGAGGTTAAGCGATTTGTTAAAATCACATAGCCTAAGATGGAAGACCCAAGATTTAAACTTGTGGGGATTCCCCAAGTTTGGGCTCATGACACTCAGCTCTCTGTGGCCTTACTCCTGGGCTCCAAACCCATCCATGATGCTCAGGCCACCTGGGTCATTCAGCTGTATCACCCAGCTTTTCAGAAGTAACATCATTCTCCAGGCCATCTTCCAGCTCTCCAGCCCAACAAACGCCCAGGCTCTGGAAGGATTCACACAATAGGTAACCAATCCTGGACCTACAGTCACCAAACCACCAGGACAGGTCTCTACAAATCCCTCCAAGGTGCCCCCCAGAAACCCCAACTATGGACCAAAGTTCAGTCATAGAGAAGACGTCAAGAGGTTTAACCATCTCAAACAATAATCATCATGAACGAGACCATCCTTGTTGAGCTGCATTAGGGAAAATGAAGGCCCAGAGAAGTCATACTTCTTACTTAGGCAAGATCACACACTCTTCCCTAAAAATCTACTGGTCCCAGAATCTACTACACATCAGAATCAGCAACGTAGCAAAAAAAAAAAAAAAAAGAAAGAAAAGAAAAAGAAAAAATCCAATAGCCCCAGAATCATATGCCCATTTCATCTGGTATCAGAATTTAAGGTTCTTGGTTACTTGAATGAAAGAGTTGTGAGAAAATTTGAAAAAATGATGGTATACATTGATGTTCCGACCCCCTGCACTAATGCTAAAGTTTCCCAAGAGTGCACTTCTCAGAACACTTATGTTGCAAGATGCTCAATGAAAAGGGCTTTGTGGTCAAATCAGTTTGGGAAACACTGCCCAGTGAACTCAGTCCAGTGAAGTCCCAAGACTGGCTTACTGGTGGCTTGAGAGGCTCCCAGTAAAGGAGCCTGCATGACCGTCTCAAAACAACACTGCTCAAATGTACTTAACCACAGGACCCTTTTACAAATAACACCACTGACATCCCACCAAACTACTGTTTAGAAGACATTTTTGTGGGAAATGCTGATCTAGGTTTTTCTAGAAAAATCTTAATAGCCAGTTACCCTGGATTCAAGTCTATATAACCGAACTAACCCTGAATGGGATAAAGAGCAAGTGTCTACAAAGCAGAAATAACTAACATACTTCCAGGTCTCTGGGGATGGAGATATTAGTATTGCAATCATGAAGGAAATGTGCGAACATCTCCTGGCCAGATAGGAACGCTGCCGGGATTCTACGGTCAACAACGCCTGTCCTCAAAAGAGTCACAGATGACTACTAAAATATTTAAAGTCCAAAAGGAATGTCTCGAGACTTTCCAAAATGAGTCTAGAGGGAAAAATTACACAACTTTTAGAAAATAATAGAACATAAACTGGGACTCCAGGCAGGCCACTCATTCCTGAGGCAAGGTGCTGTAGACAGTAGGAATTCCTTTCATTAAAACTCAAAGCAAACAGTCTGGAAATTCTTTAAAAAATTAACACAGAATTATCATATCAACCATAATTCCACTCCTGGATATATAACCAAAAGAACTGAAAGTAGGGCCTCAAAGAGGTATTTGTGCACCAATGTTCACAGCAGTTTTATTCACAAGAGGTGAAAGGAACCCAAGAGTCCACTGGCAGATGAATAGATAAACAGAATGTGGTATATACATGAAATGGAATATTACTCAGTCTTTTAAAAGGAAGGAAATTCTGTCACATGTTTCAACATGGGTGAATCTTGAGGATATTACCCTAAGTGAAATAAGCCAGTCACAAAAGACAAATGCTGTATGATTCCACCTACACAAGCTAGCAAAAGGAATCAAATTCACAGAAACCAAGTAGAACGGTGATTCCCAGAGGTGGAGGAGGGAGAAAGGAGGAGTTATTGTTTAATGGATACAGAGTTTTAGTTTCGCAAGATGTCAAAGTTCCAGAAATCTCTTACTCAACAATGAGAATATACTTACCACTTCTGAACTGCACATTTAAAATGGTTAAGATGGTAAATCTTACATTATGTGTTCTTTAAAAATTTAAAAATAAAATGGAAATTCTGACATGGATGACCCATGAAGACACGATGCTAAGTGAAAACAAGTCAGTCACAAAATGATGAATACTCTATGATTCCATTTATATGAGATACCTAGAACAGTTAAATTCAGAGACAAAAAGTACAATAGAATGGTGGTTGCTAGAGGCTGGGGGGAGGGGAGAATGGAGAGTTATTGTATTGTGCTATCAATTGAGTTTCAGTTTTGTAAGATGAAAAAAGTTCTAGAGATGGATGGTGGGAATGGTTGCACAATGAGGATGTACTTAACAGCACTGAAATGGACACTTAACAGTGAACAAGATAGCTATTTTAATGTTACAGATATTTTGCCACAATTCAAAAAATAGCAAAAAATGTTTCAAATGGTAAATGTTATGCTATGTATATTTTACCACAGTATTAAAAAAAAAAAAAGTACAAAGCAAATGGATTATGACCCTTAGTGTGAAATGAAACATCAAGGTCAACAGCCACCCCACAATTAACCACCAAGGTTCAGAATTGGATGGCAAACATGGAACACTCAAAGTATCTGTTTAATTTAAAATATTTCTGTAGCACTTTCATGGAACTCTGTCTCAAACAGATCAATAAACACACACAATTCAGAGATAGGCAATCTGCCCCAGGGAAAAAGGGGGGAAAAAAACAACAACAACAGCATCTCCCCAACTCAATCCCATTTAAAATTCTTTTCTGAACATGTTCAGCCTCCCTACTGCACAGGACGACAGGCAGTTCAGCCCTCTTGCTCTATGCCCACTATCTGTGTGGGTCACATCTTCCCAAGACATAGGAAATAAAGAGCCCCCTCATGACGGTGGTTGGAATGCTGCTGCTGCTGCTGCTGCTGCTGCTAATTCACTTCAGCCGTGCCCGACTCTGTGTGACCCCATAGACGGCAGCCCACCAGGCTCCCCTGTCCCTGGGATCCTCCAGGCAAGAACACTGGAGTGGGTTGCCATTTCCCTCTCCAGTGCATGAAAGCGAGAAGTGAAAGTGAAGTCGCTCAGTTGTGTCCGACTTAGCGACCCCATGGACTGCAGCCTACCAGGCTCCTCCGTTCATGGGATTTTCCAGGCAAGAGTACTGGAGTGGGGTGCCACTGCCTTCTCCGGTGGTTGGAATGAGGTGGATCAAAAAATCAAAGACAAAATACTTCTCCTACACTGCT
Source organism: Odocoileus virginianus (assembly GCF_023699985.2). NCBI lineage: Eukaryota > Metazoa > Chordata > Mammalia > Artiodactyla > Cervidae > Odocoileus > Odocoileus virginianus. The sequence continues at coordinate 67,196,022 of NC_069680.1, forward strand.
TAGCTTTTCAGGAAATAGAAAACCAGAGTACAAAAATCACTCAACACTAACACTAAATCAAAAAATAGTGAGCATGGTACAGAGCTAGAAGAAGTCTCAGAAATCTAATCCAACCCCATCACCAAGTTTCCTTGGACCTAATGCCACCTTGCAAGTACTGAGAACCCTACAGCAGGGGTCCCCAGCCTCTGGGCGGTGGACCGGTGACCTCCTGTCAGATCAGCGGTGGCATTAGATTAGAAATTAAGTGCACAACAAATGTAATCCGCTTGAATCATCCTGGAACCATCCCCACCCCACCCCGTGGAAAAGTTGTCTTCCACGAAATTGGTCCCTGGTGCCAGAAAGGTTGGGGACTGCTGCCCTAGAGGACTGAGGCAGTCCTGAACTTCTTCCAGCTTTACCTCATCCATCTTTTCACTGGAAAAAAAACAAGCCCTGGATAGTTAAGAGGCTCATCAAAGGTCAAGACGTTGCACAGTTAGGAGCAGATTCCCATCCAAAACTCTTTCGAGGACACCAAGCTGACATTCAAATTCTAAGCTCAGACAGGGAAGGGCTCTCCAATCCTGCAACAGGTAATAGGGTTGCTCCACAAGACTCCTGGCGGCCAGTCGCACAGTGCTGGTACCTGAGGGGTGACCCTGGGGACTTCCGACACCAAAGTCACAGCATCTGCTTCTATCAGACATACTGTGGGAGGGGATTTCCCTGTGTGCATCTGGAACTCACCCTGGCCTTCCTGCACTCTCACAGCCTTCTGTCACCATGAAGTCACCACCTAGGAATCTGCACCTATTTCTGAAGAGGATCTGGACTTCACAGGGACAGGCCACTCATTCGCCACACCAGCTGAATAGTTATCCATGCAACAGAAATTTACTGAATGCCCATCCTGGGCCAGGTTCTCTTCTAAGCATTGGGAATACAACAGCAAATTTGGCTCACGGAGGTTACATTCTACTCTTGATGACCCACTGCCACAGTAAAAGCAACCCTGGCATCCGTTCAGCATAGTTTATAAGGAGCTCTCACATAACCCTCAGATACATCAGGAGAATCCCAAACTTCTGGTTCTAAGGCTGGTTTCAGGCTTCATCGCCCACCACACTAATAGATGCTGCTTTTTTCCTACAATAGATTGTCAAATAGCACAGTGAAGTAGTTATTGTTTTAAATATTCTGCAGAGAGGGAGGAGATCAAACTAGTCAATACTAAAGAAAATCAATCCTGAATATTCATTGGAAGGACTGATGCCAAAGCTGAAACTCCAATACTTGGCCACCTGATGCGAAGAACTGACTCTTGGAAAAGACCCTGATGTTGGAAAAATTGAAGGCAGGAGGAGAAGGGGATGACAAAGGACAAGATGGTTGCATGGCATCACCGACTCAGTGGACATGAGTTTGAGCAAATTCCAGGAGATGGCAAAGGACAGTGAAGCCTGGCGTGCTGCAGCCTATGGGGTCACAGAATCAGACACAACTGAGCAACAAAAGAGAGGGAGATGAGTTCAGTAAGGCTAACTGTCTTGCTTAAAGTCTTAAAGTCCAGTTGAGACTTGCTTAAAGTCCAGTTGAGCTATTTCAAATCTTAAAAGATGATGCCATGAAAGTGCTGCACTCAATATGCCAGCAAATTTGGAAAACTCAGCAGTGGCCACAGGACTGGAAAAGGTCAGTTTTCACCCCAATCCCAAAGAAAGGCAATGCCAAAGAATGTTCAAACTACCACACACACACACAACTACCACACAATTGCACTTATCTCACATGCTAGCAAAGTAATGCTCAAAATTCTCCAAGTGAGGCTTTAACAGCACGTGAACCGAGAACTTTCAGATGTTCAAGCTGGATTTAGAAAAGGCAGAGGGACCAGAGATCAAATTGCCAACATCCGTTGGATCATCAAAAAAAGCAAGAGAATTCCAGAAAAACATCTACTTCGCTTTATTGACTATGCCAAAGCCTTTGACTGTGTGGATAACAACAAACTGTGGAAAATTCTTCAAGATGGGAATACCAGACCATCTCACCTGCCTCCTGAGAAATCTGTATGCAGCCCAAGAAGCAACAGTTAGAACTGTATGGAACAACAGACTGGTTTCAAATTGGAAAAGGAGTACATCAAGGTTGTATACTGTCACCCTGCTTATTTAACTTATATGCAGAGTACATCATGTGAAATGCCGGGCTGGATGAAACATATGCTGGAATCAACATTGCTGGAAGAAATATCAATAACCTCAGATAGGCAGATGACACCACCCTATGGCAGAAAGTGAAGAGGAACTGAAAAGTCTCTTGATGAAAGTGAAAGAGGAGAATGAAAAAGTTTCAAGTCTAAAACCTAGTAAAATCTGACAACCTCTCCCACCACCCCACACCAAATTGCATCATCATATGAAGGTGAGATCACATATAGTAGACATTCACCTGATGCTTTACCTGCACAATATCCTTTCTACTCTTCTTTTTTGAGAACTGCTTCTTCCCACTCTAAAGAACCACATGGTACTGGTACAAGCTGTCAATCACAGCATCCCATCACGATACCCTATTGGTTGGGCCAATCCTCTAGCCCTAGCCACAGTGACTGGGTCTCACATGGACATGTGACCATATTTAAGCCAATCAGAATTCTTCCATGGGATTTTTCTGCCTGGTTTAGTGGACTCAGCTCCCTTTATTCTCTGGTCAGAGGCTGTGAAGACGAAGCCAAGAGGGGCCTGACATCATGTTTTAGGATGACATTAATAGAAAAAGCCCATGGCATTCAGGATCAATCACCCAAAGGCCATCTACCCCAATCCATCCCAAGGTTTTGGAATATAATACAATTGATTCCTCTTTCCTGTCTAATACAGTTTGAGCTAAGTTTCTGTTGCCTGAGATCACAGGGGCCTGATCTAATACATAGAGGAATAAATAATAACTGCCTTTCTGTTAGAAATCTCATTTCAATTATTACTTTCAAATTCTTCTACCACTTCCTCTTAACACAATGAAAATAACCAAAGAGGGCTTCCCCGGTGGCTCAACGGTGAGGAATCTGCCTGCCAATAAAAGGTCCAGATAACCTCTAATGAATAATAGATAATCCACAACCTGACAGTCAGCAGCCAACTGCACTTCTCCTACTAGAAATGCCTGGCAGGGTTATTCCTTTTTAGAAAACTCCTTCAGCTTCAATTTCTAACAAGCATACACAGCCTAAACTCCAAGTGGTATATAAACCCCACGCTCCACCTAGATTATCTCTGCATCCCCACCCATCTAGAGCCAATGCCAAAGCCCTGCTCACTCAGGCTGGTCTAATTTCTACAACCTGAAAACACACTGCTCCTCTCATGGTCTCTGGTCTTGTTTCTCCCACCCAAAACTTCCTCCTTTCCCTCTGCACGCTCAGAGAACCCCTTCAACACCAGCCTCAAGCCTCAACCCCTCCTTAAAGTATTCTTCGGCTTCTTCAGCAAACACTACTGTCTCCATCCTCTTAATTCTAGTGAAGCCAAGTCACCAGGAAACTAAAGAGGAGGCAGAGGGCATGAGAGGAGACATTCAGCTCAGGACACACAGGAGGGAGGGCCAGCCTGCAGTCACCATGTTCTGCCACTTTTGCACCGCTTAAGAGGCCTGCTGGCCGGGGAGCCCCCCACATGTCGATGGTCACTAGAGCCACCAAGGGTGGATGAGAGCATGTGGGGAAAGCATGTGGTAGACAGAGTCATGACGATGATGATGATGTGCGTGCTCGGTCATGTCCGAATCTTTGTGACCCCACAGACTGGAGCCCACCAGGCTCCTCTGTCCATGGAATCTTCCAGGAAAGAATACTGAAGCAGGTTGCCATTTCCTACTCCAGGGGATCTTTCTGACCCGGGGATCAAACCTGCATCTCTTGCACTGGCAGATAGATTCGTTACCATGGAGCCCCCGTGGTATTTCTATCACTCAGTTGATCTGTCTCATAATGTCACTCTTCTCAGTGTCCCATTCCCCCACCTAGGCAGCGAGCTGCAGGCTGGAATTACATCCTATGCACCCCGACCCTGTCTGCACCAAGCGCAGGATGAGACACTTCGATCCTCCCCAGTCACATTTTGCCTCCCAGTAGTTGAGGCAGGCCATGCAACCCCATCTCACAGATGAGGACCCTGAGGCCTAGGGCCAGGCAGTTGAGGAGCTTCCAGAGAGAAAACCCAGATGTCGGCAAATGAATCAAAGAGAAAAAACAAAGGACCTCATGGGTTCCAAGTGAACAAACACGATCCTGACACAATTGTGTGAAAAACTACAGACCTGAGCCAATCAGAACAGTACAGTTCTCTCCTCTCTCTACCACCAGCAGGGACAAAGGTACCTACTCCTTTCTTAAACATTCATGTATTGGGACAAGGGAAAGCTACAAAATTCCACAGAGCTCCCAATGCAGGAAATGGCTTGAAGCTGTAATGGGAGGGCCTACCCAGGTAACAGGAAAAACCACCAAGGACAAGGAATCTGGAGCGCTGCGCTGAGCCTGACTCCAGCTCCCTTCTACCCTGCGACTTCCAGTCTGTCCTCAGATCACAGATAGGCCCGGAACGCTGCATAGGCAGAAAAGGCACCACTCATGCCACTGTGTGCCACAGAATTCAGTGAGATATTAAAGTATGCTGCAAGACAGAAAAGGCTCAAAAGCAATGTACTGTCAATTCTGTTACAGAAGTCCCCCCTACCCCCAGAATAAAACCACACTGTGGTTTCTTAGTCACCTTTAAACTCCAGGCCTAAGCATGGTAGATTATACATGTCCAGGCTCTCTCTAATTGAGCATGAGCAGAATAGATGAGTTTGATTTGCTTACCTGCCCAGCGCCACCTAGGCCAGTTTCCACCAGTTCCAGACCCCACGTGGAGAGCTGTCAGACATCATTTGCCTGCAGCACAACAAAGTCCCACAGCACACAGGTGCCAGCCAGGGGATGGGCACTCCAGACCAGGGGTCCACATGGGATGTGGAATCCACCAAGGGGGCCCTTAACTAGGTGATGGCAGCACCTTGGATGGAGAAACAGTGACAAGAGGGGCCTCCTCTTGAGGCTCTGGATCCTTGGGAAGCCAACAGGTTCCTCCCTGTAGCTCCCATAAGAACCCTGCACTAAGGCTGCCTGCCAGGCAGAGCTTGCACCTGTGTGCAAAGTGGAACCTGCTGGGAGAGCAAAGACCAGGACACAGGGCTGAGCCTGCCTGGCTTTGGCTCCTCGGGGATGAAACCAGTGCTTCTAGCACTTGAGCAGTGCTTTTAGGCACTGAGCTTTGTTCCACAAGACGGGCTCCCTGGCTACAAGAAAATATGCTGAAAAATCACTGCACAGTAATTCATCCTTTACAAAGATCCCGAGGTTCTGCGGTTTATGTCACACCATGTCATCCCTCATCCCCAAAAGCTCTACATGGCAACTTACCAGGTCAAATGCCATCCTATTTTTTTTCTAAAGTATTAACTAAAATTGGGCTTCCCTCGTGGCTCAGTCGGTAAAGAGACCGCCTGCAATACAGGAGTCCCAGGTTCAATCCCTGAGTCGGGAAGATCACCTGGAGAAGGAAATGGCAACCCACTCCAATATTCTTGCCTGGGAATTCCCACGGACAGGGGAGCCTGGTGGGTTATAGTCCATGAGGTCGCAAGAGTCGGACACGACTTAGCGCACAACCAAACGAAAATGAACTTAACTTTCCTTTGAAAAGCTACACAGCTCTACACTGTGTTAAAACTAGGGTCTGAAAAGCTGCCCTGGAGAATAAAATCCAAACCTTATTTCATCCTTTCCTTAGAAGTCAGACCAGCTTCCAGAACTTCAGCTCAGAGAGGCCCCACCTTATACACCACGCATGGAAAAGAGAGGGACCTAATTAATGACAATTCATCTATTCCAGAGATTAAAGCTGGCGCTGATTCAAACACATCCCACCCAGAACTTGAGTCTGCATTCTAACTTCCGCCAGCTTCCTTGATCAATTTCCTCCTTCAAACACAGACAGCTAGACAGACAGCAAGGCAATTAAAAAGATACTAGGTATAAAATAGGTATATAACCAGAGAACCTACTGTGTAACACAGGGAATTCTACACAATGCTTTGTGGTGACCTAAATGGGAAGGAAATCTACAAAAGAGGGGATATAGGATATACCTTTAGCTGACTCACTCAGTAAAGTGACAAACTAACAGCAAAAACTACTACAACATTGCACAGCAACTGTACTCCAATAAAAAAATTAATTAAAAAAAAGAAAAGAAGAAAAAGTTATCCCAAAGAGATTTCCCTCTGACCTTATTATCCTCATAGCCACATCCAACAGCTCTTCTCAACATGTTCCAAACCATCATCCCAGGGGAGGACTAGGCTGACCAGCATAAATGATCATAATTGGGGGACAATGCAGATTTGAGAGACGAAAATGCTAGAGTCAGAAACCCACAGTGGAGACAGAAGGGCCACCAATGAAACGATCTGCTGTGTAGCCAGCAGTTCAGTCTCTCTCTGTCAGCTGCCTTCACTACAAAAAGTTAGTTGAGATGGCCAATATCCAATGGAGCTGTTACCAGGAACAGCTTATAAAATCATCTCCTTAATAAGTCAAGCTTTTAACAGCCAAATAAACGGGTCTCATCAGCCTGTGTCCCACAGGTTGTTACAGGCAGTTTGTCAGCCCTCTCCATTCACTTTTAAAACAAAGACAAGACATAGCAAAGGTGGCACTTGCTGCTTCCTGGCTCCAAAGGGGTTAAATAAAACAATGGGTCATAATTGGAAACTCCTGGTGCCCAATACTTTGAGCGACTTAACCACTCCAAGCTGGAGTTTTCTCTCTGGCAAAGTAGGAATCATAGCTCACAGAGTGGTAACAATTAAACATGACAAAGCAGAGTGCCTGTCACAACAGTAGGTGCCCGACAATTGCTGGCTCTTCCTTCCTCAGAGCTATGCTTTCTTCCTCAGCTTCCCTGTCTAAAAGTCTGGCTTTTCACAGTCTCCAAACAGCCCACACCAAGCCTACCAGTTGTCACCAACACCCAGTAATACCCACCCCCCCAACACACACACTGGAATACTCACAGATTCATCATCCACCAGCCAAGGGTACCAGCCACCAGCCTTCCCTCCTCAAACAGCTGGCGCACCCTCAGGGAAGGAACTGAGCCCCAGCAGCTACTACTAAGATTTTCCCATGGTGCAGTGCAACTTCCCCCAACTTTTCCCGGCCCACAGTTTCCAAAGAAACCTAGCAGGCATTGTGCATAATCAACCACAAGTCTCGGCGAGCAAAACAGACTGAGCTCAGAGCAGAGGGAGCTAAGAAAATCAGAAAGTGAAAAGGCACGAGCGGTCCTGAAACCGGGTGTCAGGGACCAAAATTCAGGAGTACCAGCCCTGGCCCGGGTTCTATTCTTCTAGATCTTAACACTGATTGAAGACTAGCAGAGGTTCTCAAAGGACTGGTGGATGAAGAGTCTTAGAAAAGGGACTGACCGGACATACGCCCCGCAGGCTGGACTCGGGGGGTCTCTAGTGGACCCCGCCGCGTGCCGCGGCACCTGGAGAATGAAGGCCTACAGTGCCGGGCATTGTTCACAGCAAGGGCGGGATTGGAAGAGGAGGTGGGAAGTGGTGGTGGGGTGGGGGGTGGGGGGGTCCACGCATCAGCCCCTCCCCCGGCGGGCTGAAGGAAAGCAAATTTTCCCCGCGGCCAGCGCCAGGTAGATGAATGGCCCTCGCAACCTCCCCTCTCGGAGAACCGGAGAGAGGAGTAGCGGAAGGCGGATGCGAGGGGCCGGGCAGAGGGGTCTGACACTCACCGGCGCCCTCGGCGGGCTGCGGCGGCCCAACGACGCCGTTCAGGTAGAGGATGGGCAGCAGGTGAGGCTGCGTCTTCTCCAGCGCCGCCCGCAGGTCGTGGAAGTGGTCCCGCTCCTTGGCCAGCAGCAGCTTGAGCAGCAGCTCCGCCTTGGCGCCTCCCGCCTCCTCGTCCAGCTGCCGCCGCTCGCCGGGGCTCAGCGCTCCCGCGGCCTCGAGCAGCCCAAGCACGGCCTCCACCTCCGTCATGGCCTGGGCCAGGCTCTGCTGACACTGGGCGAGCAGCTCCCGGCGCTGGGGCTCCATGGTGGCGGCCGCCCCGCCCCGCCGGGCCGGAGGGCTCCCGGGCTCCCCGAGGCCGGCGGGCGGGCGCGCGCGCGCGCGCAGGCGGGCAGACGGGCAGGCGGCGGCGGGACCCGGGCGCCTCGGGGCGGCGAGCGCTGGCGGTCGCCCTAGCGCGCCGGGAGCCGCGAGGCCGTGGGGGCCATGGGCCGGGGCCTGGGCGGGCTGGGGGCCCGGGCGGCGAGCGGCGCTCAGCAGCGGCCGCCTCCCGGGCTCAGGAGCGCAGCCATGTTGGCTGCGGCGGCGGCGGCGGGACTGGAAGAGGAGGAGGAGGAGGAGACGGAGGAGGAGAAGGAGGAGGCGGAGGTGGGGACGGCGGCCGGGGCGCGCCCCGAGGCCCGGCTCCAGCCGGGCATGCTCCCCCTCCCCTCCCCCTCGGTGCGCGCCGCTCTCTCGCCGGCCCCGCGAGAAAAAACTCGCCCCGAAACGTCGTCGCCCCGGCGCCGCCCCCCGAACACAATCACAACTCCGAGAGCAAAAATGGCCCGGTCGTGTGCGCCAGGCCCCCTCGACGGCTCAAGGGCCCGCCTCGGCGCGGCCCGTTCCGTGCGCCCCGGCCCGGCTCACCGGGGCCCCGCGGCCGCCGCCCGCTCCGCCATGCCCGCCCCCAGCCGCCGCCGGTCTGTCCCTCCGCCCTCCTCTTCTTTCCCCTCCCTTACCCCGGCCGGCCTTTCAGGAGCCCGGGCGGCCAGCCCCGAGGGGATGGGCGAAGGGGAGGGGTCCCCACCTCCCCGCCCCGAGCCCGCCTGGGAGGCGGGGACACCGCGCGCGCTGGCCCTCCCGGTCTCCGAGGCCCAGGCTCCACCCGCGGTGGAGTACGCGGAGTTAGGGGCCGGTGGGAAGCAGCCCGCCCCCTCAGCTAGGCACATGGCCAGCCCCCAAGCTGTTGGAGACCCCCTCCAAACAAAACCCTGCCCCCCGGTCTAGCGTTTTCTAATCTGAAATACTCCACAATCAAGCCTGGAGACAACAGAGGGGATGTCCCCTAAATTTGGCCATCTCCAAATTTAGACCGCCCGCAAATCTGTGAGATATGCCCACTCACTGCAAGGAGCTCTTATATAGAAAATGGTGGTGGTTTAGTCGCTAAATCGTGTCCGACTCTTGCGACCCCGTGGACTGTAGCCGGCCAGGCTCCTCTGTCCCTGGGATTCTCCAGGCAAGAATACAGTCCCAGGGACAGAGGAGCCTGGCCGGCTACAGTGCATTAGCAGGCAGATTCTTTACCGACTGAACTAGGAGGGAAGCCCCATATAGAAAATATCCCAGTATTATCCCCTGAGACCGGGTTAATCAGGATCTATGCCTCACCTGCATTTTAGATGGGTTGGTCCCCAGTGTCTAAAGAAGTGGGATGTTGGAGCCAGAGAAGGAGGGATGTGTTGCTGGAAGAACAAGAGAGTGGTGGGGTGTGCTGTGGAGCCACCGCATCTTTTTGGCAAGAGAAGTGCTCTCCTTCGTAGATGTCACCCCGGATTCCAGCTAGTCTCAGGAGAAGATAAATCCATGGGCTGCAGAAGCCTTGCTCCCCTGATGGCCTCAATGAGGATCTACACTTGGGCTCCAAGTCCAAGAAGGTCTCCTGCCCTTGCGGACACATACCATTTACCTCCTGACCACAGGCGGAGGTCCTTAAAAGCTGGACTCCCAACTGAGCATTTCCAATAATCCCACCTCGCTAGTGTAGAGTGGAAATCCCAGGGCTGGTGGAAACGTCTCTGTTTCATTGAGTGAAGCTCATTTACAAACCCTGGGGATCACAGGTGCCTTTTCTGCTGTCACCCCCACCACCAGCATCACCACTTCCATGCTTCCCCTCAGTAGCAGCTTTCTTCCATGCTGCTTCTTTAGGGGGATGAGTCACTTTTATTTAGTGGGCACAAACTCTATGTATAGTGATTAGAACAAAAGTACCAGAGTTTGCACTTCAGTTTTGGATTTCCTTTTAAGTAGCTACACGGTGTGGAAGCAAATCAATTGCCCTGGCTGTTCTCAGTTTTCTCCTAAGAAAAACAGGATGGGGGGGGGGGGGGGGGGGGGGGGGGTATAGCCCCATTAGGGGCTATGAACAAGCTCGAGAGTGTCAGTGAAGCTTTTGAAATTATCTAAGCCTCTTTTTGTAGGCACATATTGTCTACAATGGGCTTCCCTGGTGGCTCAGGGGTAAAGAATCCACCTGCCAATGCAGGAGACACAGGTCCAACCCCTGGGTCGGGGAGATCCCCTAGAGAAAGAAATGACTAACCCACTCTCCAGTATTCTTGCCTGAAGAATTCCATGGACAGAGGAGCCTAGCAGGCTACAATCCATGGGGTCGCAAAAGAGTCAGACATGACTGAGTGACCAAACAACAACAACAAATTGTCTACAATATTTTTCTGGGACAGAAGTCCATAACTTTCATCGAATTCATTAAGGGCTCCATGACCCAAAGTGGACCCAAAATGGTTGAACTCAACTCTTTTCAGAGGACTCCCTTCTTAGGTAGTCTGGGTTTCTATAACTGAGTAAGGTTCTGGGGGATGGGAAGGCTGTTCTATTGCCCAGTGCCAGGGGTCTAGACAGGCTTCCTCCCTGTCTTTCCCACTCCTGCCCCTGAAAGGTGGCTCCCCCTTCTGGTCACCTGTTCCCCTACATCCTAAATCATCTGCAAAGGCATCCACTCTCTAGGACACACTGGGAGCTCTGTTCCTAGCTGGATTAACTAGAAATCTAGGGGTGGGAAGGAGGTGGAACAGAAGAGAAGTTTGGGAGACTAATTGGGTCTGTGGTTAGGACAAACTGTGACTGAGTCCTAGGTCCGAACAGTGCCTAGTAGGAGAGGGCAGGAGGGAGCTACCGTCTCCCAGTAACCCCTAAAAAGAGGCGAGGAGCTTGGGTGCTGTGTCCCTGGAAGTTTTCCCGGGAAGCAGTGAGGAAGTCCATTTGCTATGAGTGCTTTCTCCCAGGGGCTACAGTGTGATAGATTATTTCTTTCAGCAGACCCTTTATTGGAAACTCTGGGGTTTTATGCAAAACATAAATTCTGGAGGAAATCATTTACTTTATAAACATCTTCAACCTTAGGAGTTCTTTAGCCAGTGACCTTGATATGACCTTGCATTTCTTTAGCTTTTTAACTCCTTTAGAGCATCTCCCGTCACACCATTCCCTTTGTGCCCTGCTCTAGGTTGAATTGTGTCATCCCCCCCTCTCAAAAAAAATATGTTTGAGCCCTGACTCACAGCACTTGTGAACATGACCTGATCTGGAAATAAGGTCTCTACAGATATAATCAAATTAAAACAAGGTCATGGGACTTTCCCTGCTGGTCCACTGGTTAAGAATCTGCCTTGCAATGCAGGGGTCATGGGTTTGATCCCTGGTCAGGGATCTAAGATCCCACATGCCGCAGAGCAACTAAGCCCATGCACACACTCCAGTCCGTGTGTCACAATGAAAGAGCCCACAACTAAGGCCCAGCACAGTCAAATAAATAAATATTTTTAAAATGACGTCATATTGGATTGTTGTTGTCGTTTAGTCACTCAGTCATGTCCAACTCTTTTGTGACCCCATAGACTGTAGCCCACCGGGCTCCTCTGTCCCTGGGATTTCCTAGGTAAGGAGTGGGTTGCTGGATTAGGGGGGCCCTAATTCAGAGTCTAATGTTCTTAGAGAAGAGGGAAATTTGGACACAGACACACACAAGAATACCATATGAAGACAGGCAGAGGTCGGAGTGCTATATCTACAAGGCAAGAAACGCCAAGGATTGCCAGCAATCTCCAGAAGCTGGGAAAAGAGACCTGAAATAGACTCTCCGGCAGAACTTCCCAGAAGGAACCAATTCTGCCAGCACCCCTACTTCTGACCTTCAGCCTCCAGAACTATGAGCTAACAAGTCTCTATCATTTTAAGCTCCCCAAGTTTGTGGTAACCCACTCAGTATTCTTGCCTGGAGAGTCCCACTGACAGAGGAGCCTGGCGGGCTGGAGTCCATGGAGTAGAACAGAGTCAACACGGCTGAGCGATTGAGCAACAACAGTTTGTGGTAACTTAGTACAGCAGTCCCGGGAAACTAATACAGTCTCGTTACAGTGGACAAAGATGGGTGTCCGTATTTTACACATCACCTGGTCACCTCACTCTTCTTCTGCCTAAGAATTTCTTTATAGATTTGCAGACCTTTCCTCCTTCTGATCTTAGAGGAAGAGGGCCTTTCCTCCTTGACAACAGCCCTCCAGACTCTGGAGAGAATCTTTGCACCCCCTCCCTGCACACAGACACACACTCAAATGGCCTCCCTTCCCTTTGTCAACAATCAGGCCTGAGTCTCCCCATTCTCAAAGGGGCCCTTCCATCTCTCGTGTCCTCAAGAAAGAACCAGTGCCTGACAACAGAACCTCCACACGCTCATGGACCCCATATCCCTCGGTTGGCGCTTTGCAATCTGACTTCTGAGAACAATTCCCCCCTAGAGAACTGCTCCCCCCACTTAGATCTCCTGACACCACCCCAAGGCCTTTCCTTCACTCTGGAGCAGGACAGACTTGAGTTCAGATCCCAGCGCTGACACTCACTCGCTAGATATCTCTGGGCTAGTTAACGTTTTTGAGCATCCATTTCTGCATCTCAACCTTGGGAGTGAACATCCCCCTTTGGTGGAGTTACTAGGAGTATTCAGTGATAGGACTTATACGAAGCCCTCAGTATGTGGCAGGCATATGAACCCCGTAACGTAGTGCTTGCAGGCAACTGCAGCAGTTGGAATGCCTGATTTATATACTTTTCTAATATTTACTTGGCTGCACCAGGGTTTAGCTGTAGCATGCACATTCTTAGTTGTGGTATGTGGGATCTGGTTCCCTGACCAGGGATCAAACCTGGGCCCTCTGCATTGGGAACACGGAGTCTTAGCCATTGCATCACCAGGGAAGTCCGTAGAATGCCTGACTTATAGAATGGCTTTGCACCTTATTAGCTGGGTTGTTGTTCTTTAGTCACTAAGTCATGTCTGACTTTTGTGACCCCTGTGGACGGTGGCCTGCCAGGCTTTTTTGTCAATGGAATTTCCAAGGTAAGAATACTGGAGTGGGCTGCCATTTCCTCCTCCAGGCGAATCTTCCCAACCCAGGGATCGAACCTGAGTCTCCTGCATTGCTGGTAGATTCTTTACCACTGAGCCACCTGGGAATCCTATTAGCTGGATGACACTGGATAAACCTCTTTGTGCTTCAGTCTCTTCATCTATTGATGAGGGATAGTGTCAAGAATTATATCAAAAGAGTTACTGCTCAATTAATAGCAGGTGCAGTGTTCTTTTGGCTTCCACCGTCTCATCTGTCTGAAAGGAAAGACTCCCTGTAGCATGTAGCAACAGGTTTTCAGCAGTTGTTTTTAGGCTTCTGAAAGAATGGTGTGGGTTCCAGCAGAAAGACGTCTATTTCACTTGTATTCAGAGGACAGGTGAGGACAGGGGCCCTTTCTCTGTTGTTCTCTGCTGTGCCCGCCTCCCACAACGCCTGGCATGTGGTGGTGGGTGCTCAACTGATACTGTTTAATTAATAAGTGAACAGAATGAATGAATGAATGAACAAAAGAGTTTTGCACTAAGGCCTGCTTAAAAAAATAATATTTGCTTAAAAAAAAAAAAAAAAGGAAAGATGAGGAAAGAGAGCATCTGAAAAAGGAGCAGCATCAGAAGCATCATAAGAGAGGTTGTATTCTTGCTTGGAAAATTCCACGGGCAGAGGAGGCTGGCAGGCTATAGTCTGTGGGGCCGCAAAGAGTCAGACATGACTGAGTGACTGAGCACCAAGAGACAGTCACATCTGCAGGCAGGGGGCAGGCTGGGAGCTCCAGGCAGAGCCATCACCCCTGGAGGGCTAAGCACCAGGACCCCATCCTCTCCTGCATTGCCCTACCCTGTCCTGCATGCATCCTTGGCTCACAAGACCCCGCTAAAGATGCTTCTGCTCAGAAATCCATTCCCCAGCTTAGTGTAGCCCTGAGGCTGGGCATGGCCCACTCCAGGTTTCTGCAAGCACAGTCTTACCGAGAATTTTAACCCTTTGATTTAGAGTTGGTTCTTCACATTTCAACTTAGATGTTACCAGCTTTAGGAAGGTAACATGCTTTACATGCCTTCCTGACTTCCTCTCGAAAGGGCTAGATGTTTCTGCTCCTAGCTACACTGCAACTTTTTACCTCCCCTTTATTAACATTTATCAACACTCATCCTCAAAATTGCTTCCCAGGTGACTCAGTGGTAAAGAATCTGCCTGCCAGTGCAGAAGACGCAGGTTCAATCCCTGGATCAGGCAGATCCCCTGGAGGAGGAAATGGAAACCCACTCCAGTATTCCTGCCTGGAGAACTGCATAGACAGAGGAGCCTGGCAGGCTACAGTCTATGGGATCACAAAGAGTCAGACATGACTAAGCGCCCAAGCATGTATGTGCATCCTCAAAACTGCCAGTTTACTTCTCTCTATCCCCTTGGTACACAGAATGCACCCGCACAAAGATGTCCATGCCCTAGTCCTCAGAGCCTCTAAATATGAAATATATTATGTTCCACAGCTGAAGGGACTGAGCAGATGTGACTAAAGTGACAGACTTTGAAATCGGGAGCACGGCCTAAATTATCCACGTGGGCCCAATCTAATCAAAGCAGAGGATTTTCTCAGGCTGGAGGCAATAGAAGGGGAAATTGGAGAGATTCCAAGCACAAGAAGGATGTGACATGCCATCGCCAGCTGAGCTGTAGGAGTCCATATGCAAAGGGGACACAGAGAGGGTCTAGGAACGAAAGGTGGTCCCCAGCTGGCAAAATAATAGGGATAGCAGTCTTGCAACCGCAAGAAACTAGGTTCTGCCAACAATCTGAATGAGCCTGGAAGTGGATTCTTCCCATGACTGACCAATTAGAGCCCACCTGGACAACACCTTGACTTTTACCCTGGCAAGACCCTGGGTGGAGAAAACCAGTCCAGCTGTCTGGACCTTGGACCCACAGAGCTATGAGATCTTAGATGTAGGTTGTTTTAAAGTCTGTAGCAATGTTGTTATGGCAGCAGAAGACTAACGATCCTCAAAGACTATGAGCTCTTTTGGGACAGAAACAATAGTCACTATCCGCTATAGAATCCCCAATCCCTGCCAGAGTGCCTACCCCCCGGGTAGGACACTCAAAAAACAGTTATATGTATCAACAGAAACCTGCTTCTCCACCAGGACTGACTTTGGGGGTAATTTTTTATGGTGTCTTTGGAAAACAGAACCCAGTCCTCCAACGGCAATTGGTGGGGAAGTTTTCAAAGAAAGATACTTAGAAACCAGGCCTTCTCTGCAGGCTGAGTGAGCTGGGGCCCCAGGGGCCTCTTGACCCTGGACTTTATGTCCCAGGGGGTGAAAGACAGCTGTTCCCTGGAGAAGAAACAGATCCTGGTGTCTGCTCCCTCTGTGCAGCCCCCTCAGAGGTAAGCAAGGCTGCCTTCGAGAGGGACTATGTACTTGTGTGCTCACATGCACAGCATGAGTAAGGGCGTTGTGGGCAGGGGTGGGGCTGTTTCAGTGTGAGCATGGTGTGAGCGGAGAAACAAGACTTCCCAGGATCCTTTCATCATTACACCCTGCAAAGGCAGGTGGCCCAACATCTGAGATGTGACATTTCAAAGGATTTCCTTAAAGAATTCCTTAAAAGAATGAACTCCCCTGGGATGCCAAAAATGGAATTCTATTTATGAAAACACCACGTTTCACACAGCTCTTTAGGAATGTTATGATGATGAAGTGAACTACACCTGTTTAGAAAAACATTGGCTTCAGCTTGGCTCTTGGTAGCATCTCAAATTGTGAAGACATTTTTCTTCCAGACTGTTTTTACTTTTAGTTCAGGAAAACTCAGAGGCAAATGCCCTAAGATTTTAAAACAAGTAATCGGAGAGTGGCTCATACCTAGTGATGAAGCTAGCCTGGAGTGCAAGGACAGGGCGAAATTCTGAGTGAGATTAGAGATTCAAAGCACTTAAGAACCTTAGAAAGGAGCCCACCTGCTCCTGGTGCCCATCACCATGCTCAGGAATGCCCCAGTGGAGCACTTCCATCTTTCTGGTCTAAGCCAGGGACTCTAGTCTGAGGTCCACTGTCTCAAAGAGCAAAAGATGACAGGTCCCCTTTCCTGAGTGCTAAGTACACACTAGGCACTGTACTGAAGGCTTTCCCTACTGTCCCAGTTCCTCTCCCTACACCCACGGGCAATAAGACCTACGATCAGCTCCATGTTACAGGGGAGGGACCCAAGGCCGCTCCCAGCCCTCCTAGCTGTGTCTCCCATCTTGCAGGAGAGAGAAAATCTCCAGGGTAAGAGAGTGACTGAGAAGCCTCAGAAGAGCTTTTTTTTTTTTTTTTTAATTTATTTTTGGCCACACTGGGTCTTGGTCGCGGTGTGCAGGCTTTCCCTACTTGCGGTGAGTGGGGGCTACTCTTCATTGTGGTGCGGGGCCCTCTCGTGGTGGTGGCCTCTCTTGCTACGGAGCACAAACTCTGGGTAACACACAGGCTCAGCAGGCGCAGCGTGCAGGCTCTAGAGCACGGGCTCAGTAGTGGGGGCGCATGGGCTTTAGTTGCTCCACGGTATGGGTATGTGGACTCTTCCTGGACCAGCGATCGAACCCATGCCCCCTGTATTGGTAGGCAGATTCTTATCCACTGCACCACTAGGGAAGTCTTCAGAAGAGCTTTGAACTGTGCATCGACACTACCCCTGCCAGAATGTATAATTAATGGGTCTAGCCACTATGGAAAATAATATGGAGTTTCCTCAAAAAACTGAAAACACAGTTGCTACATGATCCTACAAGTCCTACTCCTGGGCCTATACCCAGACAAAACTATAATTCAAAAAGATACATGTATCTGTATGTTCATAACAGCACTATTTACAATAACCAAGACATGGAAGCAACCTAAATGTCCCTGGACAGATGAATGGATAAAGAAGATGTCATACACATACACAATGGAGTATTACTCATCCATGAAAAGGAATGAAGTAATGCCATTGGCAGCGACAAGGATTGCTAGAGATTATCATACTAAGTGAAGTAAGTCAGAAAGACAAATACCACATGATATCATTTACATACGGAATCTAAAATACCATACAAATGAACGTATCTATGAAACAGAAATAGTCACAGACATAGAAAACAGATTTGTGGTTGCCAAGGGGAGGGAAGGATTGGGAGTCTGACATTAGCAGACACAAACTATTATATATAAGATGAATAAACAACAAAGTCCTAATGTATAGCGTGGGGAATTCTATTTAATATCCTGTGGTAAACCGTAATGGAAGAGAATATAACTGAATCACTTTACAGCAGATATGAAACACAACACTGTAAATAAACTATACGTCAATTAATTAAAAAAAAAAACTACCCCTGCTTTCAGAGGAATGGAATCCAGCCACTACAGAGCAAGCTAGAAATCAATAGCTGGCCTGTCTGCAGACACATGTAAATCAGATGCAAATGGACCCAAGATCTAGTAAGACTCTTGGAGGTGGTGAAAATGAACCCAAGTCAGAAACAGCACGTTAGAAGGGATAGAACACTGGCTTTCAGTTTCCAGCCGGGAACCACCAGCTCTGTGCAGTTTTACTGGAGTTGTTCCTTGGTGGGAAAGCCCCTCTGCGGGAGTCCTTGTTTAGGCAAGCAGAGACACACAAGGTGTTCCTGCATCAGTGGCAACAGGTGACAGACAGCCAGCACAGGTAGTGGCGTAAGTGGAAGGCCATGGAGACCTCTGAGAGACTGAATGTACAAATGGACAATGGCCAGACCACATATAAAAATAGAACTCTGACCCACAGTCTGAAGCAACCAGTTTAGAAAACCAGCTGATCTGTCTGCAGAAACTGAACAACAACCCCTCGAGCAATCAGCCTCAAAGAGCCAGGACTTAATAACTGACTACTTCCCTAATTTTGTATCTACCTATAACTTCTCACCAACAAGAGAAAGCCAAATATGCTCCCCTAACCAATTACATAGAGTGTGTGTATGTGTGTGTGTGTGTGTGTGTGTGTGTGTGTGTGTGTGTGTGTATGTGTGTGTGAAGTCACTTCAGTCGTGTCCAACCCTTTGCCACCCTATGGGCCATAGCCCATCAGGCTCCTCTGTCCATGGGATTTTCCAGGCAAGAATACTGTAGAGGGTTGCCATGTCCTCCTCCAGGGCATCTTCCCAACCCAGGAACTGAACCCACGTCTCTTACAGCTCCTGCATTGGCAGGCAGGTTCTTTACCACTTGTGCCACCTGGGAAGCCCTACAGAGGATGTCTACTAGTTAATGCACCCCATGCCAACAGCCTCCAATCAGAGCATACCTGGTCTTCCCCTTTTTCCACTAAAAACTTTATCCCTTCTCTACATACCAAAAGCAAGCGATGGTGGCTGACTCGCTTGCTATAGCAAACTCAGAGTATATAGCCTTTGCTTATTCTCATCTGAGTTATCTTTGTTTCTTTCCACACTTCCTAATTGTTGAGTTTCTTAGGGACTCTGTTTTCTTACTTGTAAACCTAGGATACTAGTTTGGGGCATGTATCTTGGGGGATGAAACTGCCTTGGATTGTTGGGGAGCCTCCTGATAAGCCCCCTACTCCTTGGGTCACCTCTGATCTGCATTCAGCAGCCACATACCCCACTCCCTTCTTGTTCTATGCACGTGGAGGTGCATCCACACATCCAGTTTCTTCACTGTTCTCAAGGGAAGAACCCGGAACCCAGGTGGGAAAACTGCCTGCGTACCCAAGGTCCTCTCCTCCGGAGGTCTCTGAGAAACCAGTCCTCGGTCTTCAGTTTCTCCCCTCTGACTCCCAGACTCTGAAAGCAAGCACGTGAGCCCTTTTAGGAGTCCCACAGGTGTCAGCTTATGCCTATGGTGAAACTGAAGCTGACAAAAGAGGGCAAAAGTCCACACAGCACCGAGCTGCCAGGAGCCATAGAAACTTCCCAACCATGGCCTGTACACAGAGCTCTGCTCTCTGGAGGGAGTTTTCCTCTTTGGTTTCAGGGTGCCCCACCCAGCCTCTCTGAGTCTCTTTTATTGGGGAAGCCAGTTGACTCCAGAGGAATTCCTTCTTTCCTGAGGTTGGCTCCACCCAAGGCTGGCCCCACCTTCTCACCGCAAGACAAAAGCCAGGAAAACACAATAGTAATAGTAATAGTTACCATTCTTGTTAGCTTGGTGCCATGTATGACTGTATTCATCCTCAGAAAAACCCTGTGAAGGTACTACAGATGGAGAAACGAGTCACAGTCAAGTGATGTGCTCAACTCACACAGGTAGTAAGTAGGCGAAGAGCGAAGATGGCCCAGGTCTGGAGGTAAATCCTGCACCCCTTCACTCTGCTGCTCCTGACTGTCGTCAAATGAACACAGATGCTAATAGAAGAATCTTCAGGGTGTGCTAAAGTTGGGAGCAAGATTCATTTACATTGCAAAGAAAGGCTAGGTTCTCTCTCGTTTAATAATGGTGGTTCCAGAAACATTTGTAAACCCAAGAGAAATACCAAGAGAACTGAAATGAAGACCTTCTCCACCCACTTTTCAGAGAATGCGGAGGGCTCCCTGCTAATCCCCTACCAGTCACTTCAGGGCCTCCTGAAGGGGGAAACACATCATACGTTCCAAAGAGAGAAGAATGTACATCTCACCGGACAATACATGTGACACCAGAGCAGCGATTTTGACATCCAAGTTCCTGGGCCCCAGTCCAGAACCTGCAAGGCCAGACCCTCCAGGGCTGAGGCCTAAGGACCTGAATTTTTAACCAGCACCCCAAGTGAATCCCGTCTATAGTCTAGGAAACAGTGAACCCAAAGCTGGGCCTCTCTGAAGTCCCTTTCTACCTGACACAGCTTGTGTTTTAGCCTGAAGAGCTTGATGCTAACTTGCATACCCACCCTACCAACATCCCCTGAGCACTGTGCTGGGCAGGTGGAGAGGCTGCAGGGTTGCAGGCAGGGCACACCCCCCCCTCCACACACACACTCCTGCTCAGCTCCAGTGCTGCCTTTTTTATCAGAACCCAGGCCCTGGAGGCACAGGACCAAATGAGACCGCATTGTTGGAGATCTGTCTTTCTCCCAGAGGAGGCTCTACGCTACGGGAGGAAAGAAGCCCAGTTCGCTCATTTTTATTGGTTAACTCCCTCCTGTCACTCCCTCCCTCCGGCTGACACTTTGGAGACTTTCAGTAATTGTCAGCTGAATGAATAAATTAATGACAAAGGGAGACAGACGTGTTAACAGCTAACAGTAATTTGAGCAGAATGGAGTAAGTGCTAAATGGTGGTGGAATGAGTCATTATTGCTGACGGGGAAGGAAGAGTGGGAAAGATATTCATACTCTCTCCCCTGCACTGTCAAAACAGAATCTTAACTCTTCCTCCCTTCCTGTCTTTCCTGCATAGAGAAGACAGCAGGATGCACACTGTATGTATGGTTTAAGTGATTCCAAAGCACACACCAGCATCATCACCCCCTCTCCAGCTCCCCAGATTAATTATGAAATAGAACCTTGCTAGAATCCCAGAAGCTTGAACTCCTGTGTTCCCCTCATGGCAGCCCATCACCCCTCTCTCTTCCCCCTAATCCAAGCTCTTTTCTGAATCTGGTGTGAACCATTTTCTTGCTTTTCTTCATCACTGAAATGTGAATGCACGTGCCCACTCAGTTGCTAAGTCATGTCCAACTCTTTGGGATCCCATGGACTGTGGCCCGCCAGGTTTCCTCTATCCAAGGGATTCTCCAGGCAAGAATATTAGAGTGAGTTGCCATTTTCTTCTCCAGGGGATCTTCCCAACCCAGGGATTGAATCCGAGTCTCCTGCATTGGCAGGCAGATTCTTCACCACTGAAGCTGGGAAGCCCATATGAGTGCATATACCACTAGACAACACATTGTCTGGAGTTACTTGGTTTTGAGTCTTCCACACTGGCACATTTTCTTTCATGGTGTGCCCGTTTTGGGGAGTTTTGCCCATGCCGTCATGGTTCATTCCTTCTCACTGCTGTGTGGTCCATTTTATTGTATAAACACAGCCCCCCCATTGACTTGGCTTTCTTCTAGTGATGGTCATTAGGACTATGTCGAGTCTTTAGTGATACTAGCAATGCTGCTGTATATAACTCCTATGGTACTAAGGCACATGCTCAAATCTCTTCTATATTTAAGAGGAATTGCTGAGTCACGGAGTATGCAATGTTTAACTTTACCAGGTTATGCCTGTTTTCTGAAGTGGTTGCAGCCCCAAAAAAGTACATTCTTTTCCCACATAAATGAAGACAGTAAGTCAGCTATCCAGACTGGTGTGGTGCTCCATGGTATAGGATCTGTCCAGTAAGTCAGCCATCCAGACTGGTATGGTACTCCATGGATCCTTCGTTGTGCTTCATTTTCCTCTGCACAGGACTTGAGCTGCTTAAACTCCCAGAAGATTGCTTGAGCTCCAGCCATCACATCTGAATTCCAGCTAAAAAAAAGGAGGAAAAAAAAATTGTTTCACCCTTTTTCTTTGAATATACTTTCAGAAAGTCACACAAGCCACTTCCTCTTATTTCCCAGTGGCCAGACTTAATCTCATGGACACAATAAACTGCAAGTGATTCTAGAAAATGTAGTCTTTATTCTCGGTGCCCACATGCCCAGCTAAAAGTTGAGAGTTCCATCATTAAGGAAGAAGAGAGAATAGATTTGTAGGACAATGAACAATCTCTGCCATAGACTAGTTCAGAAGAACACTTCTAAGCAGATCTGCCTAATTGCTTCCCCATGTAAACATACACACTGACATATCCCACAACACAAAATACTGGAGGGTAAAATACATCTTTAACAAGGCCACATTCTTAAGCATTGCAAGTTATACTATCTGTTCACCGAGAAAACTAGATAGTGTCCACGTGGTCAATTTTACAGTAAGTTTTTTTCTTCTGGCTATAGTGTTGCCATCCTCCTCTCTGGGTCCTCTACTCCTGATTTTTTAAAGTTAGGGCTTTTCTCCCAGACCTCTCCTAATTAACTGGTATTTGATATCCCTTTGAAACATAAACACTGCATTGAAGCCAGATGGGATGGGCCTAGAAGCTCATACATCCGACCTAGGTAAATAAGGTAAGCATATAAAATTAACTGCGTGCAAATACATTTTTAACAACCCAGAAATTCTCTATCTCAAAAGTCTTCCAAGGCTTCTGGCTAGAAAAATATGACCAAACTTTTGGCTCCGCAGACCCTTTGTAATCTGACCCTAACCTATCTTTTTAGCTTTAACTTACCACTGTCCAAATGGGCTTCCCAGGTGGCACAGTGGTAAAGAATCTGCCTACCAATTCAGAAGACACAAGAGCCACAGGTTCAATCCCTGGGTCGGAAAGATCCCCTGGAGAAGAGAATGGCCACCTCCTCCAGTATTCTTGCCTGTAAAATCCCATGGACAGAGAAGCCTGACAGGCTAGAGTCCATGGGGTCACAAAGAGTCAGACACGACTGAGCAACTGAGCACACACACATTATCAAAAATGGGCCAAAATATAATAATGACAATGACGATGATGATGCTAACAATAACAACAGTGATGCTGGAAGTTACCATTAAATGAGTGTGTATTATGTGCCAGTTAGTCTTAGCCTATTGACATACATTTCCTCATTAATCTTCTGTGGTGTTGGTATTTTTGTCTTTTTACACATGAGGAAACTGAGGCTCAAAGGGAGTTTTCCCAAAGTCCTAAAACTGATGTGATAACCAGAATTCTCTGGTTTGATCAAACCCACTATTTGAGAATACGGCTCACATGACCTTTTCTCCATAACCCACCCCTCTTCTCCCCTGAGCAAAATGCCTCTTCTGTGCTTCCCTATAATACCTTCATCCTTGTTTGTAGCACTTTCCACCAAGTATTCCACAGATCGTCACTGGGCAGACGTTACGTTGTGTGGCCATGCTCCCGTCTCTCTGCCCAGCTCGATCTGGGAATGTTGGTGGAGGAATTGTGTCTCTTCCAAAAAAAAAAAAAAGGTCAAATTATTATTATTTTAATTATGCTTAAAATACTTGTAACATAAAAATTATCATCTGAATCATTTTTAAAAATCATTTATTTATTTATTTTTGATGGCGTTGAGTCTTCGTTGCTTTGCACAGGCTTTAGCTGGCTGCAGTGAGGGGGGGCTACTCTTCCTTGTGGTGCGTGGGTTTCTCATTGCAGTGGCATCTCAGGGCTTCAGTAGCTGTGGCGCACAGGCTTAGTCGCCCTGTGACATGTGCAGTCTTCCTGGACCAGGAATGGAACCCATGTCCCTTGCATTGACAGGTAGATTCTTATATCTAGTGCGCCACTAGGGAAGTGGGAAGTCCCCTCTTAATCACTTCTAAGTATATAGGTCAGTAGTGTTAAGTATATTCACACTGGTGTGCAAACAATCTCCAGAACTCTTTTTCATCTTGCAAAACTGAAACTCTACATGCATTAGAGAACAGTTTCCCAATCCCCTCTTCCCTCTGCCCTTGGCAACCCCCATTCTACTTTCTGTTGCTGTGAATCTGACTACTCTAGGTATGCTACATGATATTAGTGGAATCATACAATATTTGTCCCTTTGTAATTGGTCTGTTCTACTTGGCGTAATGTCCCTATGGTTCATCCATGTTGTAGCATGTGACAGGATTGCCTTTCTTTATAACCCTGGATAATATTCTGCTGCATGTATTTACCACATTTTGTTTATCCAGTCATCTGTTCACTGACACTTAGGTTGCTTCCACCTCTAGATTATTGTGAATAATGTTGCTATGAACATGGGTGTACAAATACCTCCATGAGATGCCACTTTCAATCCTTTTAGATGTATACTGGAAGCAGAATTGCTGGATCATACGGTAATTCTCTGTGTAATATTTTGAGGAACCATGATACCGTTTTCCACAGTGACTACACCATTTTCCATTCCCACCATCAGTGAACAAGGGATCACATATTTGCACATCCTCACCACCACTTGTTATTTTCTGGGTTTTTCTTTTTATACTTTCTTATTGAAGCGAAGTGACCCCTGAGAACAAGGCAGGATTAATCCTTGTATAATTTATAGTCAGCTCTCCATACCTTAGGTTTCTCCGAATTCTTAGATTCATCCAACCATGGACCATGATAGTAACTGTGGTATTTACTATTGAAAAGTTTTGTGTATAAGTGGCCCTGTGCAGTTCAAATCCGTGTTGTTCAAGAGTCAATTGTATAGTTGACATGCTTTTTGAGTAGTAGCCATCCTAATGGGTGTGAGGTGGTTTAGTTTTTAAATTCTCGCTAAATGAGCCCTGACACTGGCATACAGAATGTTTGTGGAGTGACTGAGTGATTTCACCACAAACAGATGGGATAGTTGTGTTTCCCAGGGTTTTTTCCATGAAGAAATAGTCAAGAACCTGAGCTTGAATTAACTGTGAGACCGCACACCCTCTATAGAACAGTGCCTTTCTTCTGAGCCCCAAGAGGTTTGTCCTTCCCTATCAGGTGCCAACGATCCACCCTCAGTCCCCTTGGTGGGCAGGGTGAGCAAGAGGTCTCCAGCCCCTAGGGTGATCTCTCCCACCTGGCTCCACTCTGCATAAAGCAAGCAAATCTAGGAGAAAGAAACTCACAGGCATGCCAAATCCAAGGACCCCCAAGCCTATCCCTGCCTCCCACTCTTCCCCTGCTGGTCCCACCAGAGATGTTCTGGGGGTGGAGGAGGGGAGCAGGAGCCCAGCCAACTTTCCCCTCCACCCTCCGTGCACAGCGGAGCAGAGCGAGTCACATTTCAGCAATGCTCCCAGGCCAACTTGAAAGCCGAAACAAGCGGCCACACTGCCTTGTGAGAGCTCCTCCGGATGCCTGCAGGCTTATGCTGGGCTGAGTCACTTCCTCACCTTAATTCTCCCCTAATTCCTTCCCTTTCTCCGCAGCTTCACTCCCGGCACCACTGTCTGGGTGTGGAATGTCTGGGGAAGCTGCGCAGGTGGGTCGGCTGGGCTGTCTGCCTAGATCCTGCAAACATGACCATGACTGGGGATAGAGGATGTGGGGGGCAGGAGTGGGGTGCAAATCCAAGCCAGGTTTGTCTGCTGGCTCTGAGGAGCATCCTAATCCCCGAAGCCGGTTTGATCTCTGCAAGTCTGAGCACAGAGTTGTCACCTCCTGCCAGGATTCCTGAGGGGCCCTGAGCAGGGGCTGGTGGAGGAAGGGGCAGACGATGGAGAGGAGCAGAGGAAAGGGTGGGGAGTCATGACTGCTTTGCGTTCCAGGGACCTCCATCTCATGGTACCTGCCCTGGAGAACAGGGATGCCTCCTGGAAGGTCAAGTTCAAAGGTGGTCTATGAACTCTGCCAGTTTCCTGGAGGTCACAATAGTTAGCCTGGGCCAGCCTGTTTCTGGAAGTACAGCTGTTCGTCTCAACTGTGTGTACTGTCTCTTCCCCTGTCTACAAGGAAAGTTTCCTTTTAGGATCCTGGATTCTATGTATCTCTTTTGTATTGTTTCCTGTGTCTGCCTGCCTCAGCTTGTATATCCTAAGATAAAAATCAGGGCATAGTTTTAATTTTCATTAAAGTTATTCATTCACATCCCTCCACGAGGCAGATAGTGGTGCAAAACTTATGAAAAAGCTTTCTCCCTCATGAGAAAGTGAAGTCACTCAGTCGGGTCCAACTCTTTGCGACCCCATGGACTGTAGCCCACCAGGCTCCTCCATCCATGGAGTTTTCTAGGCAAGAGTATTAGAGTGGGTTGCCATTTCCTTCTCCAGAGCTCTCCTTCAACTTCTATGACTCATTCTTTAGGCATTTGCCATAATTTCCTAAATAATATTGTTTTATTACTACTTCAACGATTTTTCAGCTTAAGGCACTATTTATTATTGTCTTCTCCACTCCAACAACCCACTCTCCCTTCCTTGCCTCCATCCTCCCAATATAACCGTATAATAATTTGACTAGAACAACAGTTGGTGTTTATATTATTACCATTTGGTGAACGCTATTCCCATGTGTTTATGCTAAAAGCCATGGCATGAATTATGATTACTTCTCTTTTCATGCATAAGCTTTTATTTTCCCTGGAGTTACTAATCATCCCCTGACCCCGATTCACTTAATTTTCTTTGTACTCAATGCCAAACTCTTCCAGTTACTGAAATCTCCCCTCATTACCTTTAGATGATGTTGTACCTGTTTCATTTTCTTGAAGCAATCTCTCCTGGAACTTCCTGACCTAATCAGATTTAGGCTAGGTGTCGCCTGGGCCTGTTGTACTTTTTTAATCTAGTGATCTTTCTTCACTAACGTCTTCTGAGTTAGATTCCTGCTTCCTGCTGTCTTTTTCTTGCTTTACAAACTTATTTTGGTGAATCACATCTTCCACTAGCCTCTTGAGTACATGAAAAAAACTTTTTCTGATCATTTAACAGCATTTCAATCACAGGAAATGGCTTTTTTTTTTTTTAATTTCAAACTTTATCGATAGTTTGGTTGCATATAAGATTTTAAGTTGTGGTTAATTTTCCTGCAGACTTTTGAAAGCATTGCTGAAGGATCTTCTCACTTTTGGTGCTTCTCTTGAGACTGTTTCAAGCCATTCTAATTTCTGACCTGATCCTCCCTTCCTTTGGTGAGATGTCTTTGTTTTCTGTGTTCTGAATTATAATGATTTGTCTTGATACGGGTTGTCTATTTTCATCCATTACATCAGGTACTCAATGGTCCCTTTTAATCTGGAAGTGCATGTCCTTCAGTTTTGGGAAAAAAAGTTTAAAAATATTTATTTATTTTTGGCTGTGTTGGGTTTTAGTTGCAGCACACAGGATCTTTCGTTGTGCTTCTCAGGCTTAGTTGCTCTGTGGCACATAGGATCTTAGTTCCCTGACCAGGGATTGAACCCACATCTCCTGCATTGGAAGGTGGATTCTTAAATCACTGGACGACTAGGGAAGTCCCTGGAAAATTTTCTTCAAGAATTTCTTTGATCACTTCCTGCACTCCATTTCCTCTGTTGTTGTTTTTTGCTAGAACCTGGCTTTCTCATTTACAAAACGGCAAGAGTAATACCAGCCTCAGAGGATCATTGTAAGCGTTAACAGTCATAGCATTGAATAGGTTCAGCAAGGTGCTGCATACATAGCAAAACTAAAGAAAATGGTGACCACTGATCATTATTTTTATGGATATGATGCTTTGTACACTGTTAAGTACTTGGTGGGCATCACCTTTTCAACAGCCCAGCATCTAAATCCCCCCTTTCTCCATTGAGTGAGGGCCTCTTGTTGACTCCCATTCCCCAAGATAGAAATGACAGTCCCTCACTA
Organism: Odocoileus virginianus; assembly: GCF_023699985.2. Classification (NCBI taxonomy): domain Eukaryota; kingdom Metazoa; phylum Chordata; class Mammalia; order Artiodactyla; family Cervidae; genus Odocoileus; species Odocoileus virginianus. The sequence continues at coordinate 67,223,601 of NC_069680.1, forward strand.
CCTCTGTCGCCTGGTCCCTGTTGGCATCATGACCAACTGCATGCTCCTGTAAAGAGAACAGAGAGTCTTATTTTGGCAGCAGGGACTAAGGCAGCACCAGGCTCACTGGCATGGTGCCTCGGGTCCCTACCAGATCCAACTGGTTCTCTGTCACCATTCACCCTTGGGTTTTGCCCATTTTCTCATTGTGGGTTTCCAGTCTTCACAATGATTCTCTAAGCTGCCTGATATGTTTCCAAAGACAAAACAAAACTTTTCCACGTCATTGGCAGGATTTGGTTTCTGTTTCTTGTTACCAGGAACTCTGGTTAATAAACCTGATGCCAAAGGCAAAGGAAGTTATCAAAACTAGGGCAGTGATGTTTGAAACACCAATGGGAGTAGGAAGAAAGTGCTCCCACCTGCTCTCCTGGATAATCGTGTGTCATTAAGAACAGGCAGCTTGTGAAAAATGAAAACAATTGGTCAATAAAAAGTTGAGTCTTGGGAGAAGACAAAGAAATCCCAATTAAAATAGATATCAATTTCTACTATCCTATTAGCAAATGCACCTGTATGTGTGTGTGTGCAGGTATGTGTGTAATTAAAGTATAATCGCTGGTGTGGGCAAAGCGTCTCACCCACGTCACAGAGTGCTCAGCCTGCCAGTCCCAAGGGAGTCTAAACAAGTGTTGTGACCTCACCAGTGGGGAAACAGTTTAAAGATCACTTCCCACTGCCTTGAGCAGTTTTGCTAGAGGACAAGATGTGAACAGTAATTATTGCCACATGCATGGATTTTTTTGGGAAGCATGACTTGGGTGTACTTCCAAAAAACTTGTGATAAAATATACATAACATAAATTTACCATTTTAACCATTTTTAAGGGTATAGTTCAGTGGCATTCAGTACATTCTCTTTGTTATAACAGTCAATCTCCAGAACTTTTTCATCTTGCAAAACTGAAACTACACGCATTAGACAATAACTCTTCATTCCTGCCTCTCTTCAAGCCCTGACAACGATATCTGCTGTCTCTGAATTTGACTGCTCTAGGTACATCCTGTAAGCGAAAATCATACAGTATTGTCTTATTGCAACTGACTTTTTTCACTTAGCATAATCTTCTCAATGTTCATCCCTGTTGTAGAATATGTCAAAATTTCCTTCCCTTTTTCTTTCTTTTTTCTTCCCGTTTTATTGATTCAATTGACATACAGCACTGTTTAAGTTCAAGGTGGACAGAATAATGATTTGACTTGAAATGATGAAATGATTACCTCTATAAGTTTAGTAAACGTCCTTCATCTCATACGGACACAGCATTAAATAAATTAGTTTTTGTCTTGTGATGAGAACTCAGGATTTACACTTAATAACTTTCATATATAGCATACAGCAGTGTTCATTAGAGTTATGTTGTACATTACATCCCTAATACTTATTTTCTGTTGACTGGAAGTTTGTATCTTTTGACTACCAAGTCCCTCTCCCCCTACCTTCTGCCTATGATAATCACAAATCTGATCTCGTTCTCTACGAGTTTGTTTGTTTGTGAATATATTTGACCTACAACGCTGTTAGTTCCTGGTACACAACATAGTAACTCCAGATTTCTGCACATTTCAAAATGATCACCATGATAAGTCTAATTGTCCTCTGTCACCATACAAAGTTATAACATTGTTATTGACTGTATTTTCTATTCTGTATACTTCATACTCATGACTCATGTATTTGGTAACTGGAAATTTATGTCTCTTCATTTCCCTCACCTATTTCTCTCCTGTATCCCTTCTCTGGCAGCCACCTGTTTGTTCTCTGTATCTATGATTCCATTTCTGTTTGGTTACACTTGTTCGTTTGTTTCTGTTTTTAGATTCCATTTATATGTGAAATCATACAGTATTTGTCTTTCTTTTTATTTATTTATTTTTGACTTTGTTGCAATCATATCATATTTGTCTTTCTCTCTTTTTGTTTGTTTATTCCTGGCTATGCTGGGTCTTTGTTGCTGCGTGCGGGCTTTCTCTAGTTGCAGTAAGTAGGGAATACTCTTTGTTGTGGAGCACGGGCTTGGGGGCACAGGCTTCAGCAGCTGGGACTGTCAGCCTCCGGAGTGCAGGCTCAGCGGTTGTGGCACTGAGCCGAGCTGGCCCGCAGCATGTGGGATCTTCCCAGGCTGGGATCGAACCTGTGTCCCTGCTTTTGCAGGTGGATTCTTAACCACTGGACCACCAGGGAAGACCAGTATTTGTCTTTCTTCGTCTGACTTATTTTACTTAGCATAATACCCTCTAGGTTCTTCCGTGTCCTTGCAAATGGCAAGATTTCATCCTTTTTAGGGATGAGTAGTATTCCATTGTATAGATATACCACATCTTTATCCATTCATCCATCAGTGGGCACTTGGGTTCCTACCACTTAGCTAATGGGAATAAAGCTGCTATGCATGTGATCATACAAATTGTACAGATATCTGTTCATTCATAGCCTGGGAGTTAACTCAGGTCATCTTCCTTTGAGGCAAATGAAATCAACTTGAGGTATGCCTAAAGCCCCCATCCCTAAAAGAAAAAATGGAAGCCTTCCTTGATGTCATCACAGTAGCTGGAGCCCCCTCCTGCCTTCCAGGACACTGTTTCTGGAGCGCTAGGTGCTGTCCTAGGTGTTCGACTACTCTTCCCTCTTTTAATCCTGACGGCGGCCCCAGGACGTGGGCCAGGACTATTGCTGACCCATTGGGTCTTTTTAAAAAGTAGGATGAGATGCTCATTCCTCCTGGCAGATTCATAACTCAGCAAACAGAGCAGGGACTGGATGGGAGTGCCCACTTGGGCCTTCGGCACACCCCCTGTGCAAACCACAGCCAGTTATATATATACAACATGATAATATATGAGGGCCCTTAGGCAGGCTCAGTGGGTAACTGGGTAACCTAGGTTTATGGGTGAAGAAAGTGAAGCATGGAGGAGAAGGAGTTTGACTGTAATCATAAGGAGCCAAGGCAAGCTTAGAGCAGAATGAAGCCTGTTTATTTTATTTTTAAAATGTTGAGATCTGCTTTAAAAATTGTAGACCTTATTTAGATATGATGAGGCCAGCAGATCAGGAGATGATCATCATTGGAAAGATAGTATGTGTACAGAATGTTGACTATTCTTTTTTTTTTTGACTATTCTTAATATTGCACTGTGTATTTAAAAATTACTAAGAGAGAATTCCCTGGTGGTCCAGTGGTTAGGACTCCATGCTTCCACTGCTGGGGGTCCAGGGTCCTATCCCTGGTCAAGGAATTAAGATCTCACAAGCCGTGGGGTTCAGCAAAAAAAAAAAAAAAAAAAAAAAAACTTGCTAAGAAAATAGATCTTAAAAACCTCATCACAAGAAAAAAAAAATTTTTTTGTTGTTTTGTTATTCTGTATGGTAACACATATTAACTAGACTTATTGAGGTGATCATTTTGCATACACAGTCATCTGTTGGTATTTCCTCAGGATTGGCTCCAGGACTTCTGAGAATATCTGGGTCAAGTCCCTTATATAAAACGGTGTAGTATTTGCATATAACCTATGTACATCCTCCCATATACTTTAAATCATCTCCAGATTATTTATAATACCTAATTCAGTGTAAATGCCATGTAAATAGTTGTAAATACAATGTAAATAATTGTTGGTTCAGCAAATTCAAGTTCTGCTTTTTGGACCTTTCTAGAATTTTGTATGTGTGTGTGTGTTTGAATATTTTGGTCCATGGTTGGTTGAATCCATGGAGGCTGAACCCTTAGATATGGAGGACAGACTGTATGCAGATACTGAATCATTATGTTATACAACTGAAATTGATATAATGTTATATGTCAGTTCAACCTCACTTTAAAACAAGGAAAGAAAGAAAAGATAGTATTTTACTCACCATGCAGGGTCACACCAGCAAGCACTGGGGTCAGTCAGGAGGCAGAAGGGAAGAGAGAACATGAGCAAGAGCATTTACTGTAGTTTCTGCAGGAAGCAGAGGTGAGACAAGAAAGCAGGCATAAGACTGACTAGTTTGAAAAGTTTCAGTGGGCTCTGGGGCATAGGGCCTTCTACTTGTCTGATACTGGGCCCTGGACTGATTAGGGCAGGGAAATAGCTGCCTGGACTGTGAGAGCTTTGTAAGGACTTGATGAAGAGAATGCTTGGAGTATGGGCTCTGAATTGACTGGTTTGCATGTAAAAGGTGTGCTCACTGGAGGGCCCTTGACTGCCTGTGCGAACTGGCTAGTTCTGGGAGGCACAATCTCTTCCAGGGTCAGCAAGGCCCCAAGGTGTCAAAGCATCAGAAGCAGAAGAGATGCTTCCTACAAGCCCATGCTCAGGCTCTCAATCACTTTGCTTTCCCTCCTTAATACTGTCTCTGGTCGATGGCATTCAAACTTTTACTTTTCTTTCTTTTTGGCAGTGGAACTCTTTCTCCAAATGAGATCTTGAGGCTGCTCAGTTGACTAAAGAATGCTGCTCTGATGCTAACAGATGATAACTAGATTTATTGTGATCATTTCATGATACATAATGTATAAAATACTGAATCACTAGGTTGTATACCTGAAACGAATACACTGTAAGTTAAATATATATATTTCAATTAAAGAAAAAACAATGCTGCTGTGGCTGTGGGCAGGGGGTGGGGGACACAATCTGAAGCCCTCAGTAGTTTACACCAGCTCATTTTGGAAGCAGCCATAGAGGCCCTGTTGGACACCCTTATAGAGAACAGAATGAGTGCGAGGAGGCTGCCTGGGAGGTAGGTCTTAAGCGAGGCTGCTAAGGCTGTGTAACCTTGAGGAAGTACTTTCCCTTTCACTCTCTATTCCTTTTTGTTTGTTTTTGGCTGCACCACATGGCTTGCAAGATCTTAGTTTCCTGACCAGGTCCTTGGCAGTGAGAGCTCAGAATCCCAACAACTGGATCTCCGGGGAATTCCCTCACTCTTTTAAAAATAGCTTTATTGAGATATCATTCACACACCATGCAATTTACCCATTTAAAGTAAACAGTTTAGTGGCTTTTAGAAGGTAGTGCCAGTGGTAAAGAATCCACCTGCCAATGCAGGAGCTATAAGAGACAAGGGTTCGATCCCTGGGTCAAGAAGGTCCCTTGGAGGAGAGCATGGCAACCCCCTCCAGTATTCTTGCTGTGATAATCCCATGGACAGAGGAGCCTGGTAAGCTACAGTTCATAGGGTTACAAAAGAGTCAGACATGACTGAAGCAACTGAGCAGGCATGCAGAATATTTAGAGTTGTGCATCAGTCACCACAATCAATTTTACAACATTTACCCCCAAAAGAAACCTCATACTCATTAACAGTAACCATCCAATCTTCCTATCCACCCAGCCCCAGGCAACCACTGATCTACTTTCTGTCTTTATAGATTTCCCTATTCTAGACATCTATTGGTCATGTGTGGTCCTTTGTGAGAGGCTTCTTTCACGAAGTAGAGTGTTTTTGAGGATCATCCCCATTGTATCATGTGTCAGGACTTCATTCATTTTTGTGGCTGAATATATCGTTTTTATGATATACTCATTGTATTTCACATTTTGTTTATCTGTTCATCCACTGATGGAGATTCTGGGTTGTTTCCATTTTTGCCTATTGTGGATAATGCTGCTGTGAGCATTCATGTACAAACTTTTGTGTTCAAATATTTTTTCATTCTCCTGGGGACATACCTAGGAGTGGCATAGCTGTATCATATGGTAAACCTGTGTTTAACCTTTTGTGCAACTACCAGACTGTTTTTCCCAAAGTAGCTTATCATGGACTAAGTGTTTGCCTGCCCCTCTCACTTTAATTCATAGGTGAAGCCTTAACCTCCAACGTGATGGCATTAGAAGGTAGGGCTTTGGGGATATAATTAGGTTCAGATGAGGTCATGAGGTCATGAGGGTGGAGGCCACATGATGGGATTAGTGTCCTTTTAAGAAGAATAGACACCAGAGATTTCTCTCTCCACCCTCGCTCTAGCAAGAAACTAGCTATCTGCACATCAGCAAGACGACCCTCATGAGGAACCAAGTAGGCTAGGACCTTGATCTAGGACTTCAATTCAGTTGCTCAGTCGTGTCTGACTCTGCAACCCCATGGACTGCAGCATGCCAGGCTTCCCTGTCCATCACCAACTCCCGGAGCTTGCTCAAACTCATGTCCATCACGTTGGTGATGCCATCCAACCATCTCATCCTCTGTTGTCTCCTTCTTCTCCTGCCTTCAATCTTCCCCAGCATCAGGATCTTTTCCAGTGAGTCAGTTCTTCATATCAGGTGGCCAAAGTATTGGAGTTTCAGCTTCAGCATCAGTCCTTCCAATGAATATGCAGGACTGATTTCCTTTAGGATTGACTGGTTTGATCTCCTTGCAGTCCAGGGGACTCTCAAGAGTCTTCTCCAACACCACAGTTCAAAAGCATCAATTCTGGGACTTTCCTGATGGTTAAGTAGTTAAGGCTCCGTGCTTCCCCTAGAGGAGGCATGGGTTCCATTCCTGGTCAGGGAATTAAGATCCCACATACCATGCTGCGTGGCAAATAAATAAATAATGTAACATTAACAAATAAAAATACATAAATAAAAAATTTTTAAAAAGCATCAATTCTTTGGTGCTCAGCTTTCTTTATTGCCCATATCTCACATACATACATACATGACTACTGTAAAAACCATAGCTTTGACTAGATGGACCTTAGTAGGAAAAGTGATGTCTCTGCTTTTTAATATGCCATCTAGATTGGTCATTGTTTTTCTTCCAAGGAGCATGCATCTTTTAATTTCATGGCTGCAGTCACCATCTGCAGTGATTTTGGAGCCCAAGAAAATAAAGTCTGTCACTGTCCAAAACTGAGAGATGACTGTCTGTAGCTTAAGCCACACAGTCTCCAGGGTTTTGCTGTAGCAGCTCAGACACAGCTGAACCATTTTACAGCTGTGTATGAAGCTTCTGACTTCCCCACCAGCAGTGCATCAATGTCTCAGCTTGGCAAACATGTGTTACCATCTGTGTTTTAGATCGTAGCCACCTTACTGGGTGTGTGGAGGGGTCTTAGGGCGTCCCTGGTGGCTCACCTCCCCTCTCTTGGACCACCGCTTCCTTCTCTGCCGAGACAGAATCTAGAGGTCCTCCTGGCTTGACATCCGGAGTTCTTTGGGTGTTTTCTTTAGAACCCTGAAGATCCACTGCTGGGGTTGGGATGAGAGAGTGAGGTGAGGGAGAGGAAAAAGAAGAGACAGGCTGTGATAAGAGCTCTCAGAAATCCTTCTAAAGAGCCATGGCACTTCAACAGGATGCCAGAGGTAGCAGCACATGTGCCTCCATCCTGTCCAAAGTGCCAAGCTATTTTATAGGTGAGGAAATTGAGGTCCAGGGGGCAACGTTTTCTGTAATGCTCAGCGTGGCATTGGCAGATCAGAGAATCCAGACTCGCTTAGGGGTGCTGGAGAAACTTGGGTTGGATTCCCACTCATCTGTGTGGCTGGGGCCTTTCTGAACCACCATTTCCCCATCTGTGTAACAGGTATAATACCTACCTTATGGCGCTGCTTTGAGGATGTAAAACACCCAACATAGTAAATGCTTTGTAAATAACTTTTAAAATTTTGGAATATTTAATACCTACATACCTCTGATAAAAGAAATTCAAATAGTATACAAAGGAACATATGGTGAAAAATCTCTCTCCTCTACCCCCTACCAATTTTACTAGTTTCCTGTCTTTTCCTTCAGATATATTCTGTGCACACAACAGAAGTTATTTACCACATGGGCCTCTAGACTTGGTGGAGATCATTAACTTGCCTGCCTTTTTAAGCTGGTCTTTCCCACTCTGCCCCTTCACCCCCTCCGCCTGCCAGCACACAGAACCGTGGGGCTCCCTTCTTTGTCCAGCTCCCCCTTCCCAAGCCCCATCCACCTGGTAATGATTTCCTAGAGAGTCTCCCAGGGGTCTCCATGGGGACGTTTCCTGCTTCGATCTCCATGGCAACTCTCCAGGTTGCCATGGTGACACTTAAGTGATTATTTGGAGACCCTTAAATAAATCACCCACGGTGGTATATGCTAGGAGCATTTGGCTCTGGCTCTTATGTTTGGGGCCAGGGTTGGGGCCCGAGCCTGCAGGCAGAAATGGGAGGAGGGGAGGCAGCAGTGGTTGGGGCCCCTCACCCTTAGTTCTAGCCCTGTGAGGGGGCCTCTCTGGGCAAAGGTGGAATTGAGCCTTTGGGAAGCGTTGCGAGGACAAGCAGCAGTAAGGCTCCTGCAGTCCTTGATCAGATCCAGCAGCCAGCAGGAGACCCTGGATGAGGCTGGGGCTCAGGACTGGGGGCGGCTAGCTGGGAGGAAGCTGGAAAGTAATGGGGCAGGGATTCCATCCATGCCTGCTGGGCTCCAAGGCCCTCACTCCTAGATTCCAGCTGCTAAGAGGGGGTGGAATCTGCTCCTTCACTTGAGATCATATTTTTAAAGGCCTTACTACATGCTAGGTACTGTGTTAAGCATTGAGGTTACAGCAATGAGTAAAACAAATACCTGTCCCTCTGGTACTTAAATTCTGCTGGGGGAGATAAAAGAATGAACTCTGTAGGCTAAAGGGTGGTTTAAGTGCAGTATTAGGGAAGGGGGCTCAGGAGTGCCAGGATAAGCAGTGGCATACACTGACACAAGGGCCAGGACCCCTGGGACTCAGCTTTTGGGACAGTGGTCTTGGGACCATTCCCCCAAGGGACAAGAGTGAGGCATGAGAACTGGTGGAGATTGGAGGCTCCATCAGCGGTGACTGACTCCTTTCAGTGTCCTGGCACCATGGCTAACAGTTTCATCTTCCAGCTTCCTGGATGCCTCATGAAAAGCATTATAGCAGACAGGCATGGCTGGGGGTTTAATCTGTACAGACTGGGAAACTGAGACCAAAAGCAGGAGGTGGTGTGCCTAAATCTGCTAATGGCAAGCAGAGTGAGGACGACAGCTTGAGTCTTGGAAAGTTCAGGACTCTTTCTGCTGGACCCATGGATTTATCAGCCAAGTCTGCAAATTCGTACCTACACTGAGCACTGTTTTACAAAAGGCTGAAGATACTGCTTGTCTTGAGCACCTGGGAGACTGCTGGAGTCGATCCAGGGAATCTGGTTTTGTTTACTCCTGTCAAGCTCAGGTGTATGTGATGGCCTGTTCTCTGGCAGTGGTGCAGAGGAAGGGCATGGCGGGGTGATGCTTCTAACTCCTGGCTTCCCCTGGATGCGATACCTCCTCCAGGAAATGCAGAAGTTTGGGAGCACAGGTCCAAGTGCACACAGCATATACAAAGTGTGTACTCTGTGCCAGCAAGCCTCCTGAGGCAGCAAGAAGGAGCCTTTCTGCGCTAGGCTCTGACTTCCCTGAGTATAGGTTATCCACCTTTAAATAGGTCTTGGGTTTGGGGCCAGGGTCAGAGGCAACAGAAAGTTATTTGGGGCCAGTTTAAGCCTTGAGAGATGTTCACTGAAAGTTCCTTGGACAGTGAATGGAGGAGCTGAGTGGGCAGCTTCAGGGTGGACAGGAGGCCATGGGCACTCTCTGGGGCCCAGCCTCGGCTCACTCCCAGGTCAGCTCTCTGGCAGAGCCTGGGCCTGGTCTCCCACCGGCAGCCCTCCAGGGACCAGCTCCCTCCTCCCATGAGCCCTCCTGCCTGGAGGACCCTTCCGCTTGCTCTGCTCATCCTTCAGGCATCAGCTTGGGCCCTGCTCACAGAGGCCGCCCCTTCCTTCTCACTGCAGCTGTCTCCTTGATTCTTAGTGCCATTTGTAATTGTCCATTTGTTTACTGTCTCTTTCAGATTATGCTTTTCTTTCTTCTTTTTAAAAAAAATTTGGCTGCGTGGCTTGTGAGATCTTAGTTCCCTGACCAGGGTTTGAACCTGGCTACTCAGCAGTGAAAGTGCAGAGTCCTAACCACTGGACCCCCTGCAGGGAATTCCCCAGACTGTCGTTTTTTGACTGAATATAGTATATTCTAGCCACATCTGGCTGCTGAGAACCTGAAACTTGTTGTACTCTTAAGAGTAAAACGTACATTGGATTTTGAAAACTTGGTATATGAAGTGTAAAATATCTAATCCATGATTCTTATATTGGTCACATATTGGTATATTGTAGATATACAATACAATTTTAATTCAACATTCAATTAAAATAGATTACTAAAATTAAGTTCACCATTTAAAAAAATGTGGATACTAGAAAACGGGAACTTACATATATTGTTTGTATTATATTTCTGTGGATAGTGCTGTGACTACATTAATTTGCTAAAAAGAGGGGTCGTGGAAATTCTGTTCACCACTCAATACCTTGCACTGGGGTTGGGACATAGTAGGTGAGCAATGAACAGTGTTATTTATGGAATGAATGTTTGACAACTACATTTTCCATAAGTCCAGAAACATTTTGAACAGCTTGCTAAGGGAACGAGATCTAATTTAAATGTCAGGTTAGTAAACAACAACAACAAAAACTCAGGCATGAAATCTGCAAGAAAGGGAAAAGAAAGGGGAGAGTGAAGGGCTTGGGGGTCAGGGAGGGGTTGCTCTTAGTCCTTCTGAAGAGGAAGTGGTCCCATGGTTGTACCCAGCCCAGAAACATTCCAGTTCTAAGAGGCTTAAGGGAATTTTCTGAACTTTATCAAGCAAAAAACCCCCCCAAACAAACAAAAACCCACAATGCATCCTGATACCCTGCAGGCAGACATGATCGTAGCCCACTTCTGTTCCTCCCCATGCTTTTGGCTAACAGAAGCCGCTACATGGCCACCCAGAACCCAGACAGCATCCTCCAGTCTCCTTTGGAATTGTGTTTGGCTAATTCTGGCTGAGGGGATATAAACAGAAATGCCAAGTTAACTTTTGGGAACTCTCCTTAAAGAGAAGTGCTATGCCTCTTTCTCCCTTTCTTCTGGCTGTAATGCCCGGAGCTTAGCCACCTTGGACCTTGAGGAATGAGGCCTGGGCCACATGCCGGGGTGGAAGGGGAGGTTGGGAGAAGTCTGGTTCTCCCACAGCTTTATGAAACTGCTGTATTAATCCTGCAACACCCTCTATGGTCTTTTTAAGTCAGAAAAAAACAAAAAACAACCTTAGGTATTTAAGGCTGTGTTAACTTAAATTTTTTGTTAATTTTTGCTGATAATAATGTCCTGCTCCCTGAATATTTGGTGCCTACTTACTTTATATTTATATAACTGGAAATGACCAGTCTACTATGTTCAGGGCAGAACACTCAGCACTTTCCAGAGCAAAGTTTGGTCCAAGATGATTTGATTTCTTTACCATCAGACTTGAAAAAAAAAGGCAGTACCTTCAGAAGGTACAACATTAGAAAGGTACAACAGAACAGAGTGGAAAGTAAAGTGGCCAATATTACCAATTTCTTATTGGCAATATTTTTTGCTGATGATTTTTCAGTGGCAAACTCTCTTTTAAAGAGTGGGATGTGTGTGCGTGCTAAGTTACTTCAGTGGTTATTTGACTCTGCGATCCTACGGACTGTAGCCCGCCAGGCTCTCTGTCCATGGCACTCTCCAGGCAAGAATACTAGAGTGGGTTGCCATGCCCTCCTCCAGGGGATCTTCTCAACCCAGGGATCGAACCTGCGTCTCATGCACTTCAGGCCCAGTTATATAATGCACCTATATAAATAAGCGTATCAATATCTGCATCTCTCTGTAATCAGCCTCTGAGTGATCTGGTATTACTACCCACAATTCTTCCCCCCCCCCTAATTCTTAAAATGAGATCATATTTACTTTATGGCCTAAATGAAAATGTTCGAGCTCTGATCCACACGGCTGCTAAGTGTCAGTCCCCTTTCTAAGCCTTCTTTGTCCCTGGTGTGAAATACTTCCTGGGATCTACTGACTGAGCAGAGAGTGAAGCAGGAGTTATATCCAGGGAGGCCCAATTTCCAAAGCCACAGACAACTCCATCCAAGTAAATTAAAAAGCGTCAAAGGATTGGGTTTTCCTTGTGAATTCACAGAGCATGTTTTTCAGTGAAAATAGTGATAGTCATCACAACTGCAAAGATACTTAATGAGCACATCCTCTGTGTGCCAAGCTGTACCAAGACCTTATATGCATAGTCATGTTGAAACTCACAATGGCCCTATGACTTAGCTACCAATAGATGACACTTCTATCTTATAAATGAGTAGAGGCAGAGAGGCTAGGTCATTAGCTCAAGGTCACCAGATAAAAAGGGGAAACTGGGATTTGAATTCTGACAGTCTGATCACAGAACCCAGGCTCTTAACCACAAGATGACCCTGAGCAGATGGTAAACCCCATGCATACAGGGACTTTCTCTGAGGGTCCAGCATACCACCTGGGCCAGAACAAAAGCATAATACTGCTTATTAACTCTGCATGTTGGTGGTGGGGAAAGGATGACAGCATCCTTCCCCAGTGACCATAGGCAGGTGTCCTCTGCCCAGGGCACATGACTTCCAGAACCCAAGCCCAAGGGAAGGAGGCCAGTGAGGCATGGAGGACCCTCTAGGGAGGGGCTGGAACCTGGGGGCTATGCTGGCTCAGAGGGACCTTCCTCTTTGCTCTGGTGAGGCCTCATGTGCTGAGCCTGCCCACAGGAGCCAGGCTCTCAGTTGTGAAGCTTCAACCCTAGACTGTGTTGGACACATTTTTGTTGCCCCCATCCCCTTCAGCCAAAGAATTGTTTCTAGATGTGTTAGTATCTGATTTACCTGTTTGATCTATTGTTGTACTTTCAGTACCAGAACAAGACTTTGGAAAAAGCAGGTCTTTACTAATTGAATGAATGAAGTCAAGCTAGATACCTGATCCTGGCCAGGTGGCACCTCTAGAGGGTGGGTGTGGGGGACACTGCCCTGCAATTCACTGGGTTTGAATTAGTCACATGCAGTGGGAGGGGCCTGGGTGCTACTGCTTACCTTTAGAGGTGGGCCTGCAGCAGGAACATTAAGGTTTCAGGAGTTGAAGCCCATCTATAACCCTATCACCCTGTTTCATAACCCTCAGGGCTGAACTGTTACACTTTTTTGTATAGTACATTTCCTTCTTTTGAGTTTTGATAGAAAAATAAGAGTTCTGCCAAGAGACAACAGAAACTTAAGAAAAAATTATCACATAGTGTCAGATTGAATCAGACACTCATCAGTGTGAATACACGTGGACAGACCCTGAAATAGAAACATAGCACTGTATTTAACTCTGATCTGACAGACACTGAAAGACTCCAGAATGTCTCTCCCGCCCCCAAAGTGCAGAACAAAGTGGGGCGGGGCTGTAACTGAGTCAGTCACTATTTTGATCCCTATGTACAAAGGATGGAAAAAGGGTCAAGGACTGGACAGATCACCAGTCAGAAATACGTGTCTGTTAATGGATGAGGCAGAATTTAAATGTTTCCCTTATTTCTTCCAAATAGGCCAGAATAAAATTCTAACTTTCTGTTGAGCTCAATCTTCAGTATACACTGCTATTTGAGTGTTTGGTTTGTGTTTGCACAAAGCCCGAGGCCAGGGCAGATGATCAGATTAGGGGGAATTTTAACTCCCGCCCCGAGGATGTGCCCTGGGGAACCCAGAGCAGGGTTTACCAGTCAACACCGCCTAGGGTGGCAGGGCTGGTGGCGAGGGTACCTCAGTCACTGGGGGTGTGCCCCTTCCCAGAACCACGTGCTAGTCTGAATCCAACCCAGAGCCTGTATCCACTGCAACCACATGCCTCACCCAGGGAGTCAGAGTGTTTGCCAGAGACCAGGCCAGGCTCCTAGAGGTGTCGCCTTCGTCACTCACAGCAGCACAGTGTGGCCATGGTCTCTCCAACTTCTGTGTCACATAGAGTGAGGCGGGCTCTGGTGGTCCCTTCCATCACCCAATTCCACCCTCCTGGCCCTCATGTGTAGCCCAGGAGTTACTTCCCAGTTTTTAGGAAGCCAGTCTTGTGGCTCTTGGCAGGTTGGGTGAGAGAAGCAGAGTCCATTGTGAGGCTTCACAGGGCAAACCTGGATAAGCATTATTAACGGACTCAACCATTTGTCTTAAACTAGGCCAGGTCAGTTCAAAGATACAGGGGGAGCTAAATGTGAAAAATGGCATTTTTTTTTCATATCTGGCACCCTAACCCTAATCTGGCAACCTAACCTTTGTAGGTTAACCTCATAGGTGTGGGGCCAAACTAATTTTGCGTTCAGTCATGTCCGACTCTCTGTGACCCTAAAGGCTGTAGCCTGCCTGGCTTCTCTGTCCATGGAATTCTCCAGGCAAGAATACTGGAGCGGGCTGCCATAACCTCCAGGGGATCTTCCTGACCCAGAGATCAAGCCCACATCTCTCGTGTCTCCTGCATTGACAGGCAGATTCTTTACCACTGTGCCACCTGGGAAGCCCAGACTCACTTTGGTAGAAATGAAACCTGAGCATTGACAAAAAATAACTCAAGAACTCCTAACTTATGTCAGTATGGGGAAAAAAGCACTCATTCCAAACACGCACCCAAGAACCCAGGGCTTTGCAGAGTACCTTAGCAGCATTAACTCAAGAAGGTGAGGACTCAACTAGGGAATGACCAAAGAATGTAATTCTATAAAATACTGCTTGAATTCTTTGAGCCTCCCCTTTTTCTTTTACCACACCCTCTTTAATCATCCAAACCATCTTCTCACTCAAAAATAGATGCTCATCTCTTTGGCCTGCACTGTTGTGTCTTCCAGTAGCTTAATACACCGAGATGCACCAGCTATTGTTTCAGAGGTTTATCTTCTTCTCAAGAGCAGGGAGCCAGAAAACCGAGTCAAAGCTCCATATTTTATATCATCTCACTTCTGACCAAGCAGTCTAGGTTTTCCAAGGCCCCCAGGGAGGGAAGGAAAAGTCAGAGTGAGCAGCTTGGCTCTGGGCAGGGAAGGGAAGGACTGGCTCCACACGTTCTTAGAGGAGAGCTGTGGCCGCCACAGATCCTTCTCTGTGGCCCCAGGCCAATCCCAAGGAGCAAATTTGGCACAAAGAACCACCGTCTCTGTGAGCAAATCCCTGTGCTCTCTGGAAGACAAGCTATGTACGTTTCTTCCTGGTGTTTCACAAAACCCACTTGTAAACCTTGGAAACCCCATCAACAATGGATGGCGCAGTCACTGGCAGAAGCCCAAGCAGGCAGTGAAACACGGGTCTTTCTGGGACACCCTGCCAGGTCCCTCCTCACAGCCCCACGTGTGTTATCATCACAGATGTCCTCTGAGAAACCTGCTGCTGCCACCTGGGGAACGTCAACTCCAGCGGGTGCCCACCCCTGTGCGGGCCCCACCCTTCCTGTCTGGGTGACCGCTTCACCCCTGAGAGCTGGTGCCTGCCTGCACCAAGAGGGCCCTCTCATGCCAGGCTCCTGGGGCACTTTCTAGGCCTCTGGTTCTGCACCTATCTGGTGTGCGCCTCGGCTACAGGAGGCAAGGCACACGTGTGGATTCCTCAGGAAGAGTATGGATGCCCCCCAGACAGTGCAGAGGGTCTGGACCAGTCCCACTTCTCATCTCCATGTACACAGGGAGTCCCCGCCTCAGCCGGCCGTAAACTCTGGAGAGGCTTCTACAAGCCACAAAGAATGAGTTTGACTCACGTGCCCCCATGGGCATTGGAAATAAGACAAAAAGGGGGTGGCGGGGGTGTCTGCAAAAGGTGTTTGAGAGCAGCTTGGCCTCATGACAGTTTCAACTCAGTTTCAAATCCGAGACAGCCCCATTTGCTTAACCAGTTTTTCCAGTGATGCTTCAAAGCTGGCTTTCTTGGTTTCCACAGCTTCTTGGGTTTCAAAAGAAAAACTAAAATAACAATAAAAACTACAAATTCTTCAGTGAACAAATAAATAATACGAACAATATTTACATTAGTATGTCACATTGGGAGAGGCCAGCATGACCGGGGAACAGAAGAACTGAGATGTGCCCTGGCTTTAGGGCTGAGAACTGGCTCCTGGTCAGGTTGGGACCCCTGTGAGTGGATGGAGGGACAGGGGAGGTGGAAATGAGCAGAGATGCTTGGCTGGGGCCTCCTCACAAGTCCATGGAGGTGGGGTGGGCAGGAGGTGCAGAGTTGTCTCCAGATTAAGCAGGTTTCAAACAGACAGAAAAATCCCGGTTTACCCCACCAAGCACTGTGCTATGGTTGGGGTCATGGGATGAGTGGCTCCCAGGACTCCAGGAACCTTCTCCAACAGCCAGCATGGTGGGCGCAGCAGGGCCTCGGTCCCGGGGAGCACAAAGCTCATGGGTTGGCTGCTGGCCTCCAGCCCTTTTCCAGTTGACAAGGAGCCAAGGTCAGGAACGGCCCCCTCTTCCCTGGACTAGGTGACAAGGGGGATGTGGAATTCGCTTGTGTCGAAGATGAGGGGCCTCCTGGGAGGGCTGGGGTCCCTGTTGGCCTTGTGGAGCAGCTTGAAGAGTCCAGTTCCAATGTTCATGGGGATCCCCATGATGATGCATTCAGACACCCCTGAAACCAACCAGAAAGGAGGTGAGAGCTTCTCCACACTTGGGCAAGTCTTCAAGCAGGACAGAGAGACTGACTTGGAGTCCCAGCCCCGACGTGTTGAACTGGGGTTGCTCACTTTACTCATCTATGGATGCGGAAGGCACGGCCTGGTGCTCCTGGGCAGGCTGGGGGAGTTCCTGCATCTGGCTGAAGGGAGTGCTCACTCACAGCCCTGCTGCTGGCTTAGCAGCCGTTGTGCTTCAGCTACAGGCATCCTGTGGGCCTCACCTTTCAGCACTAAACTCAAACAGCAAAGATACACTAAATGATGCTTGCCACCCAGCATGTCCTTAACTTAGGGCCCAGGGAACAAGCAACTGCGACTGCAACGAGCAGATGCCAATCCCCATGGAAACAGCAGCACTGATTTGTTCTGTGCCCAGGGGTCGGGGGTGGGCCAGGGTTAACAACACCCCAACCTCAAGAGTCCACAGCTTGAATCAGAAACACTAAGAAGGCAGGGCCCCTCATGGAGTGACAGGAGTTAGGCCACAGTGTAGATTCTTTCTCCAAGCTCCCTTTCAGCTTTCTGAGATCTAAATGTTGGGCTCTGCATGAGGCTTCTAGTTCTATAATAAGCAAGTGTATATCTGCTATGTTCTGGGCTTTGTGCTATCAGGGGCCAGAGAGGCAATCAAACTAAAACCCAACACAGAGTGAGGGCTGACACTGAGTTACAACATGCAAAGGACCAGGAGATTTTAAAGTTGGGGCAGGATGACCACGCCAGGCCCCTAACGGAGTCAGAGGTGGAGAGTGTGGGCAGCAGGGCAGCAGCCAAGACGGGGGCCCAGTGTCCTTGTCGGGGAGTGGAGGTGCTGGGTCTCAGTCCTGCAAACAGGCTTGCTCTCACTTTTGCCTGGGGCTTGCCCTTCTCCTGCCCCCATCTCTGCCTTCTTTTCTTTCCTTTCACCCTTCGTTACAGTAAAGAACTGTGTAATTTCTCTTTCCCTCTATTTGCAACCTGTGACCCTAATCTTAGAAGCAAAAACTAGGCATACACTGCCTGGGTCCCATCTGACCATCACCTTGGGCGGTGACTCCACACAAGGAGGTGAGCGGGGAGATGGCCACGAGGATGCAGGGCTCCAGCAGCAGCGTCGGGGGCCAGGTGTGGCGTCGCTGTCTGAGCCCCAGACAGACTCCCAGCTCAGGCCACAGGGCCTTGCCGTGGCACGGGAAAGGCTGGAGTAGAGTGGGCACTCTGGGGCGGGGGGAGCAGCGCTCTGCTGTGACAGCCACCCCTTGGCTCCCTCTCTCCTAGGCCCGTCAGAGAGGCTCCGTGTGGGGAGAGCAGGCCAGCGCAGGGTGAGATCATAACGAGTTAGTGCCCTGGGTCTTCTCACCGTGAAAGGGCTGATACCCAGGCCTCAGCAACGTGCCGAGATGGCATACAAGGCAGCCGGTGGAAGCGTGCCAGCTGCCTTGCTCAGGAACGGCAGGAGTGCCTGGGGCAGGACCAGAGTGGCTGACTCTCCTTCTGAGGGCTAGAAAATTCCTACATGCCCAGGGGCGACCTACATGCCCAGAAGACTGAGCAGCCTTCTAAAGGATGCGGGGGATGCAGGCTGCCACAGTCAGGCTTTGTTAGTTCCAATTCTGTGAGATGCGACTTTATTCTTAAACAAGTCAAAGCTCTGCCTGCTCAGTCTCTCCACCTCTAGAGAAGCCCTGGCCATGGTTTAAACTGTAAAAAACAAAACGAAACACCAACGAAAACCCACAAAGGCCTCTGCTGAGGCTGCTGCAAGCACCAAACCTACCACACACAGAGTCCTTCTGCCCAAAGTAGGCAGCGTCAAAGAGGTGGTCAGCCGTCTTCTCAAATGAGGCCAGCATCAGCACGCTCTCCTTCATCTTGGCCAGGCCAAACCTGGTGATGCCCAGGACTTCACCCTGTGCCGAGGGAGAGCGCCAGAGTGGGGACTCCGCCAGGTACAGAACGCAGCCCCTGCCCCCCCCCCCCCCCCCCGGCAAAAGATGAAGAGGCAGCCAGGCTGCTGCTCAAGTCACAGTCCAGGTTTGAGAAGGACCCTGACAACCATCTGTCCCACCTGTGTCCCTCTGAGGCCACTGGTGCTGACAGCACAGATCCTGACACTCAACAAAGAATTGAGAACTGGAAACTAAAGAGTAGATATATTTGTATGTATAACTGACTCAGTTTGCTATACAACAGAAACTAATACAACATTGTAAATCAACTATTCGCCAATGCAAATGAACTAAACAAAAACTGAGAAGTAGGGAATTTTCTGGTGGTCTAGTGATTAGGACTCTGTACTTTCACTGCTGAGGGTCTGGGTTCAAATCCTGGTTGGGGAACTAAATTGCACCCCTCCTCCCTAAAAGAAAAAAAAAAATTCTGAAGATGTTTCTTATGGCTCAAAGAAATAAAAACTCAAATAACTTAAAAACCTCAAAGTAGGGAAACAAGTAAATTTAGGTACTTTCATTCAAAGGAATATTGAACCAGCATTAAAAAAGTATCTTTATAAAACTACATAGCACTGTGGAAAATACTTATAATGTTCAGTAAAAATGACATGCTCATTTTTACTGTTTACCTGTAGTAATCTGATATATGCGTACAGAACAAAAACGGAAAGGAAGGCTTTAAAATGACTGTTTTTACTACAGGGTGGCAGGAAATAGGTCACTTCTCCCACCGAGTTTCTGAATTTGCTGCAATACAGTACAAGTTTGTCTGTGGCGGCATCATGCCTTATGGCACTGATAGAGGGAAGATTTTTGGTATGAGACAAAAACAAAAACCAACCAGCCAACCAAACTCAGTTGCCCAGGGAGATTTTCACCTAGAAATGGCTACAGAAGTATGAGAAATGGGTTCGACAGGACATAAACCTCAGGCTGTCAAGGAATCCTTTGGCTTCTGGCAATGGCTAATTTTCCTTTAGGATAGAAACCACGCCCTGCCTCCTGCCATGAGGTTGCATTTCTCACACTGGAATTTTACCAGCTGGACCATCGTACTCTGGTTTTGGGGTAATGGTGGTCATCACAGCCACGCACCACATACGCTCTCCAAGCCTCGCGCTCCTGACACCAGGTTTGCGATAGTAGCCACGAGCCCCACGCACCTTGTAGGTCATGAGATCGGACAGCAGCATCACGTGCCGCCGGTCGATGCTCATGCCGTGGTTGACCATTGTATACTGGATCTCGTTGATGATAGTTGTCCGGGCAGCTTCGATGCCCAGGGTTTTCTCCACCTGCGGAGGGCAGAGGTGAATGGAGGCAGCCACATCCAGGGCTCCCCAACTTGCCCTCATATCCTCCTCTGCCCTGCAGGTTCCCAGCACCCTGTATCCCTCCCCAGAGATGGAGTGTGGGGTAGTCTTCAGTGTAGACCCAGAGTGAACAGCAGGGTCAGAGGAATGTGCTGGGAGGGAGCTGGGATGACTGTAGGAACCTCGGCTGTGAGCGGTACCTCGTACGTGTTGTTGGAGGTGGTCCGGGTGCCCTTCACGCCGTGGGTGGCCATGACGGCCCGCAGGTTATCACCCTCCACCAGGAGCTTGTACTTCTCCTTCCCGCTCTGCTCATCGATGTGGATGACAGCTCGGGACACCTCCGGGATGCCCTGCACCACCACCTGGACTCAGAGACACAGAGGGCTCGAGACCCCGCAGTGGGTACGGCCCCACACACCCAGCAGCCAGAAACCACAGTGGCTGCGAGGACTGGGGGTGTCACAGCCTGGGTGTGTGGTCGTGATCACCCCGTCTCTCAGAGGTGACTGCCAGGAACACGCCAAAGCTGGGAGTGCCTGTGTGCTGCCTGAGCTGCTGGGGGGTGGGGACGGGGGGAAGAGAAGCTCAAGGGGTCGTGCCCTCTTCCACCACGAGTTTTATGAGAGAACAGAGAAAAGCTGAATAGGCAGAACGGTGAGGCAGTGTGAAGAAGGAAACCTGAACCTGCCTGACTCCTCGGGGATGTGGCAAAGAAACGGAGGAACAGGGCGCCACCCTCAGTCTCGGCAGCCCTTTCGCTCCCTGATGCCTGGCTCTGCAGCTTAGACATGAACGTGCTCCCTCCCTTCACGCACCACCAGGCGGCAGCCCGCCCACCTGCGGAGGCGACCTGCGGAGGCGACCTGCGGCTCACCTTGGGGAGGTCCTCTTTCAGGAACTGCAGCACGTAGTACATGGAGCTCTTGCTGTTCTCTCGGGGGGTGACACACACCACTGCCTCCCCGTGCACGGCCACATCGCCGGGCTTCACGCGCAGCTTGGACATGCAGATGGAGTACCTCACCGTCTCAGCGTTCACCTGCGAGGGGCCGCACGCCCAGGATGTGACTGGCGGGATTTGGAGGCTGTGGCTTCTGTGTTTCTTGGCCTTTCAGCATCCTGCCCCACTAAGGAACCTTTTTAATTATTTCCCCCCCAATCTTTCTCCTCATCATGTCTTTTTTGGTACTGTGATATTTTAATACCAGACATACATATGTATGTATGTACTATATGTACACCTCTGCTTTATTCACTAAGAAAGTAGATCCTACCACCCACCCCTCCTACGTCCGTTTTGCCACTGTTACCCGTTTATAAATGCCAATAAGAAGCAGCCAGGTCAACCCACATATCCTGAGCCAGCCATTGCTGCGCTGGGGGTCCACAGGTGGGTAAGACACAGCTGACACTATGGTCCTTCCACCTGCCGGCATGCTGTGTCACAGCAAATAGGCACTGTGGTCTGCACACCACCTCCACTAATTTCCTGCGTGTCTCTAGGTGGTGATATCTGTGCCAGGGCCAGGGGTAGACAGAATGTGAAGGTACAACAGATCCAGAGGACAGACAACAAGCGGAAGCCTCTTTGGGGCTTCCTGTGCTATGCATAGCTCTTGCCCTCGTTCATCAGCACCTGTCTTGGGACTGAAAGGGGATGACTTGCTTCACGCATGTAGTTACGGGACTCACTTCCAGCCTCAGAAGTCTGATCCGTTCTAGGGAGAGCTTGACGAGAATGAAGCAATCATCAGGAAGAAACACTTCTTCAATATACTCTGAAATCTGCGGTGTCAAAAGATCAGAACATCCGTCAGTCACTTCCCTGTCCCTCAGAGCAGAGGAGGCTCCCTCTCTCCTTTAAGGACACAGAGCAGCATGGACACACGGATTGGTAAATCCACTACAAGTGGTTCTCACACGTCCTGGCAATACAGCTGGTTCAATTTTCTTATTATCAAGAGGGATTTCGTCTTACCTCTCCCAAGAGGGTTTTCTCAATTCTCCCTTTCACCAGACGAGCGTAATCTGCATCGTCGTCCTTGTCCAGCTGTGCTGTGATGATGGGAGTGCTGTGGGTAGGAAGGGCAAAGGATTACGAGGCTGCTTGAAGACCACACTGCGGTAAGCCCGGGTGCGTTTGGAATCTTAACAGCAACTGCAGCTTACTGTACTGAGCATTCACTGGAGTCAGGCGCAGTCCTCACTGAGGGCTGCACACACCCGTGCTCATGAGGCAATCCACTCCATTGGTGAGTGAGTGACTTTCAGAACAGTCTCCCTGGCCAAGCAAACCTACCTTTTCCTCTTTGGTCCTAACACGTAGTTATTTCAGCTCTGTTCCCCAAGTAAACTGACCCTTTGTATACTACAGGTTTGTATACTATGGCATACGCAGTGACAAAATCACGTCACTTATAGCTTACCCCACTCCATCCCCACAACCTCCCCTCCAGGACACCTCCGGCTCCTCCAGCTACTAGCTAGCAGCTTCCACCCTTGCCATCCTGGATGGCATCCCCTGAACGCACACTCCTCGGTGATCTGACTGACCTAGAGGAGGCGGTCAGTGGATAATACTTTGTCCATGCCACCCTGGACATGGACAGGTGCTGTTCCAGAACCAAGTATAACGTTCTCTCCTTTACTGCTGTATTGATGTATGAATGTATTTAGTTACATTCAGATCATAGGTAAGACATGATTTTGTCACTCAATGTGCTATAAAATATTTTTATCTTTCCTAGTTTCAGGTCACCTACAAATTCTATCATGAAATCACCAAGGGGGTGGGATTTGGGCTGGGGGAGTGTTGTCACAGAATATGGCCACAAATCGAGTCACAGACACATCATCAGGACCAGTGAGGCTGGGAATAATAACATCAAATGGATGAAGTCTACAATGAAACATGGTTCCAATTTTTCCAGGCATTTTTTTAGGTTTCTCTCTTTCATGTGACTTGTGGTCACAAAGAACCATTGCTTCAGTTTTGACTCTCTCCAGTTTGGACATTTTGTCTTGGGTTAACACTAGCAAGTGTCACTCCAGAGTCTGAGGTACTGTCTGCTAGCATCTATCACACACCCGCTCATGACAAGAGAAATGTTGTTTCTCCAGGACATGACAGACGAGTGTGAGAAAAAGAGGGAGATGGATGAGGGCACCTGATGGCCTTGGAGGCATTGATGATCTCTTTGATGCGGGGCACGCCCAGGGTGATGTTCATGGAGGCCACGCCCGCGAAGTGGAAAGTCTTCAGGGTCATCTGGGTGCCTGGTTCGCCAATGCTCTGAGCACAGAGTGCCCCCACCGCGGAACCTGGCTCCATCTGTGCCCTGAAACAAGAAAGGATGAAATGTACAGTTGATAATGATACAATATCTTTGTATGGTGGCAGATGGTAACCAGATGTACCATGGTGATCTTTTTGCAATATATACAAATATTGAATTGCTATGTTTGCATCTGAACCTTGCATAATGTTGTAGGTCAACTATCTGTTGTTTGTTTAGTTGACCAAATTGTGTCCGACTCTTTGCGATCCCATGGACTGCAGCACGCCAGGCTCCTCTTTCCATGGAATTTTCCCAAGCAAGAATACTGAATGGGTGGCCATTTCCTTCTTGAGGGGATCTTCTTGACCCAGGGACTGAACCCAAGTCTCCTGCTTGGCAGGAGGATTCTTTATGACTAAGCCACCTGGGAAGCCCCTACTCCATAATACAATTAAACAAAAGAGATGCAATTATCTTATATAAAGCCCGTTTAAATATACCCATTTTATATACTTTTACATAAAGGTCAACTATACCTCAATTAAAAGACAAAACCAGGGAATTCCCTGGCACTCCGGTGATTAGAACTTTGTACTTTCACTGCTGGGGCCAGGTTCAACCTCTGGTCAGAGAACTAAAATCCTGCAAGCCTTGTGCCATGGCCAAAAACAACAAGAAAAAACTAAAACCCCAAAACTGCTGGGGAGGTTTCTGATTATCTCCTTTCAACAGAAAAAATACGTATGCCGTCAGGGTCAGGAAGGAATTGGCAAGGACCCAGGTTGGGTTTGTGACAGAGGAAGAAATGGACACAGATCAGTTACAGGTACAGATGAGGAGGAGTAATGCTCAGAGGGGTCCAATGATGACAGTGAACACAGTGTGGCTACTTGTGGTCAGCGTGGGATGACTGGAGAAGACCTAAGAGCTCTGCTCACACATGGTACTGCAGGTGGACAAAGCAGCCAGCCCTTGCCAAATATATTGGTAGTTTCCCTATGAAAAAGACGATGCTTGGAAATTTCTTTCGCTTCTTTCCACACGTTGGAGCACTCAGCCTGTCTACCCACTGGAGCCCCTAGAGAGGAGGTGACAGAACCTGCTCAAGGCTGGCAGTTGGTAAGTGATGTGGGCACAGGATTCTGTTTCCTAGGGAAACAGGAAGGATGCAAGAGACCCACTGGACTGCCCGGCAGCCTGAGACATTTAGCATCCTCACCTCATGTACTTGTCCCTACATGTCTCCAGAAACTTCTCTATTTGGGTTGGGGTGATCCGGTCCAACTGGTACAGCACACGGGGCTAGAGGAACAAAAGCCAAGCTCAAGGTCAGGGCCAGCAGCACGGGAAACCCTCTGCATCTCCTGACCCACTGGGGAGGGCCACTACCTCTGTTGTGCCATTGTCGTTGATGCCATATTTATCTCTGGTCTTCTTGATCTTCTCAGAAACCTCTTTGATAAACTTTTTTATCTCCTGAAAGATTACACAACAAACATCAGATATATATTTCTCAGTGATTTGCACGACATGATTTGTTTTTTAGTAAACTTGGTAATGTGATGAATCCTTCCTACTTTAGTGGTGGCTAAATAAGACACTATACATGGATACAGTTCTATTACGAAATGTTTTTCCAAGGAACACACCACATTACCCATACCCTGGACACACTGTTCATCCATTGAAGTGTTTCTCAGGTCTTTTTACTCTGATGATGCTTCCTATGAATCTGCAGTGCTAACCCAGCACATAGGATGACCCTTTCCACCTGCCTCCTTCTCCCCTGCTCTCCTGGAACCCCTCGCTGCCCACGTTCATGCAGCCCAGAGTAAGTACTGTTGCACCACTTGTACTTCTAAGCCTTTAGACTGATAAATTTTTGAGGGTTTCTTCTGAGTTGTTCTGTTCAACTTAAATATGCACTCTATGCACATTTCAAGCACATGCCTTCAGCTTGCCTTCATTTCAAAGGAAACACTCCCAGGTCCCACCTCTATCTCTGACCCTCACCTCTGCCTCGATCCCCTGTCTCCCTTCCCACACATAGTCAGAAATTTGTAAGGCCTCCAGGAAATCACCCTCAAAGCTGGAAATGAAATATCAACCTATCTGTTGCTCCTGCTATATTTTAAGAATAGAGCTCTAAGCCCTGGGATGATGACAAAATGGAGCAAGAAAGGTGAAGAGAATTACATTGTATGAAAGATCCATAGGGCATGGCTAGAAATGACAGGCCCAAGTTTTCTGGTAACCAGTCTGAGGGGAAAACCCATATGCTTTATAATTTGGTATGTGTCTGTGAAGTAAACCCAGCCTTGTGGTTGCTCCTAGAACCAGGATCAGCCAGCATCTCCTTCTGAGTTCTCACAGAGGGTGTGGTGTGTTTAATGGACCACACACATCCATGTCCTGTTGCCAGCACACACCACGCACCATGGGGTTGACTCCTAGAGCACCTCTCAGGTGAGCCGAGGACACACGCAATCTAGTAGTTACATCCTTCAGAGAAAGCACATCTGCTGCTCTGGTTTCACCCAGGGGTGTTTCCGACAGTAAGGGAAAGGGTGGATAGACTCTGCTTCTCTCAGCGACCCTCAGGGAAATATGATTTCCCTCAATAATTCTGGACAAATTGGGGGTTGGGGGGCACTCTGGCCAAGTGCAGGCATCCAGTTGCTTTGTGCGGCTGGCTGAAGTCAGATCCACACATCTGGACAAACCCCTGGGCAGGCCCAAGGGTGGACAACTGTTGTGATGGCTGCAAAGCCTCACTAGGTCTTATTTCTCGAGTGAGGATAACTATAGCAGAAGACCAGCATGCCTGCCCAGTGTCTACTCAATCTATATCACAGCTGAAAATATCTAAAGTTTCGTCTGAAACAAATGTTTCAAAGGGCAGACTGGACCAGAAGCCCACTTTCGCAAAAATAAAATTCTATAAGGCATTTACAGATAGCGTGAGACTTAACTAGCCAGGTTTTGTCCTAACACTGCAAAAATAAATCTCTCTAGCCTGCCATAGACTAGTGAGCAATTTCTAGTTACTATCTTTTCTGAAAGCAAAAAACGAGAACTTCTGGGGTCCACCGGTCTATGTCCACAAACTCTTCTTAGTCACTTGCTGTCCAGCGTGGTGTGCTCCCCCTGTGGGGCGGCAGGGCACTGGCTCCATCATTCCAGAGCTGAGGCCATTTGGGCTGAAGAAGGTCAGGGCTTGGCCAAGGGAATGGCCCCTCTACAAAGCCAAGTGTTTCTGCACAGTCTACACTCAGGGGAGAGGTTTTCTGCAAAGTCGTCAGCACACACCTCACACCATTTCCCAGTCTGGGTGCTGCAAAGGGACAGCTTTTAGCTGCCACCCATGTGGACATGCTTCTGGCAGCGGCTTTGCTAAAAGGAATGAGTTCCCTCACCCAAGAGTTATGGCAGATATTCTGGAAGTTAGGTTAAAAGGAAAAAAGCTCCCTTTTTGAAAGGGGAAACTGAGATAAGCCACTAAGAACTCAGCAGGATTAACTCATGCAGACCAAGGGAACTCAGAACACGGCAACCGGCAGGCTGTTAATCACACGGCTGACCAGCAGCTAACGCTCACACTCAGCTCGCAGCGTGTGAGTGAGCCTGGCTGCCGGCTTCTGGCAGGGCTAGGGCTCAGCGTCACCCAGGAGTTCTCTCTGCCTCCCCAGCTCTGACACTATAGCCAGACGACGTTTTCTCAGCTCAGGTGAATCTGTTCTGGTCGGTGAATTCTGGAATCCCTCGGCAACCCTGAGCTCAGACTGAGTGACTGGAGGGTGAGGACACGTTCAGTCACCTCTGCGGCCCTGGATCTGCGGGGTGTGTGACAGATGGGGACGGGACGGATGAACAAGTGCTCGCTGAACCCACAAGCGCTGCTGGTCGGGGGACCCCTGTCAAACCACGCCTAGGCAAGAAAGGGCCTGGGCCAAGTGAGGAAGGGGAAGCCCTGCTGGCCGCACTGGGCCAGCGCTCGGCAGTGCCTGGGGCTGGCAGACCGCTGGGGCGCAGCACAGCCATGCCCCCTGCTCGGCAGCCACAGCGTGGAAGCACGTTACCTCGTTGTATTTCTCATAGCCTGTCTCAGTTAAGGTCTTCAAGGAGAAACAGAAACATAAATAAGTGAATAGAGTCATGGAGAAAAACCAAATCACACCTCTCATTTGTTACTTAAAGAAACAAACTTGTGAAGCAACACAAACAAAACGAAGGCACTCAGCTTAGCCAGGCTCTTAATTTTAAATGTATTAAAATCTGGAAGAGTCTCTTTTTCACCTTTTGTATCTTACCATGTCAAAGAGTGACGAGCTGTTAACTAAAATATCCTTATTTAAGTGTCTTACTGTTTTTATTTTTTATATACTTCAAGGGATATATTTGGTCCTATATTTGAATCACCAATCAGTATACGCAGGGAACCATGTACTGACTCCTGTATTCCTTTGCTTTTGATCATAACCACGATTATCAATAAAAAGGAGAAGGTCTGTAAAATAAAAACAAACTAAAAAACTAAGAGGATGTCAAGTAACAGGTCCCTGGAAGAAAAACGAAGGATGACTACATTTCTAACCCATATTGTGGAAAGAAAAAAGCAATTTAAAATAATGATGGTATTAAATAAACACTACTGCATCATTTATTGTATAAAGCACAATAAATGGTATTAAAACAATGCTCTTATTATTACAAATTACTGGGTTTCAAAACCACTGAGGGAGGAGTTGGCCCACAGGATGAAAAACTGGGTGGCAGGGGTCGATAGAGACAGGGTTAAAAAAAAAAAAACCCAAACAGTTCTCTTAACTAGAGCACTCGTCTTCTACCAGAGAAACACCTGTGCAAAAGACAAACTAAAAAAGACATGAGATAAATTCTTTATGTGGACTGCTGAGATCCTCCTGCCTGGGCCACTTTTAAATCTTCTAACAAGAAACACTTACATAAGCACCCCCAGCTTATATACTTCACTGTCGGCACCTGGGGAATGATTCCTTGGTGACAGCCAAGTCAGGGGCGCAGCCCCCGCAGAGCTCACCTGCAGGAAGCTGTCCTGGCAGCAGAGAAACTCGTTCTTCTTCATGATGGACTCGGCGCTCAGGAGCAGCTCGTTCTTACTGAGAGCAGGCTCGCTCCGGCACGGGAAGACTGCCTCGAGTATCGAGAGAAAACAGTGTGATTTGGAGGGGGGCAGGGGGCAGTATTCAGTGAAGGAGTTTATAAGAGACAAAACAACCTCACCCAGAGTGAGCTTTCGGCAACCTGTGATGTTTTTGTCTTAACGCATTGTAGACTCTACCTTTAATATAAAGGTGAAAACAGCATAAACTGATACTCCACCTTACGTAACGGCTTGTGGGCTATTCAGTGGGTATTGGGTCATTCCTTCCCAACCTTCACCCCACCCCAGATCTGCGCTAAAACCATAAACTGCTGTTACGAAAAAAAAAAAAACAAAAAATCAAGTGTGAAAATACTTCTCCACCCCCAAGCTCATGGGTTTTCCCTCAGAGTTTTAATGGTTACACTGCACCCTACCCTGTGGACAGACCATTCCATGTTTGACCTGTCCTCCACAGATGGCCTGTATCTGCTATAAACAATGCTGGAAGAACATTCTTGGCACATTTAGATCATTTCTGTAGGGCAAATTCCTATAAGTGAAATTTAAGTATTGCTCAAGGGCACTCAGATTTAAATTCAGATCAACACTGTCCAGCTGCCTCTCAAAAATCTTGCTCTAAATTATATCCCCCGTTAAAAGTATGTGAAACAGGCCTGCTTCGCCACACCCATGACTTTTACACGGTCTCTATCACACTTTACTAGACACTGGTAAGAAGACAAAGCCCTCTTCCACTGGCACTGGTTTACTACCAATAACTAGACTTTGCAATTGAGAAACTCTCTTTCCTTAATACCTGGGGAAAATTATGCAAAGTGAATACAAAAGACAAACACTATCTCGGTGGTTGGGTAGACATGACAGCGTTAACTGTGTGCTATGCCAAAGGCACATCCATTCTAAAGAAATACCCTTGAAAACGCTCACAGATATAATGCTTAATCTTACTTTGATGTTGTCCAGAACCCTTTTAAACTCCAAGGGCTCATCTTTCCCCTCCATGGCTGCAGGATCTAAGCCGTCTCCCCCATAAATGAACTGGATGATATCGCCCGTAGAGCTGCGGACTGTCAGGTCATACTGTGAGCAAAGATCTTCCAGGGACTTGACGAGCCTTCTCTGAATGAAGAGGAGGAGAGGAGATGAAAGTTCAGGTGCTTTGAGAGCACTAGTCACGTGTACGAAGGTTGATATTTACAACTGAGTTTCAAGGCTACCAGTGCTTTTAATCACATTAAAACATTAGAAATCCCTTAAAGAGTCCCTGACCTCAAAAACGGCCCCACAAGTGCCTCACTAGCCTGTGCAATGGGATTTAGAATATGTTCCACACTCCACTGTGTTTTAGAATACATGCAATTTAAACCCCATCACCCCCGAAGGACTCTGCAAACAGTGTTTTCCTAGGCTGCTCTGCCTTCCCTCTCTGTCTCCCTAAGGTTTAAATTAATGCAATTGCTTTGCATTTCTAAACACATTAATCTGGGACCCCTGTGGACTTCAATATGAATTACAGAGGATCTGGTGCAGGTTCTCTTCTGGGACTGATGGGTAAGAAGAGAGAACAGGACTGGTGTTGTGTTTGAACCAGCAGGCAGCAGGCATTTCTCAAATCTGCTTAGGGAGAGCCTTCCACCAGCAGAACCCTCCAGCCAGCGGGGTGAAGGGGTTCAATGAGTTAAAGGGAAAGAAATCTTCCTCCAGCAACTTCAAAACAAAAATCCCTCATGCCAGAAGTAATTTGTTCTAGGTTAACAAGCCGCTCTGGGAAAGTCATATTCTCGACTTCAGAAAGGTAAAGGACAAAAAATAAAGTCAATAGACATTTGGGTAAGAGTGTTAAAAGCATTTCACAGTCTGTTAGGTTTCCGACAAAAGTACACTCTGAAGCTAAAGGGCGACTTCCTATTAAAAGATGATTAAAAGGGAAGCACCATCAGTGATGCTACACAGGGGACAGATGAGAGGTTATGGAAACAGGTGGGTACTGACTCGAGTCCATTTTGCTCTCATCAACCTTGTGTATTCTGGCTTACTCATTCACATCTCTGGTTTATCACTCCTGGTTTCCCTGCTTGCCAAGGGCTGTGCTTCTCAGTCCACGGTGGGGAGAAAAGGGACACAAACCACAGCAATTCATGGCCTAGCAACTTGGAGTGTTAACCTCAGCATGTATTGTAAGCAGATAAAATCATCAAAAAAAAAAAAAACCACACCAAAACCAAAACCAACGGCAAAACAAAAAGCAAAAACAGAGTGTAGATTATGGAGTACAAGGTAGAAATGAGAATGAGAGGCTGAGAGAGATCCTTTGTTTGTGGTCTTATGGAAGCACAAGGTAGGATGTGTTTTCACCCTTCTGCTGTCTAGGATGTACCTCTGTGGCAGTCTCAGAAACACAGGCATAAAAAGCATGTAGCTCAGTCCTGTCCCTAAAGACTACTCTCTTACAACTATACACACAATGGAGAAAGAGGCAGCCCTCCAAGTGCCTAAGCCCTCCTGCAGGCAGTGGAACAGGCTCTCTGCGTCCCTGAGAGTGACACTGATGATGGATTACATAAACGGCGGCAGAGTGAGCACGACCCTCTCGGTGTGTAATCAGGAGGTGGGTACTGTCACCCTATCTCCGTGTATTAGGAAGTAGTGACTCAGTGAGATGACGTGCCCGGGGACTTCTGGTCCATGTTCTCTTCCAGCACGGCTTTGGTACATGTGGTTCTAGCCTGGTCTGCACCATTTGAAGGAGACACTGATTTTGAACTTTTTGTTTTTTAAACATCTTACTTTTTTGTGTTGTTTATTTTTAGGACATCTACATCTTTCAGTTTTTCCTTTTAAATGCCAAGACTTAATAAATCAGAAGTCAGGTACCAAAGAAGCAAACACTCAGCAGTCAAGATCTGCAGACCTGTCCGGCTTCATTGCTAATGGCCTACATTTCTTCAGGTTACCTGCATATATCCTGTCTCAGCTGTCTTCACGGCTGTGTCAACCAGACCTTCCCGGCCAGCCATCGTGTGGAAGAAAAACTCGGTTGGTGTCAAACCGGAATAAAAGCTATTAGCCACAAAGCCTTTGGCAGCTGGGAGCTAAAGAGAGGTAGGGAAAAGAATAAATAAAAATCTAACAAAAAAAGTTTAAGGTCCACAATGCCAAGACCCATTCAAATCAGAAAACACCTCACCTTTAGACTATAAATACCTGGCCAATGCACTCCCATGTTTTATGCCCTTTCCTAAAGAAGAAATAACTTAGTTCAAACCATCCTTACCAGAGACAAGGAGAGTGAGGTCCCAGCCAGGGCTGGTGCTCGTGCCAGTGGCAGCCAGATGGCTCAGGAGAGGGACACGGAACCTTGGGCTGCTACTCCTAGAGCAGGCAGGTGGTCACGGGTCTCAGTTTAGCGGGCACCCGGGCCTTCTCCCGGGAAACGACTACCCCCAAGACACCTGCCTGCAGGCCGGAGCTGTCCACCTCCAAAACATAGCTGTGTGCTGCTACAGTTTATGGGGATTCATTTTTGGGCTGTTGAAAATATCCTAAAATTTAGATTACGATGATGATCACACAACTCTGTGAATACACTAAGCTGCTGAACTCTACACTTTAAATGGGTGAATATTAAGAGAAAAAAAAAACAACTGTAAAAAAACAAAAAAAACCACATATAAAAAACACCCTATGAAATGCCAAATGGCCTTTGATCTGGACAGGTTTGTGTTCCTTGGAGGACAATTCAGATGAATAGGCTAAAATCCTCTTGCCCCCATTTCACTTAAGGGGCAGCTGGCATACTCAAAGGCACTTCTAGGCAAGTACCATCTACCCCAAAGTCTGGCACTAGATGTCCTTGGAATCTCTTTTAAATTGGTCAGGCTTTGACTCCGAGCCATATAAGCACAGTCAGGTACCACTCCAGTGACTTGCTGGCTGCCTGACCTCTAATAAATTCTAATCTTGGGCAGAAAGCCCAAGTTGTTCCTGGGGCCACTTGATACAGTGTCTGTCAATTTCAGAACAGCAGTCCCATCGCCCCAGGCGGGGCTGGCCATAAGTCCTACAGCTCCTCAGGCCAGGAGGAGCTGGGGCATCTGTGTTTTAGTGTGAATAACAGTTGACTCCATCCAGAATTACTAAGTGACCAAATCAGCTCTAAGTTCCTCAACTGTTCATTTAATAGTTATCTACCCCAGAATCTCAGAAAACACCAATATAGGCCTGTCTATCTGACTATGCTGACACTAGTGTCCAGACCAAGAGGGCCAATGGAACTCAGAAGTCATTTACAGGCAGTTTAGGAATTCCAAAGAGAACCTGGAATTTCCTGGTTTGTTTCACTGTGGTTCACATGTTCACTGTTTAAAAATCTTTATACTGTTATGTAAGTGCTCCCTAAAATAAGCATACAGATTGAATGCACACAAATGATAACAACACATTCAGATTACTTAAGGTAAAGTTGGATGGGAAACTGACATCCTCCTCCTTAGAAGAGAAAATATACAAAAGGGCACTGGTCCAAGTTTTACAGCTCCGAGTTTCATGAGGCTCCTTCTACAGGACTCAATCAAGTTATTCCTGCAGAGGGAATAACCCTGAGTGGTCCCCAGCCTCTATACCAGCTCTAGGAGTTGCCTAATTGGCAGCCTCAGAGTTTCGGTCACTCTTTCGTGCTGCTGAAGGTTGGCCTTCAAAGTTGTATCTGATCCACTCCTGCTTACCTTTGAGTGTTTTTCAAAGTGAGGCAGGGACCTGTTTTCAAAGCCATCTGGCACTCGAGAGCCACTGATAGCTTGCTGTCCCACACAGGCAATCATCTGTGATATGTTAATGAAGGAACCTAGGGAAGCAGGTCAGAAATGGAACATTCATTTACCAAAATCACAGTAACTGAAGCACAAGCAGATCCGTTGGTAAAACAGGAATACAACGCGGTACAGCCCCCATCCTCAACAAGTTCATGCTCTAGGGACAGTGAAGGACAGAACCAGAACAGCAAGGATAGAGAGGTCAGTAACACAAGGAAGGCCAGGCAGGGCTAGAGCCCAGGGGCGGAGGAGCACCCTGGGGCTGGAGGAGAGACTTCCAGGGGAGTATTCGAGAAGGCAGCGTCAACCAGCTGGACTCCTGGAGAAGATTAGGACTTCCACACAGAGGACATGGGGGAGGAGTTCCAAAGTGGGTCAGAAAGTGGGAAGCAGAGACCCAGGACAGGAGTGTGGGGTTTGCACCAGGAGCAGGGGGGAGACTATGTGGTGAAGGACAGCAAGGCTAAAGAGACTGGACTTTAGTCTGTCAGAAATTCATGAAAACAGGAAGTCTGCAAAGCTCAGGGTTCTGAATTTGAGTGCAGCATCATGAAACCTAACACTTTCAGGTCCTGACTAACTATAAAATTTAAGTATATTTAATTAGCATCAAACGTATTATTTTAAAAATCCCTGGCTCTTCTTTCTTTCTTCAAAAAAATAAGACCGACTTTACTCAAAGCACCCTCAAACTCAGAAATCCACACACATGATAAACAAGTTTCTCCAATGGAGTTAGACATTCTAAAAATGCAAATAACCGCCTCCTTCTCTAAGCATTACTTGAAAAGATACACCCTTATAAACAAAAGGACTGAAGCTCTTTTTTTTTTTTTGGGCGCTGGAAAGGGGGTTGCTGCGTAGCTTGTGGGATCTTAGTTCCCTGAGCAGGGGTTGAACCTGGGCCTGGGCAGTGAAAGCACTGAGTCCTAACCACTGGACGAACAACCAGGGGATTCTAGGCCTGACGTCCTGATGCACATTTTCCAGAGCACGACCAGCCAGCCTGCATGGAATGCAGTGACAGCAGCAGCCAGAGGAGGCGCTCACCTTTGGAACCACACAGAGCCATGGTGAGGGGACTGTTGCTCTTGTCCAGCTCCCGGAGGCAGGCGCTACCTGCGTGGTCACGGATCACAGACAGCTCCTTCAGGATCAAAGCCTGGCGGGAGAGAGAGAGAGGTGCACAGTGCCCACGTGATTACCGATGTTCAACGTGACATTTAAGAGAATGTGAAGAATTCAAGAGAGATGTCAGATTTCCAGCAGATAAAAGGTTTCAGACCTTAGAAGACCAAGATATCCTATCTCCACAGACTGACATTTTCCAGGTGCTAAGTCACTTCAGTTGTGTCCTACTCTTAGCGGCCCTATGGATGTAGCTTGCCAGGTTCCTCTGGCCCTGAGATTCTCCAGGCAAGAATACTGGAGGGGGTTGCCATGCCTTTCTCCAGGGGATCTTCCTGACCCAGGGATAGAACTCACGTCTCTTATGTCTCCTGCATTGGCAGGCAGATTCTTTACCACTAGCGCCACCTGGGAAGTCCCAGTGTGTGTAATCAGTGTGTAAGAAAAAAATGGTTAGTAACAAAACCTCAGAAAAACATTTAAATGGCCAATGAGGTAGAATATATGCAGCTTTGTGTATATACCCTACATAGCGGTGTCTCTGTATATATATTATATACATTACTGCATATACACATGCTGGTGTATACTGTGTATACACATGTATAACATTTTGCACTTTATATGACATTATGTAATACGTACTAAAACCGAGTGGAGTGTGCTGTATGTAAAATTTGTCTCTGCCAAGCACACATTTGAATTCCCAGCAGCTGGGCATGTGATTAGGCAACTCAACAGGAATACTCTAGTCCATGAGCTCATCTAGATTGCCATCCCTCAACCCACAACCTATGATGCTCAATCAGCTAGGAATCATGCTTCTGCTAAAGAGGAGTGCACCTGAGGCCTCAAGTAATCTTCTAGGTGAGAAACACCTCATTTTTCTCTCTTTCTGTTTTTAAGACTTATATTAAGAATGAGCTAATTGTGAACACCTCACACAACTCTGCTTTCTTTTTGCTTTACAAAGTTCATCAGAAAACTTCTTATTGGGGTTTCCCTGGTGGCTCAGTGGTAAAGAATCTGCCTGCCAATGCAGAAAGACATGGGTCTGAACCCTGGTCTGGGAAGACCCCACATGCCTTGGAGCAACTAAGCCTGTGTGCCACCACTACTGAGCCTGTGCCGGCGAGCCCAGGAGCTGCAACTACTGAGTCCACATGCGGCAATTCCTGAAGCCTGCGTGCCCTGGAGCCTCATGCTCTGCAATAAGAGAAGCCACTGCAATGGGAAGCTAGTGCACCATAGTGAAGAGCAGCCCTCGCTCACTGCAACTAGAGAAAGCCCACACACAACAACCAAGACCCAGTGCAACCAAAAGATATACAAATAAAATTAAAGAAATTTTTTTTTTATTTTTCAAAAGTCCTTTCTTCCCTACTTAGTTGAGTTAAAGCTCTGAGCGCCAGGCTACTTGCAGGCAGAAGAGAGTCAGACAGGGCCCTGGCGCAGCCAGACTGTGAAGGCAGGCTGCTCAGAGAAAACGCAGGACTCTCCGGCCATTCTGACTCTGACACCTGCAGATCCAGTTCTCAGCTAACTTAGCTCCAGACTGGAACAGGACTGGAACATGCAACAGACTGGACCGTGACTCTCAAACATGAATTCACTATGTCTCTTTCAAAGACCATCCTTTCAAAGCTGTGGTATCAGTCTGCTCCCAGGATGCTGGTAATAGGGCAAAAGCACTGAAGTACTAGGGACAGAAGGGGCCCAGGTGTGATGATGGAACAAGAGCAGCCCCATGTGGCCAAATGAACAGATAGCTGTTCACTACCTGGAACACGAAAGCTGGAAGGGATGGAGCAGATTTCATGGGAGGCCCTCCCATCATTAAAACACACAGGAGCTGCACAGCTCAGAGACGGGCTAAAGACACAGCTTTCCTCTCCACTCACCTCTGTCGCTTCTCTTCAGGGCCTACAATGCCACTGGCGGCTAAGCTGACCCAGAGAGCCAGACTCACCTCCAGAGTCTCCTCGGCGGTGCAGCCAGGCTGCTGCTGCAGCTTGCCTGTGTTCAGGGCTTCGATGTACTCATCGCATTTTTTGTAGCCAGCATTCAGCAACTCATACTTGGCCTTCAGCAGCCCTTGGCCAGGTGTGACGTCACCAATCCCGATTGAGAATCCACGGTTAGCTGCAGAAGGGTTAGCGGGGAGAGCCGAAAGAGAGAACCATTGATGTTAGTCAACCTGTTATGCAGAAACAAGTCTTTACCTTCAGAGAACTTGCTGCAAGCCAGTTAAACAAAAACTTACTGTACCGGTCCCTAGGTTGTTACACAAAGATGACTAAGACTCACTAACTCCCCTCAGAGAGCTCACAACCTGGTATGGAGTACAGGGATGTCCCAACTATATTATAAAGCAGACAGTCACTGAACAGGAAAGAGAGACTGAGAACCAGTTGTAAAAAGTGGGCTACCCGACGGCTGGGGCTCAGCATCCCAGACACCTCTCTGCTCCAATTCTCTTTTTCAGAAATCGTTCCAAAATAGAGGCTAGGAAACAGATGTGAACTCTACCTTTGATAGAACTATCTGCCATCAATAATCCTAACCCTAACACCTGTAGCAAGTGGGCAGGTGAGGGGCAACTGGATTAACAGGGTGGGGAAGGGGATGCTGAAAAGTGGCTGTGGAAAGGAGGGCCACTGAGTCTGAAAGTCTCAGAAACAAATCCTCAGGTTCTGTTGGAGGTTATGTATAAGCTGCAAATGGGGAAACCCGGGTGGAAAGTTTGTACAGGTACATCTTTTTCTACTGTGCTTCATAGATAGTGTTTCTTTAAAAATAGGTTTGTGGCAACCCTATATTTGAACAAGTCTAAAAGCACAATTTTTCCAATGGTATTTGTTCACTCTGTGTCTCTATGTTGAATTTCAGTAATTCTCACGGTATTTTAAATGCTTTCATTACTATGTTTTTATGATGCTCTGTGCTGTTATTATTATGACTCACTGAAGGCTCAAATGATTAGCATTTTTCAGCAATAAAGTCTTTTTTTTATTAAGGTGTGTACATGTAAGACACTAAGATCATTGCATCTGATCCCATCACTTCATGGCAAATAGATGGGGAAAAAGTGACAGATTTTATTTTCTTGGATCCAAAATCACTGTGGATGGTGACTATAGCCATGAAACTAAGACACCTGCTACTTGGAAGAAAAGTTATGACAAACCTAGACAACATATTAAAAAGCAGAGACATCATGTTGCTGACAAATGCCTGTATAATCAAAACTATGGTTTTTCTAGTAGTCATGTATGGATGTGAGTGTTGGATCATAAAGAAGGCTGAGCACTGAAGAATTGATGCCTTCGAACTGGTGTTGGAGAAGACTCGTCAGAGTCCGGCGGACTCAAGAAGATCAAACCAGTCAATCCTAAAGGAAATCAACCCTGAACATTCACTGGAAGGATTGATACTAAAGCTGAAGCTCCAATACTTTGGCCACCTGATATGAAGAGCTGACTCATTGGAAAAGACCCTGATGCTGAGAAAAACTGAAAGCAAAAGAAGAAGAGGGTGGCAGAGGATGAGATGGTTAGATAGCATCACTGATTCAATGGACAAGAATCTGAGCAAACTCTGGGAAACACAAGGAAACTTCATGTGTGTGCTGCAGTTTGTGAGTCACAAAGAGTCAGACACAGCTTAGTGACTGAACAACAACATGATAACACACAATACTACCGCACACTTAATAAGACTACAGTATAGTACAAACAAGTTTTTATGCACTGGGAAGCCAAAACATTCCTACGAGTTGCTTGATTATTACACATGCTTCATCACGCTGGTCTAGAACCAAACATGCAATGTCTCTGAGGTCTGTCTATAAAAAAAGAGGCCTCAGGCCCTTCCCTCTGTAGGAAACAGAGTCCTATAGAAGAGGTACTTGAGCATCAAGAATAGGAAGTCCTTCTACCAGAAAATTACTACAGCTAATCAGTGAATACAGTAATGTTGCAGGATATAAAATTAACACACAGAAATCCCTTGCATTCCTATATGCTAACAATGAGAAAACAGAAAGAGAAATTAAGGAAACCATACCATTCACCATTGCAACAAAAAGAATAAAATACTTAGGACTATATCTACCTAAAGAAACAAAAGACCTATACATAGAAAACTATAAAACACTGAGGAAAGAAATCAAAGAGGACACAAATAGATGGAGAAATATACCCTGTTCATGGATTGGAAGAATCAATATTGTGAAAATGGCTATACTACCCAAAGCAATCTATAGATTCAATGCAATCCCTATCAAGCTACCAATGTTTTTTTTTAATAGAACTAGAACAAATAATTTCACAATTTGTAGTAAACACAAAAAATCTCAAATAGCCAAAGTAATCTTGAGAAAGAAGAATGGAACTGGAGGAATCAACTGCCTGACTTCAAAGCCACAGTCATCAAGACAGTACAGTACTGGCACAAAGACAGAAATATAGAACAGAATATTCTTATCAATGGAACAGAATAGAAAGCCCAGAGATAAATCCACAAACCTATGGACACCTTATCTTCGACAAAGGAGGCAAGGACATACAATGGAAAAAAGACAACCTCCTTAACAAGAGGTGCTGGGAAAAATGGTCAGCCACTTGTAAAAGAATGAAACTAGAACACCTTCTAACAAAAGACCTAACACCATACACAAAAATAAACTCAAAATGGATTAAAGATCTAAATGTAAGACCAGAAACTATAAAACTCCTAGAGGAGAACATAGGCAAAACCCTCTCCGACATATATCACAGCAGGATCCTCTATGACCCACCTCCCAGAATACTGGAAATAAAAGCAAAAATAAACAAATGGGACCTAATGAAATTTAAAAGCTTTTGCACAACAAAGGAAACTATAAGCAAGGTCGAAAGACAGCCCTCAGATTGGGAGAAAATAATAGCAAATGAAGAAACAGACAAAGGATTAATCTCAAAAATATACAAGCAACTCCTGCAGCTCAATTACAGAAAAATAAATGACCCAATCAAAAAATGGGCCAAAGATCTAAACAGACATTTCTCCAAAGAAGACATACAGATGGCTAACAAACACATGAAAAGATGCTCAACATCACTCATTATCAGAGAAATGCAAACCAAAACCACAACGAGGTACCATTACATGCCAGTCAGGATGGCTGCCATCCAAAAGTCTACAAGCAATAAATGCTGGAGAGGGTGTGGAGAAAAGGGAACCCTCTTCTCCCACTGTTGGTGGGAATGCAAACTAGTACAGCCGCTATGGAGAACAGTGTGGAGATTTCTTAAAAAACTGGAAATAGAACTGCCATATGACCCAGCAATCCCACTCCTGGGCATACACACCGAGGAAACCAGATCTGAAAGAGACACATGTACCCCAATGTTCATCGCAGCACTGTTTATAATAGCCAGGACATGGAAACAACCTAGATGCCCATCAGCAGACGAATGGATAAGAAAGCTGTGGTACATATACACCATGGAATATTACTCAGCCATTAAAAAGAATTCATTTGAATCAGTTCTAATGAGATGGATGAAACTGGAGCCCATTATACAGAGTGAAGTAAGCTGGAAAGATAAAGACCAATACAGTATACTAACACATATATATGGAATTTAAAAAGATGGTAACGATAACTCCATATGCAAAACACAAAAAGAGACACAGATGTATAGAACAGACTTTGGGACTCTGTGGGAGAAGGCGAGGGTGGGATGTTCTGAGAGAACAGCATTGAAACAAGTATACTATCAAGGGTGAAACAGACCACCAGCCCAGGTTGGATGCATGTGCTCAGGGATGGGGGCACTGGGAAGACCCAGAGGGATGGGATGGGGAGGGAGGCAGGAGGGGGGAATCAGGATGGGGAACACATGTAAATCCATGGCTGATTCATGTCAATGTATGGCAAAAACCACTACAATATTGTAAAGTAATTAGCCTCTAACTAATAAAAATAAATGAAGAAAAAAAAGAATAGGAAGTCTTAAAAAGAGAAG
The DNA here is from genome assembly GCF_023699985.2 of Odocoileus virginianus. Classification (NCBI taxonomy): domain Eukaryota; kingdom Metazoa; phylum Chordata; class Mammalia; order Artiodactyla; family Cervidae; genus Odocoileus; species Odocoileus virginianus. The sequence continues at coordinate 67,263,777 of NC_069680.1, forward strand.
AAAGAAAAGAAGGAAACAAAGAGAAAAGAACTACTGGCAAATAAGAACAATGGCTGGAAATTAAATATATGATACTGGGGAAAAAAAAAAAAAACAGAAGCAGTGTTAAAAAGAAAACTGAATCCAGAGACAAATAAATGGACAATAGGGAAAAAGGGAAAATTAGAGAATCACTCCAAGAACTCTACTAGACAATTAACAGAAATTCCAAAAAGCAAGAAGACAGAAAGTAAAAGAGAGGCTATGATCAGAAAAAGTACAGGAAAATTTCCAGATCTGAAGGATATATGTTGCAGATTGAGAGAGCTTGTAGAGCGCTCAGCACAATGGATGATAAACATCCTGAGGCTGCGTCACTGTGAACTTTCAGAATGCCAGAAACAAAGAGGATTCTCAAAGCTTCCAGATAAAAAGACAATTCAGGATGAACAAGGTCCTAAAGTACAGCTCAGGGAGTTATATTCAATATCCTGTAAAAACCCACAATGGAAAAGAATACTTAAAAAAAAAAAGAATGCATATATGTATATAACTGGGTAAACTAAACTGGATTATCCAAAAACTAAAAAAAGTTGGGAATAAGAAGGGAAATACATTTTACAGCAACCCTGAAAGAACAGAGTAGAGTAATACCTTCAAAACTCTCAGGGAAAATAACATTCAGTCTATAATTCTACACTCAGCCAAAAAGTCAAGTATAAGAGTAGACTAAAGATACTCTGGGGCATGCAAAGAAAATCTCCTGGCCTAGTGTACAAAGACAGTAGGGAAATAACGAGTCAGCAGGTAAGGCTGAACTGTGGAAGAACCAGAGGGTGACAGTTTTGCACAGCCTACCCTGGAAGCAGCCCATGAAGGCCCTTTATGTAACAACTCATGTATCTCATGGGCATTAGGGAGCTACAGTAGCTTTTGAGAAGAGAATTGAAAAGCAAATTCGAATCTGCAGTCAAATTGGTCAGCATCAGGTTTATTTCATTAAGAAAAGCATAAACGGTTTAGCCTGGAACAAGTATCCTTTTCTTTGTGTTTGTATGTGTTTGGGGCAGGGGGATGAAATAGTAAAAGAACCCCCTAAAACATCAATAACCTATAGCAATAAAACAAGGACGCTAAGACACTCACACAAGTAGACGGGAGCCAGCCTGGCAAGCCGTGACATCGCATCGGCAGCTTCATTCTGCCCCCAGTCTCGCAGCAAAATGTAAAAAATGTTGTTCTTGGATCCTGACCCCAGCGTTCCTTTGTCCATGCTGCCACTCATCAGCTCGCTGTTCTGGATTGTGACATCTGGAAGGAAAAAGATTATGGACTCACACAAATGATTATCTGTTACTTTGTCTCATTTCAAAATGAATTTAAGGCAGTTGAGAAATTTTTTTTTTTTTTTTAAGTTAGAGCAGAGCAAATAGAAATGCTGTCTAAAAATTTCTTTTTGAGGGGTGAAAAGAAGAAATCTAGGAACTTTTGAAAAGCAGGGAAGATCTAGTTTGTTACCCTATAGTCCTGACTCTGAAAGGTTATTAGTTGACTCTCATTGTCTTTATCTGTGATCCTTATCAAGCTCTTGCCGTCTTTATGTCATGGGGATGTTTTGAGCACCAACTCAATGATGTACAACAAAGTGTTGTTTATAAAGCACTTTGTTATTCACTAAGACACAGAAAACTAGCAGTGGCACCATCGTAAAAAGCCTAAACGACAAAATGAAATTTGTATCTAGAAACAAAAACACAATATAAAACAAGAAGCCAAAATACATTAAAAACAGGGAGTACATTTATGAAAGAATGGTTGTAAACCTGGGGTGGGGGGGGAAGAAAAAAAATTCAAAATATTTATTCATCATGAGACAGCAGAGAATCCTTGACCTTCAGAGAGTCTTTGTGGCTCAGTTGTCACTACAGAGGGCTGTAGATCCACCTCTCGCCACAAAGCCTTGCTAGCAAAGGCCATTCTAAATCAGTGTTACTCAAAGCAGTCTGCTGGGGAAGCTCCTGTTACCAGCCTGGGACCGAGAAAGTAAACGCTGCTTGAATGGCATAGGTCTGGGGAACACACTCTTGGGCTGAATCAGTCTAGGGGACTCAGAGGACTCATATTTAAATGTTCTCACTGTTACACCTGGGGCTTCCCAGGTGGTGTTAGTGGTAAAGAGCTTGCCTGCCAATGCAGGAGACTACAGCCGCAGGTTCGGTCCCTGGGTCAGGAAGACCCCTTGGAGAAGGAAATGGCAACCCACTCCAGTATTCTTGCCAGGAGAATCCCAAGGACAGGGGAGCCTGGTGGGGTACAGTCCATAGGGTCGCAAAGAGTCAGACATGACTCAATGACTTAGTGCAACACAGCACTGTTACACCTGATCTACATGTGATCAAAATATCCACTGACCGGGTGAGGCAGGTAAAAAAAATTAGCCTTTTCAATAATAGTTTTTAGTCATGTACGTGTGCTCCGTTGCTCATGTGTGTTCGACTCTTGGCGACCCAATGAACCACAGCCCACGGGCTCCTCTGGCCGTGGGATTTTCCAGGCAAGAATACTGAGTGGGTTGCCATTTCTTCCTCCTGGAGATCTTTCTGACCCAGAAATTCAACCCATTTCCTGCGTCTCCTGCATTGGCAAGCAGATTATTTACCACTGAGCCACTTAGGAAACCCACTTACTTATACTTTTAGACAATGAACACATTTTTGGACATAAAATAATAAATTATAAGTCATAAATAATGAGACCCTTGTATAGCAAAACACACACACAAAAAACCAACAACAGAAAAAGAAGAAAAGAATTTGCATTAATTGGCAGAAACAAGTGACCTGAGACAAAACATGTGGAGAACATTCTAACCGCTGGGTTGGTCATGTGTGCACGTGACCTCTACCTTCTGGAGAAACACCAGCTGCATTTCCCTGAAGAACAAACTTCCTGCCTAAGGCCTTAGAGAAACATGGGATTTACTGGCAAAGCGAAGGGAACTGCTGGCCACTTGCCTTCCTGAGCCCTGGCCCCAACCTGCTTTCACTCACAAGAGTCATTGACACAGAGGTCCTCTCCTCTGCCGCAGTACTGCTTGCCCTTGGTTCGGAGGTTGGCCCTCACTGGATTGTCATCGCTGGGTCTGAGGATGACGCTGAAGATCTGCTTTCCCGTCCACAGGGTGACAGGCTGGAGGAGGAGAGGAGCCAGAGCATTAGCTAGCCGAGCCTGGTCTCACCTGCCCTTCACACCAATGAGACAAGATGGTACAGCAGTCACAGGCCTACACGGCACCAGCGGGGGTACACTAGACCACCGATGCACCTGTACAGACACAGTCACAGCTCCTGCACAAACCTTTAGTATTGTGGGGGGTGGGAGACGAACTCTAATTTTCTCATCCTTGCCCACCAGTATTGAAGCGATGATCTGACAAGCTTTGGCTCGGTCAAAGAAAGTGTCCTTAAGAGTGAGGAGATAGGCACCTGAGGATGTTAAGAAAGAACACAAAATGAAGGAAAGGAATAAAATTGTGAGAAAAATCACAAGGTTTCAACTTTAAAAATAAAGATGGACTATTACTAAAAGAGTGAGGTAAAACACAGCTGCTTCTTGGTTTTCTCTTCCAAGGAGAATCCACGCTCCACAAGGAAAGGGACTTTGTTACTCATTGCTACATCCCCAGCACTTAGAAAAGTGAAAAATATCTCGTGTATGGTTCATTAACACAATCACACTCACAAAAAGAGAATTAAACAGCTTTTCAAGTGGTCATGTGAATGTGTAAATGAGAATCCTGGTGTTCCAAAGCCTCTTTCCAAGTAAATTCCACAAAACCCACCTGTCAGAAAATCCTGAATAGCAGCAATTAGTGGTTCTCCATTTCTTGGTGTTACAAGGTTTGCTTTAGTCTGAAGGAAAAAGGAACACAGTAAGTTAGCCATGTTTGGATGCATGAGGTGGCCCCAAAAATCTTCACCACAAACACTCTTAATGGTTATGGATAAATGAAGAACAGCAGGAAGGTGAGGCTGTGAACCGGAAGCTGGGGGTTGGTTCTTAACTGCAGCTTTGTCACTAACATCTAGTGCCTACATCTGTCAATGGGAGAGGAAAAAAATACCAGCAAGATTGACCTCAGAGGTCCCTACATTTAAATACTGTGTGGAGTTGTTCTGGGTTGTTATAAAGAACTCTTTGGGTAAAAGACGTTAGTGTAATTACAAATGCTCTTCTCCAAAGAAAATGTCCTTCTATGAATGATGAGTAGCACTGTGTTATCTTTGAAGTCAATCAGTTCCACACTATGGAATTACAATAATGGCAGAATGGTCAAGTTTCTCTTGGTTGAGACACTAAGTTCGAACAACAGCACTTATTAATCATCAAAATGTAATGAGTGCCTACATGGGCAAAATCGGGCACTAGCTGTCTACTGCCTAAGTACCCCATTTAAAGAAGGTTCTGCACATTGAGGTGCATCTGCTTGGGAACTCGCTGGCAGCCCAGCGGTTAGCACTCTGTGCTTTCACTGCTGAGGCTGTGGGTTCAATCCCTGGTCAGGGAACTAAGTTCCTATAAGCAGCTGCTTGGCACAGCCAAAAGGGGGGAAAAAAGGTGCATATGCTCAAATCCTTTATCTGAAGTAGAATGGACCATGATATCCAACAGTCAAGTTTCTGACACACCCATGTCTTACCTTTTTATAACTGGTACTCATGCATATATATTCTCCTAGGAGCCCACATTTCAGGTCAGAAGATACCCAGTCCACTCAACTCCCCACCTATGAGAGAAACTAACTCCCTTACATACTATGGGGTGTTTTCAAATAAGACTTGTTTTCCTTCTCCTCCTTTTAAGGAGCTTTTTCTCAGGAGTTGGGCTGTACCACCCTACATACCCCCATGAGAACAAGGGCTTCTGCTTTAGCTTCTTCTGTTTGAGGAAGATGAAGGTTCATTTCATCTCCATCAAAATCTGCATTGTAGGGTGTACAGACACACTCATTAAATCTGAAAGTCCGGTGGGGCTTGACCCTGGCCTGTGGAATACAAAACAAAACAAATCAGGAAAAGGACATAAGTCATTTATTCAAAAGCTTCTTAGACGCATTATTTAAAAAAAAGGCTTCCTGCAGAACTGGACACTTTACATTAAGGAAGAAAATTCCTAGTATGTTCTGGTATGGATGAGTCATTAGTTCAGTTCAGTCGCTCAGTTGTGTCCGACTCTTTGCAACCCCATGGACTACAGCACGCCAGGCTTCCCTGTCCATCACCAACTCCTGGAGCTTACTCAAACTCATGTCCACTGAATCAGTGATACCATCCAACTATCTCATTCTCTTCTTCTGCCTTCAATCTTTCCCAGCATTAGGGTCTTTTCCAATGAGGTAGTTCTTTGCATCAGGTGGCCAAAGTATTGGAGCTTCAGCATCAGTCCCTCCAATGAATATTCAGGACTGATATCCTTTAGGATTGACTGGTTTGACCTCCTTGCAGTCCCAGGGATTCTTAAGAGTCTCTGATAAGGAACTTTGCAAGGCAGGCACCTCGCTGAGGCATCTGACTCCCTCACCTTCTTACCATGGCTAAGACAGCCAGCTAGCCATCGTGCGCCTCCTGAAATATGGCAAGAGGACGTAGCCGGCACCACCTATGAGTTATTACTGCCAAAAAGTTGAATTTGAATCTGATTATGCTTTGAGAGCTTATTTCCAGTTTACAGGAAAACAATGAAGCATGTCTGCCACACACGGGCAGACAAACAAAAACCATGCAGCATTCTTCAGGACAAATGACCTGGTTTTTTCAAACTTGACACTGAAATTAAGAGGAGGGAGGACTGTACTAGATTAATAGGGGCTTAAGATGTGGATCAATTAAATGTGTAAATTTTAGATCTCACTTTGAATAAACTAGCTGCAAAAAGATTTCTGAGACACGTGGGGCAATCTGACTATGGACGGGGTACTAGACAATACCAAGAAATGACTTCATTTTGGTGAGGTGTGATAATGGCACTGTAGCTATGTGTGTTTTGCAGAAATAAGCTGAATACACATGGAAAAAAAGACATGGCATCTGGTTTCATCAAAGGAAAAAGGGACAGAGAAAACCAGTGTGGCAAAATCTTGAAAATTACTGAATATAAAGGATGGGAATATGTGAGTTCATCACAGTACTCTTTCTACTTTTGTATATATTTGAAAGTTTCCAAATAAAAATATTCCTGTGTTAAATGGGCCAAGTTTCCAGAAAGGGAAGGCTTTTGTTCACCTTCTAGAGCTCCATAATCATAAAATGTATCTTTGGTATTTCTGCCATTGAGCAAAAAGATTGATGTAATGTTTCCACAAGCTACTAGAAAAAAAAAAATCTATTTAGAAAAACACTACCTTAGGAGCCTGTTTAAACACTACCTTGGGAGCCTGTTTGCAAGTGCTGAGGGATTTAATGGTTTTTCATATAGGAGAATTTATGAATATTTAACAAATTGAAGTTGCATCTTGTTTCCATTTGAAGTCTCCAGAAAAGGAAACTGCTGCTGTTGCAAAGTAAACTGCTCCAAAAAATATGCGTTCAGGTCTTAGTTGGAGGACAACTGCAAAGAAAAATCCTGTAAGCATTTCAGTTCCTTAGTTAATATGCTGTTTTAAATCAAGTCAATTTTCTGCCATGTCTGGTTTACATAATTTTGTGCACACACAGATATGCATCTATGTTGTTTGCAAGTGAAATCACAGTAGTCACTTTCATACTAATTTTCAATTAGTTCCTGTTTCACTGTTGTGTGAATAGTATGTTATAAATATTAAAAACATTGAAGGGAAGCTTGAAATTGAAGAGTTTCACTCAAACTAAAATGGAGAAGAGGAAAACCAAAAGTTATGAAAATTTGACATTACTGGCAATTTAAATTTTAGATGTCTGGGGTTTTGGCGTGGTACACACAGCAAAGTTCCACCCAGCAGATGTAAACACCAGTCTCCTGCTCACCAGGTGTGCCATGATGCTCAATTTGTGCAGTGAGGGTTGCCGGTTGAATAGGACCACGTCTCCATCTATGAGGTGCCTCTCCACAATGTCCCCGAACTTGAGCTCCTGGGCCATCTTTTCTCTGTTCCCGTATTTCAGAAACCTTAACATACAATAATGGACATAACCTGTGAGAACAAAGCTTCCTCAGCAAGTTTCTCCCTCTTCATAGCAAGATGCGGTCGCTAAAATGACCACATTTCACTGAATTTAAGGTGCCTCCCTCCACACTGTCAATTAAACTACCGTTAACAGCAAAACTGTTTTCGTAACTTTATATTTTGGCCACACCAAGTGGCCTGTGGGATCCTAGTTCCCCGAATAGGAATTAAACCCTGGCCCCTGGGAATGAAAGTGCCAAGCCCTAACCAAAGGACCACCAGGGACGTCCCTAAACTACAACCAATTGATTGTAGGACACCTCTTAATTTTAGAAATGTCCAACTATGATAAAAAAGTATGTCTTAGAGTCACAGAAACTGAATAATAAATTGGCTTCTCGCACAGGGCCCTGGTGATGTTTGAATTTCATGAGATGAAAAGCACTGGTGATCAGCTGTGAAAAGCCAGAACTGGCAAAATGTGTGCCTCCTGGGTTATGAGTGCACGGAGGCAACCCCAGAGCATCCAGGGGACCCAGAAAATGATCTGCTTTCATATCCCAATGCGCTATATCTACCTAAACATTAAATGCTAGAGAATAAATGAACACTGTGCATACATTCAAAGAACCAGCGGAAGAAACAAAAACGCACTTAGGCTAACTGCAATTAAAACAGGTGTTTTCCACATGTTAAAATATCACGATAATGTACTTCGGGCTGCATTCTGTGGCTGAGTATTCACGAGGGGATAATTGCATCCAACCACACTGTGAAAGCATTACCTCTTCATCTGCGTGTGTCTCTGCTGGATGAAATTGGCTCCTGGGTGAACTTCAGGGCCATTTCGAACCAGTTTCCTCAGAAAGTTGATGTTTGCTCTGTTTACCTGCAGGACGACAATGTAAGATAGAACGAGGCACTGTTGGGTTTCGATGCACTGGCATGCTACACTGGAATGCGTCTCAGTCTCTCCTTTCTCTAAGTGATTCTAGGGCATTTCCCTGGTGGTCCCGTGCATAGGATTCTGCACTTCCACTGCGCGGGGAAAGGGTCTGATCGCTGGTCAGGGAACTAAGATCCCACGTGCCGCTTGCAGGGGCCAGGAAAATAAAAAGCATGACTGAACACCTTGTGTGATTCTAGGAGAGGTACCTGTGGCATGCTGCTGCCAAGGTCTTCAGTGTAAGGACGACAATGGTTCTCGTCTGAATGTGGTCACTCACTTGCTGGGTGACAGAGCCAGGTCCGTTACTGACCTTTGGTTTCTCTACTGATAAAACGACTGGGCTGCACTGACCTGCAGGGAGCTTTCAGCATATTCTGTGATCCTAAAAACAGGTGGCAGCTTTACCTGCAATGATTTACTGTGGGCTTCTCAGGTTTAAAAGCTGTTAACGCCAGAACAGCAGGTCCCGGCACCATGTCCCGCAGCCTACCGGACAACAGTCTTGCGGGGCACTGTCTCAGAGAAGGAAATTTAACTCATCCAAGGACATTATATTTTTTTAAAAATTCTGACTGCACTGAGTCTCTGCTGTACCTCTTCCTGAGGTGTGTGCAAGGTTAGCTGCCTTGTAGCACGTGGGATCTTGGTTCCCTGACCAGGGACTGAACCTGTGTCCCCTGCATTGAAAGGTGGATTCTTAACCACTGGACCACCAGGGAAGCCCCAACCAAGGATACTTTTTACACAAGCTTTACCAGAAGCATCTATGGGCTGGGCTAATTATGAATTTCAAGAGCAAAGTCAAAGCCAATCAACATCTCCCTGTTACCAGGCCTTTCAATTTTCTACACCTCAGTTAAAAAAGAAAATACTATAAATACCAGTTTACATTCACGAGTATGAACTCAGTATAAAGTGCTATAGCCTTTCTGGTTATGCATCAACAGCTTTTTGTTTTTATTTATTTTTATTTTATTTTTTAATATATATTTTTTTCATTTATTTGGCTGCACCAGGTCTTAGTTGCAGCATGTGGGATGTAGTTCCCTGACCAGGGATCGAACCTGAGCCCCCTGCATTGGGAGCTCAGAATCTTAACCACTGGGCCAGCAGGGAAGTCCCATCAACAGCTTTTTAATATTCAGAGTCTTTGAGTCAGTGATTCTAAAGTTTTAAAAATGATTCTAATGTTTTAAAACTTCTAATGTTTTAACTCATCTCAAGAAAATTAACTGGATATGGATGTTTATCATTTAGTTATTTAAGGCATGAGGTATCAACCAGCACAGAAAAAAATCAAAGATGGAAAAAAAGTAGACTTAAATGTTTAATGTATATCTGAGTATTTAAATATAAAGGCAGACACAACTGTGTACATGTTGTAGATGTTATATACGGTGACACATGTGTGAAACAAACTGGAAAAACAAACATACACGTGCCAAACTGTGGCCTGGGTGGATTACTGGGGGTTTCCCACTGTTGAGCTTGTTTGGAACCTCAGAACGTAACACAAAAGACTGGATTTGGACAAAATACTGAGCAACTCAATGTACTTACCTTCTCAGGAAATGTTAGAATTTTGGCCACGTGAACTGGCACAGCTACCTCGTCAATTCGGAGGTTGGGGTCAGGTGAGATGACTGTTCTGCCAGAAAAATCCACTCTCTTTCCTGAAAGATTGCCTCTGAATCGACCTAAATAAATAAAAATATATCATAAGTCTCCAAGGCACAATGTGTGCTGCCTGGGGGCAATGTGATCAGAAAGGTCAAGGAAAGACTGTGGTCTCCAACTAGATAAGCTGGACATACATTCCCCAAAATGAACCAAAGGCAGCAGACCGTTTTCTGCACACACAGGTGGACACGTACCCTGCTTTCCCTTCAGGCGCTGGACAAACCCTCTGGTCCATTTCTTGGGTGCCATATTGAGGGGAATGCCCGAGAGCTCGCTGTTAATGTAGAGTGCACACTGCAGCTGCAGGAAGTCCCAGTCTTCCATGATCATCTGGGTCTTAGCTCCTGATATCCGATGCTAAGAATGAGCAGAAGCAAGCCTGGTCAATCTGACTTTCTCCATCAGACACTTCTGTTTGCATGGATATACTCCAAAACCTAGAGTTTGGAAATGCTAATGGGAAGTGCTGACCTTTTTAATGACGTCATTTAGGAAAATGATTTCTGTCAACTTCATCGTCAGATCATCTTCATTGGTGCCAGACTTCAAATCGCTCACAACAGAGGGTCTGATACACAAAGGGGGCACTAAGAGGCGTGTGAGAATCAAATCGGAGGGCTTTCCAGCTTCCGGATTCATCAGAAGTAGAGGGATGTCTTCAGCTGGGATTCGTTTAAATAAATTCAAAACTACTAAGGGATTCAAGTTTTCCTATGGAAAGGAGGGAAGAGAAGAGATAGAACTCAGCTTTCCACAGCTTAGGCAAAGGTTTACTTCTCCATGCCTCCAACCCAGCAGTACCCAACCTTCTTGGCACCAGGAACTGATTTTGTGGAAGATAATTTTTCCATGGCGGGGGGAAGGGGGAAATGGTTCAGGCAGTACTGCTAGTGACAGGGAGCAGCAGGTGAAGCTTCACTTGTCTGCCGCTCACCTCCCGTGTGCCTGGGTCCTAAAAGGCCTCTGACTAGTGCTGGTCCATGGCCCAGGAGGTGGGGACCCCTGATCTAACCGCTTAACTGAAAATATGTACAAGTGATGACAAAGGTTTCTGATAATTTGCTATATTGCAAGAGCCCTAAAAATGGGCATGACTTTTATACCAATGATTTAAGCCAATAATTCCACTTAACTTTTCCAAAGGGTATGATTTTAGAAATTAACACAAAGATTTAGCTGTAAGGATGCATTAAAGCAGATCTTAATTGTGAAAGCTGCAAACAACCTGGCAGGTTACTGGCTAGATAAAAGCATGGTACATCCATATGTAGAAAACTATGAAGCCGTCTAAGGAAAAAAAATGAAGACACAAAAATGTGGCTTATGCCATGGAAGGTGTTCACATAATATTGATAAATAAGACAGGTATGTTTACAGTGTGATCTAATTTGGGCAAAGATGTACATCTACAGGAAAGAGGAAATGGAAGAGTTTACCAAGGTGTGAACAGGGCCATCTTTAGCTGAGTTGGATTATCATCATTTTGCTTCTTTTTCTACATTTCACCTTTCTGTAATGAACTTGTATTGTCTTTGTATTAACTTCACGTAACAGAGGTGCCACGTTGTAACAATGCTGGTTATTAAATTTCCTTGGGATCAAAGACTGTGACTGAGATTATACATGGTAAGTACAATTTGCCATACATAACTTAATGAAATGGGGAACAAAGCTAAGAAAAATGATCAGCTCTTAGAACACTACCAAAGGAAACATTTCTATGGTCCTGCCCTGGAGGAGATGGCAGTGTGGCTGGGCAGAAGGAAGGAATCTCACTATAGGCTGTCCAGTCCGGGCCCCTGTCCAGAGAACAATGCATGTCCTCGGCTCCCACCTCCCAGTGATGGGCACCTCGCTGCTGTCAGAAACAGTCAGGGAGGAGGAAGTCTAAACCTAACAAAATTCTAGGGCGGGATGAAGGTGAGACGTCGCCTGCAGTACCAGTCGGTCCTGGATGAGGACATTACGGAGCTGAAGGCTGTCCAGGAGGGCAGGAAGACTGGCAAGAGTCTGGAACCAGTTCTCGGCAAGAGTGATAAGAACTGTGTCCCCAGAGGCATGAGGAAGAGGCTGCTGACTTATTGTTAAATAGCAGGAAACAGAAGTCAGGGACTGGTGGACAGCAGAGCAGGGCCCAGATGTGTACGAGGCAGAACACCCTAACAGCCCGAGCTCTCTAGCCATGGAGTGCGGCTTCCTCGGGTGGTGATGAGCTGACACGGCTGCACTGTCTGCAGGGATGATGTCATTATGGAGAGACCTTATCTGCAGGTCTACCAATCCCCGGATTTGTACTAAAACAGGAGTGGACACACATCAGCCCTCTGGGAGTAGAGTCCAGAGTTTCTGTCCAATTCCTAAAGGGGTCTGTGACCCACAGAAGGTCAAGAACCACGGCTCTAAGGTCTCTTCGACTTCAATCATGTTGTGCCTCCTATAAAGGCATGGGGCTCCACATTCCTGAAAATTCAGTGGGCAGGTACACACGTCAGTAAGTGAAAGTCGCTCAGTCGTATCTGACTCTCTGCACCCTCATGGACTGTCGCCCGCCAGGCTCCTCTGTCCATGGGATTTCCCAGGCAAGAATTCTGGAGCAGGTTGCCATTCCTTTCTCCAGGGGATCTTCTAGACCCAGGGATCAAACCTGGGTCTCCCATGCTGCAGGCAGACTCTTTACTGCCGGAGTCACCAGGGAAGCACCGTTTCAGGACATGGGCCATCCCGAGATTAACGAGACACCTTTTTGCTGCCTGTCTTTATAAAAGGTAAATGTTAACTCAATAATTCTTTGTTCACTTTGGTGACTAAGTGGCCCTCTCTAAGGAGGGGCTGCTTGGAATTAGGCAAATGGTGAACTCATGTTTTGTTCCCACCTGTGGCCCAAGAAAAACCAGGACAGATAATCTTGGAGGATATTGCCAAGTGGAGGATATTGCCACTATTCCAAGCACTGTGACTGGCATCAAACAGGACCTCAGAAAAAGGGATCTTGTGAGGGACCAAACTTAAGTGGAAGAAACTAGCAGAAATATAAGACAGAACACAAGAGGTGTATAAGGCATAGCAAGTGTACAAGTGATTGAGGGAAAGGTGAAGATCAGTGTGGGGGTGTATTGCAGAGAGCAGAGGAGGCTGCATGGAAGCCCAGGGATGGGGGATTCCGGTGAGGGGAAGGGAGCAGAGGCTCTGTTAAGCTGAAGGGACACATAAATAAGAAAAGGAAGAAGCCTTACCTCTCCTCCATCATTATTTCTGTTAATACAGGAACATCAGTAATAAGGATGCCACAGTAACTAAGTCACATGTTTGAAGCATTTGCTATCTGCTAAGCATCTGATCTGGAATCCATCTCCTAATCCTCATAATAGCCCCAAAGCAGACACTCTTGTAATCCCTGTTTTATAGCTGTGGAAACTCAAGTCCAGGTTGGGCCACGTGTCTAAGATCATAGAGTAAGTAAGCGGCAGTATGCGTGCATGCTAATCACTTCAGTCATGTCTGGCTCTTTGTAACCTTATGGATTGTAGCCCACCAGGCTCCTCTGTCCCTGGGATTTTCCCAGCATGAATATTAGAGTGGGTTGCCATTTCCTCCTCCAGGGGATCTTCCTGATCCAGGGATCAAACATGAGTTTCCTGCACTGGAAGGTAGATTCTTTACCACTGAGCCACCTGGGAAGCCCCATAGCTCGAAACCACCACCCTAAATCACATCGAGGGTGCCACCTGGGTCATGTGGGCTGGTGTGGACAGGAAGGTGGTGGCAGTGGGGGACACAGAGAGGCAAGCTGGACGCACTAGACTCCTAAGTGGGAGGAGGTCTCCTGGGCCCAGCCACTCAGGACAGTGGTCCCCAACCTTCTAGCACCAGGGACTGATTTCATGGAAGACAACTTTTTCATGGACCTGGGCTGAAGGGGATGATTTGGGGATGACTGAAGCACACTACATTTATTGTGTGCTTTATTTCTAATCTAATGCCACTGCTGATCCTGAAGGAGGTATTGGTCCATGGCCTGGAAGTTGGGGACCTCTGACTTAAGAGACTTTTCCAAACAAGATGCCTCCTAGGCCCTATACCATTCTACTGCAGAGGGTGTGGGGAGCAGAGGAGACTTGGTCCTCTGCATGTAAGGACAGTGGCCTCAGGGGCCCAGGTAGAGAGTTGGCAGGGGAAAGTGGTGATGGGTGTCAGGGAGGCTGATCTGGGGGAGGGGGGGGGGTAGCAGAGGGAATGCACAGGAGGCTGCAACTAAGGCCACACCCAGGAGGGCTGGACAGCCCTCAGACTCACTGAACGCTTTCTGCACAGCTGTCAGCCTGGAGGGGAGAATTCCTCTACACTCATGCTGGTAGGAGGACAAGGTCAGCTTTCTCAGTCTGCACCCTCACTTCCTCTGCAGGAGCTTGAAGACACCTCCACTGGGGCGCACGGCTGCTGCCCTCCCCCATCTCCAGGGGGATGGCGAAGTTTCCAGACGCCGGTGCATCTGGCCGCCTCCTCTCACACCCGGTGTCACAGTGGCTGGTCATCAGTTACTATCCATTCTGACTGCACACTCTGACCTCTGGCTTCACTATCACTGCTCAGGGTCAGGACCTGCTTTCTTTCTACATCTCACTCCCTAAATCAAGGTATAACTTATATATTACAGTAAGCTGCACAACTCTTAAAGAGCTGGGTAAATTTTCACACAGGTACACATACACCACCATTCAAATCATGATAAAGAATGTGTGCCCCTCTCCAGAAAATACCCTGATACCCCTTTCTCACTAGTACTAAGCCGTCACCTCAGATCAGTCTGGCCTGTTCCTGGACTTGATCTAAATGCAATCACACCCTTTGGACTCTCATATAAGGCTGCCTCCTCTCAGTAGGATTCCACGATTCAGCCAGGCTATGTGTGTCAGCTTGATTCTTTCATTCCAGGACAGTATTCCACTGCGTGGATCTATGACAATTTGCACATTCTCCTGTTGACAGGCATCTGGGTTGTTTCTAATTCTGGCTTTTACCAATGAAGCTGCAATGAACATACTTGCACAAATATTTTGGGGGATGTATGTATGCACTTGTCTCTCTTGGGTACATACCCAAGAATAAAGCTGCTAGATCATATGGTAAGTGTAGGTCTTATTTTGTAAGGAATTTCAGAGTGGTGAAAACATTTTACAAGGCTACTATCAATGTAGGAGTGCCAGTTGCTTCAGATCCTTGCCAGCACTTGGTTTTCAGTTGTTTTACATTTAATTTTTCTGAGGGGGGGGGGGTGTGTTTTAATTAAGACTTCCCTGATGACTTATAATGTGGAACAACTTTTCATCTATTGATTGGCTGTTTGAATATAACCTTTTGTGAAGTGCCTATTCAAGTCTTGCTTCTGTGTTTAAAAATCAGGGCTTTATATTATGGACATGAGAGTGCTTTGTCAGACACATGAAAGGTGAGTATTTGCTCCCAGCTTGTGACCTGGTTTTTCATTTTTGTTACGGTGTCTTTTGAGCAGTCAGGCTGTTCTAAAATGTGATTATTTATGTCTCTCCCTTGCTTAAAACCTTAATGGCTCCACATTCTCCAGAGTGGGAGGACCTCGACAAAGTGGGTTCAGCTGTCTGTCTTTTCTCCAGCACAGGCTTGCACCCCACTGGTCTCCGCAAGGATTCCCCGTCCACCACTCACTATTATCTTGGCTGATGCGGCCTCACAGGGCTGCTGTTAGGATAAAATATGAGGCGATCCATGGAAAGAACTTGGAACGACACCGGAAGGTAACAGCAGTCACTAACTGCAAGGTGCTTTTGTTAGCAAAATGCTAGGACTTTCGAACAGAACCTTGGCTTTGGAAGGAGCCCCAGCACAGCCTCCTGGACATGGCAGGCTCACTGCCCTAGACTCTCTAAACCCTACTCAGGTTTAAGGACCACAACAAACCACACCTCTCCTCACAGTCCTCCCTGACCAAGCCCCCAGATTCCCCGCTCCGTCCTGTCCTCTCCATCCCTGTGACAGTCAGCACTGTGTCCCATGGTACTGGCTATGTTTTCATAGATTAATGACCTACGACACCTTTAAAACCACAGGATTCCTGGGTGCAGCCCACTGCTTTGTGGTTCCTGACGCTCCTGCAGGTCTGACAGTTTGGTACTCAGTAGCCACTTAATTGTTAGTTTTGTATACTATCAATTCTAGAAGGTACCATGTGACTTAAAGACTAATCGAATTCAGAACAAGGCAAAACAAGACACTTCATAAAATCCTACTAATTAAGTTTGTGCCAAGTAAAGCAATGGAAATCCGTACAAATTCTATTAATGCCGCATCCATGTGAGAAACAGCATCCCTCTGTGTATGGTGTACACGACTATGCTTTTACAATGAAAATGTAACATGCTATCTATATAATTAAACGTGTTAGTTCTGAGGACAGCTCACAATAAACTGAGTGCCGGGTGAACACTTGTCAGGTGGAGTATCCCCAGAGACCTAACCCCAGTGGACCTCCTGTTCTGGAGAAAGGGCGTACCCAGAGGGTGAGGAGACAACGTGTGATGGAGACAGAGGGAGGCAGGCAGCGGTAGGCTCACCTGTGCCCTTCCCAGGAGAGGTTCTACTTCTTTGTTATGCTCTATGGCGGTTTCAAAGGACTGAAGGAAACTTGATACGATGGGATCCACCACTTTCTTGTTAGTCTTGTACTTCTCATGGATTATCTTCAGTAAGCCGCATTTCTTGACAGTACCTGGAAGAGTAAGTCCGTTTTCCCATGGTTGGAAAAATCAGATTATTGGTTAGGCTGGCCTGAGGTCGCGATCTAGGAAATGCAGTTACAGAAACTGCCATCATGCTGAAAGACAAGATGTGCATCCGGCTCACCGTTGAAGGCGCCACAGTGATGACACGTGTTCTTCTTCCGGCACTTGTCAGAGATTTTCTTCTTCAGCCCTCGCTTCTGGAGGTAGGTCAGGCCGGGCCTCTTTAGATAATCCAGAAACTGCTTCTTCTCCTCCTGGGACAGCATGATGTGGCAGCAGGTTTTACAGATCATCTTTTGAAAATTAAACAAAATAGATAAAAGGATTACAGGATGAAAAAGTATTTTCCTTTTTTTTTAAAAAAAGCTGTATCCACCCCTTGTCCAGGACACTTAACTATATGCACAGATCTACAGGAAGACATGCTTAGAGGCAGCCCATGTTCACCAGAATGCTGGCTGTAGCCACAGCCGGCAGGTGGGGTTTTTGTTAGCTTTATTCCCTTTCTCGTGCTTGAATTGTCTTGTGCTTGTATCACTTGAATTATTATTATTATCTTACAATATATATCTACCACCTACTCAAGGAAAATCAAGCAAAAAGAAACTTAGCAATTTAACTTATTGCAGGATGAAATATTATGCAAAACAAAACAAAAATCCAAACCCCTCAAACAAAACAAATATTACATGCTTAGTATAAAAATGTTCCCTACATGTATCCCCCACCAAGCTCACTCTCATGTCCCTGGATCAATAACTTCCAGGGAGATGAAGTTACTGTATGGAGATGAACACATACATGCTTACCTGTAAGATGCCGATAACTGCTCGGAAGTACCCCACGTGAAAACACGGCAATTCCAAGTCAATGTACCCATAGTGGCCCAGACAGTCAGCCAAGTTCTTCCCACAGGTTTCACAAGGACGGTCCTTCTCACTTGTACCCTGTGGATAAAAGTATGATCAATAGTCAGTGGAGACCAGTGGAGAGGAAACTGGGACGAGCCCTCAGGTGGTCAGGGGACCCAGAGTCAGAATCACCTGGCAAGGGGCAGGGTATTCATGTTCCCTGGACCAAGGAAGGCTGGAGCCCCTGAGATGTGCTGGGGAAGCGGGGAGGTGAAAGGAAGACCTGGCTTCTTCCGGTCTGGTGAGTCACCAGTTTCACCAGCCAGTCACACCACATGGAACCACGAGGGGCAGCAGGTCTTACCATCCTGTGGTCAAGCACCCCGTATAGCAGTGGGGCGTGGTTGTTGTCCTGGCTGTACAGGTTCTTACTCACAACCTGAATGTGTGCCTGCTGGCGCATCTCCTCGGCTGATTTCATTCCAAAACAGATGTGGCTTCTGGAATGGAAAGAGATAGGGGAACAGTTACATCAAAACCACTTACCAGGAAGAGCATTTTCGCATGTGACCCACCATAAGCAACCTTATCCTTAGCCTGACAGGCTCTGCTCTCTCATTACTAAATGTTCCTTCATCCAGCTGACTTGTTCTCACTTTCATTATCTGAGGATGGTGCGCATCAGTTGTACCTACCTCCTCGCTGCTCAATCCAGGAAGAATTGCTCATTTTAAGGTCTCTCTGTAGCACTGGCAGTGACCTCTTCACCCCTTATCTTGCAGTAATTACTTTTCTTGGCTTTGGTAACACCATCCATGCTTTGAGTCTTTTCCCCTCTCTGGCTGTTACATCTTAAGTTTCTTTTGTGGCCTCTTCTACTGCTCTCTCTGAGATATTGGCTTTTCTCCTTACCTGGGACCTCCTTACCTTACAACCCCAATCCTCCTTGCACTCTACACCTTCTTCCCGAGTGGGGTCTGTCTAATTTCTATCTGGAGGCCAACTATTCCGATGCAGCCGGAGATCATACACACATCTCCTTTGGACAGTTACACAAGTACCTAAATTCGGCACTTCCTCTCCCAGATCTGTTCCTTTGTTCATTTTCCCAACAAGCTGGGGGTTTATGATGTGCCAGGCACCATCCTGAGGGGCTGAGGGTACAGGTTAGACAAGACAAACTCCCTGCCAACATGGGGCTCAGTTTCAGGGAGGGCAAGACAGAGAATAAACAAACAGATTCACAAAAGTGAATAGATGCAAAGACTGAAAAAACTGAAGCGTAGGGGACAGTTTGACAAGACTATGTTATGTGGTCAGAAAGTCTGGAAAATTGATATTTCAGCTCAATTCTGAATCAGAGGGAGCCAGTCGTAAGATGATCAAGAAGTCATGCATAGGAAGTACAGCTTAACTAGGGCAAGGGTTCTAGAGCCAGCTCAAGCCTGGCATTTTCAAGGCACCAAATGAGACCAGTTGTGTAGAGCACAGAAAGCTAATGGTACAAGAAAAAGTCAGTGAGGTATGCAAAGACCAGCTTTAAGAGGGCTTCGGACCTCTGACAGGCAATTTAAATGTTAGTCCAAGGGAAAGCTGCTGGAAGAGTTCAAACTGAAGTGTCAGGATCTAATTTGCATTTTAACAGTCAGTCGGAGGTCAGAGGAAAACAGATTATATCTACATCTGAATAGAGCTGGGGGTTGGGATGGGTTTGGAGGGACCACCTGGGATAATTTACCCAGGAAAGAGGCAAGTTTCCCATTCCAGTGAATGGCAACCTCCACACAGTCACCCAAGCAAGAAATTCTGTGCATCAGTCTCATCTCTCTCTTACCCATCCCTACCAAAATTGTCAATTTCACACCCCTCAACCGAGAGAATGGCCATCATCAAAAATAATAAATGCTGGGGAGTGTGTGGAGAAAAAGGAACCCTCATTCACTGTTGGTGGGAATGTCAATTGGTACAATCAGTAGAGAGAAAAGTACAGAGGTTCCTTTAAAAACTAAAAAGAGTTACTGTATGATACAGCAAGCCCACTCCTGGGCATATATCTGGAGAAAACTACAATTTGAAAAGCTACACCTCAGTGTACACTGCAGCTCTATTGACAATAGCCAAGACACGGAAGCAACCTAAAAGTCCATCAAGAGATGCATGGATAAGACGTGGTGTGTGTGTATGCATATACACAGAAACCACACACACACCATAAAAAAAAAATGCCATTTTCAGTAACATGGATGGCTCTAGAGATTATCATACTAAGTAAAGTAAGCTAGACAGAGGAAGACAAATGTCATATGATGTTGCTTATATGTGGGGGAGAAAAAGGTACAAATGAACTTATTTACAAAAGAGAAACAGACCCACACACACAGCAAACAAACTTATAGTTACCAAAGGGGCAGGTGGCGGTGGCAGAGATAAATTAGGAGTTTGACATGAAAATATACACTTACTATATTTAAGATAGATATCCAACAAGAAACTACTGTATGGCACAGAAATGTATACTTAATGTTATATATATAATAAAAGGTATATTTTTTAGATTCTTTAACAGATACTATACGTATTGTTTCTTATATCTATTATAGGCATATTATGTTATTTTCACATATATATTCTTTCTTAGATTACATATACATATTCTTTTTTAGATTCTTTTCCCTTACAGGTTCTAAAAAAGGAGTATCCAAAGTAATTAGCCTCCAACTAAAAAAAAAAAAAAAAAAAAGAGTATCTGTCTGCATTGTAGGAACACTGCAGGAGACGTGGGTTCGATCCCTGGGTCCAGAAGATCCCCTGGAGAAGGGCACACAATCCACTCCAGTATTCCTGCCTACAGAATCCCATGGACAGAGGAGCCTGGTGGGTTACCGTCCAGGCAGTTCACAAAGAGTCAGACACGAGTGAAGTGACTGAGCACACATGCATATAACTGACTAACACAACATTGTAAATCAACTATACTTTAATTGACCAAAAAAAAAAAAAAACCCCCTCACTGCCTGCAAGATGACTCTGGAACAAAGCTTCAAAATCAGTTTTCTTCTCATCACTGTAATGTCTCCCTCCTCTATGCTCCTGGAAGAAGGCTGTTCGGTTTGCTTTCTTCAGTCTGAACCCCTTTCCCGTTGGTGCCAACCCTTGTCCTTGCACTTGTCCAGCTCAACCATTGACTTGCCTACCTTCTCCAACTAGACTAAGCAGTAAGGTCTTCCTCATGTCACATCTCTAATGCCTATCACCGGACCCAGCACACAGTACCTTCCTCAACTAAGTGTCTCCTGCAAGAACGATTGATTTATTTCTTTACTGGAAGTTCTAAGGCGAGGCTGTGACCTATTAAATTTCATCTCATTTTTGAGACTGCTATCCATGTGCCTGTGACACAGCTTTCTACCTGGTAACTCCATTCTTTCGGTCAACAAATATTACGTCCGTGTCATGTGTTCTGCAGCAAAATGAGTCCCCGACCCAGGTTGCTTCCCCAAGCTGCAGTGACCAAAAATTCGCAGAAAGGAATCATCATCTGACGTCAATAAAACTCGAGCTTCGACCCAGGGTGTAAGTTATCGCCAAGGTTCCCACCACATCTCCCATTCTCTGCCGAAAACCAATGGAACACCCCTGGCCTGCGGTTCCCCAGATGCTGAAATACCCTCTGCCCAATCAATATTCATTAATCTAACCTGTGCCCACACCTCCCACTGATTCTTGGTCCTTTCCTTCCAACTGACCCTCAGCTATGACGCTTCGAGACCCAAGACCCCTGACCTTGGATTCCTTTACCCCGAATTTCTCTGCCCTTTGGCGATTTTGGCTCCATCTTACATTTTCTTGGCCACATCTGTCTCCCGGAACTGCTCCTTCACCATGGTGACGGCTGCAGGGGCTCCCTTCTATAAATTCGTGGAGCTGGATTAGAAACACGATGTTCTCCGTACCACCCGTGTCTGCTTCTTGACCGGTTGCTAACACACCTGCGGCATTTTTTCGGCCACCGTAGCACGCCCCACATGCCCGCCCCCACTTCCGCTACTCGCTGGCGCGAGTCTGTCAAGAGAGGCTTCAGGCACGCCAGCTTCTCGCCTTCTCCCCATACCGCCTTCTGGTGGCACCTCGTTGAAACCGCCGCGAAGCCTGAGCTGTATTTTCCAAGTTCCATTTCCAATCTATTTCTGGTTTATTGGTCTGTCTCTTTCTGAACCTGCATTTTTAAAAAAAATTTTATTGCTACACGGACAAATTTCAAATATCAAATACTTATTAAAAGCTATAAAGAAAGCTGAGCACTGAAGAACTGATGCTTTTGAACTGTGGTATTGTAGAAGACTCTTGAGAGTCCCTTGGACTGTAAGGAGATCAAACCAGTCCATCCTAAAGATCAGCCCTGGGTGTTCATTGGAAGGACTGATGTTGAAGCTGAAACTCCAATACTTTGGCCACCTGATGAGAAGAGCTGACTCACTGGAAAAGACCCTGATGCTGGAAAAAATTGAGGGCAGGAGGAGAAGGGGACGACAGAGGATGAGATGGTTGGATGGCCTCACCGACTCAATGGACATGAGTTTGGGTAAACTTCGGGAGTTGGTGATGGACAGGGAGGCCTGGCGTGCTGTGGTTCATGGGGTCGCAAAGAGTTGGACACGACTGAGAAACTGAACTGAACTGATTAAAAGCTCAATTTTAACCCTGAGGGTTGGGATGGGGAGGAAGGTGGGAGGGGGCGTTCATGATGGGGACACATGTACACCTATAGTTGATTCATGTGAATGTATGGCAAAAACCACTACAGTATTGTAAATTAATTAGCCTCCAATTAAAATAAATAAATTAATTTACCAAAAAAAAAAGCTCACTTTTGTAGGGACTAAGATTTTCATGAAAAGATAAAGTTTTGGAAAAAATTTTAGACAATCAGATTCTCCAATCTCACAAAAATAATAGCAACGGTCAGTTCTGCGTACTTGAAATAACAAAAGGTTTGGAGTCAGTTCTGCAGTTTCCCCAGCGGTAAAACGAGGAGGCTGGTCGAGAGGACCGTCAAGGATGCCTTCCGGCTTTACCAACCGCTAAAGCGGGTGGAGGGGATTTAACTTTAATCTGGTTTAACTTAATTTTAAGTTCAGACAGTCCAAAATAATGAATCGAAGCGGAACAAGTGCTAGCGTAAACCTACTCCGTCTAAACTGTGCGCCCTCGGGATTGGCCAGTTCCCGTTCTGGGGGGTGTGGCGAAAGACCACAGAGTCCAGGTTTTTAAGCACTTTCAAACAGGCATTGGCGAGGTCGGCCTCACGGTCCGGCCACGCCCCCACGTCGGCGCGGTCCGGGGACCTTCCGTGAGCGTTGATATGATTGGCCGGAGAAGTTTAGCCCTCTTTTCCTCCCTGGCTGCTTGAAGATCAGCCGCCATCATGGTGAGTCTCTCCGGACCCATGCACCCATCCGCCGCATATCTGAGCCATCCTCCGTCCCCTGGTTCTGACATTGGCGTTACAGCCCCCCCCAAAGCCCGATTACTTTTCCATGGCCGAGTCTGACCGGGGAGACCTGTTGCCGAGGGTCTGGGAGCCGCCGGCGAGGAGTCCGGGCTGTGTGCTGTCTACCTAGACATGTTGGGCTTCCAAGAGTCCCAGGAATGGGGGATTACGGGAGTACCTACTGAGTTCGTCGGCTTCGTGGAGTCTAGTGGGTGGGGTGGGGTGAAGAGAGAGACATCACATTTGCACTCCCAACTTGGGGTAGGCGGTTGGCCAGTGAAGGCAGCCCAGGACGTGAAGAGGGTGCCAGCAGCGCCCGGGCGAGTTGCGACGAGTGAAGCTGTTACGTGTAAGCTACAGTTACTGTCAGCCGAATGGATTCTCTTGTTTCACAGGGGGAAACGGAGGCCCCGGGGTGTGGAGCTTACCATGCCATTACTAGTTCACTCATTTGAAGGTTCACCGGTTTTTAACCCCGCTCCATCTTCGACCTATTTTTTACTTGATCCCGACTTTAAGAAATTGAACATTGTTGAAGTGGGTTTAGTTTGGTGTGGTTTTTTTAAAACTGTAGTTGAAATAGCTATCAGTTTACCGTGAGAGCTCTTCTTACCGGTTAAGTTTTCGTTTTTAGTGTAAAGATGCTGAATGCCCACATTCTCTGGTAGTTATTGTGTAAAAGCAGGGGGCTATTCAGAAGGGAATACGTTTTTTTGTGGGATGTAGAGTTGGTCATTCAAGAAGGGTAGTTTACATGAAGATAGTGCAGTGCTTGTCAGATCTCTGCAGGCTGCTACAAACAGGGTGGTCTGACGATAACAATTGTAGAATCACAGCTTCATCCCAGAGAAGTGGGGCTTGGGGTGATTTTTGTCTTTAAGGGTACAATTGGCAAAGTCTGGAGACATTCTTACAACTAGGAAGTGGGTGTGCTACTAAACATTCTGAAATGCATGGGACAGTCCACACAACAAAGTAGTAGCTGGGCCAAGACATCAGAGGTTTGAGAAACCTGGAGAGTGATTTCTGTAACAAAATGAAGTAAGCCTTTACAGATTCAGTGTGTGGCTGTTGAGCACATATTCTTGGTACTGTTTTTGTGTTGGGGTGACCTGTGAGTTAGGCAGTTTGCTAGTAAGTGTGTTAGGAGGAGATGGGAATTGGTGCTTTTTTTTCCCTTTTATTCAAAGTTCCCTGGCACTGACGGCGTGTGACTCCTTTGTTTTTAGTTAACTGTTCACAGATAGCGGCTATTGATGTGGACCTTGCAGTTCTAGATCTTGGAAAATCAGTAAGGTCAGGAAAAGATTGACTAGTTATTAAAACTATTAAAACGAGTGTTATGTTTTCAGAACGACACAGTAACTATCCGGACTAGGAAGTTCATGACCAACCGGCTGCTTCAGCGGAAACAAATGGTAAGGGAGGGTATGTCAAAGTTTGGTTGTTACTCAGTTTTGAAGATGTATTTCATTGTAGTATACATTAAGCTTGATAATTTCTTCTTAGGTCATTGATGTTCTTCACCCTGGAAAGGCAACAGTACCTAAAACAGAAATTCGGGAAAAACTGGCCAAAATGTACAAGACCACACCAGATGTCATCTTTGTATTTGGATTCAGAACCCATTTTGGTGGTGGCAAGACAACTGGCTTTGGCATGATTTACGATTCCTTGGATTACGCGAAGAAGAATGAGCCCAAACATAGGCTTGCAAGGGTAGGTGTTCTCATTTGTACAGTTGCTGCTGAAGACATTTTTTTAATGGCATTGTGGGTTCAGCAGAATGAGCAAGAGCAAGCAGTCTGGAGGGACAGCACACTAAATAACTCTTCAGTGATTGACAGAAAAGGTTCTTTGATAAACGCACAGGTAGAGTATGGGGTTCAGAATGGTGTCTGCAGGATTTGAGGAGGTGCCTTTTGAGCTGGGTCTGGAAGAGCAGGTGACATGCTCCTGGAGGTAGGAGCTGGCTGGCAGTAGAGGGATGGATTTAGAAACCGTAGGTTGGCGCTACATGAAGTGAAATGTTCCCAAATGTCTTGAGTTTGGCCTTAGCTTCATAGGAGCCATGAAAAGTTTCGGGTGATTTCCTGAATACCAAGTACATAGTGAAGTACAGTTGATCCTTGAAGAACGCTGGTTTGAACGTCCACTTATACACAGATAATTTTTCAGTCGTAAAGTTACAGTACAGTGATCTGAGGTTGGTTGAATACATAGGGGCAAAAGAAAGCGGATGTGGAGGGCCAAGCCAGCTATACATTCTACTAAGATACTTGACTCTGTTGAGATTTGACGTGCTTATTCCTGGAGTTGGATGAATTGATGTTTGCAAGTCATATGTTCATGTATACACACATACACCTTTTTCTTTCAGCACGGCCTGTATGAGAAGAAAAAGACCTCAAGAAAACAGCGAAAAGAACGCAAGAACAGAATGAAGAAAGTCAGGGGGACTGCAAAGGCCAATGTTGGTGCTGGCAAAAAGGTATAGTTTATCAAGGAAGATACAGAAATATCAGTTTCAGGTTTTTAGTTTGTAGAAAAGTGGGGTTTTGTTTTCTTAATAACCTTTCTTAATGTTTCTTCTTTTCCCACTTCTTCTGGATTACAGAAGGTAACCTGTTTTGAGAAGCCACGTAACGTAGTATCTTAACACCTCAGTAGAGTAGCTTTGCCCACCCCTTAGCTCACAGATTAGCACAGCACAGGGCCACATCGGTTCAGTGATCCTGGTGGGTGCCTTGCAAGTCTTACCAGGAAAGTTTTCACTTTACTGCTAATTGCAAAGGTTTGTAAAGAGGGAGCGGATCTAGGTTCCCAAGACTGATGTTCTTAGAATTGGCAACTGAGTGAGGAAGCAGCTGAATCAATGTGGCCCGTGTTTTCCTGGCATGCTGGAGAGGCGGCACGGTTTTCCGTTGCTTTCCTCTCCAGTTAGTCAGGACTTGAGTGATTTTAATTCTCAGCTTTTTACCAGCTTGGCTAGCTAATTGTAAGTAGTTGAATGGAATTAAGGTGTTGGGTTGTCAAATTAACAAATAATTAAGTGTTCTGTGAACTTTTTTTTTTTTGCCTTTTCCCTCTACTTTCTTGGAATTCTTGTTCATCAGAAATGAAGTGTCTAGCAGGTACTGAGATTGTGAGCACGGTGTGGGGATGGATGCATCACCTTCACTGAGTTTGCTTTGATGCTTTGCATGTTGGCTTTCAGAGAAGAGTTTTGTAGCATAGTCTATTATATAACACTATATAAAACTACTGCTTTGGTTTAAAATAGTATATTGTGAGCAAAGAAGAGAAACTTTAAATGACATTTATTTTGGAAACTCCGAAATGCATGTTAAGTTGTGAAGTGGCCCAGTGGAGGAAGGTGGCCCCTTTTAATTGGCACTTGCTGTGTTCCAGAGCACCACATACTCAGGAAATAAATGGCTTTCCATTAATAAGGGCTTGGGAAGGGTTTTATGATCCAGTCATGAGCAGTGTCTCTTGGAGACTGGTTGATTGACTGGCAGCTCGATAAACTGGTCCAGAAAATCTGGCAAAGCCTCTGTCTCAGAGCACCCACCCAAAGCTGCCTTTCACCATCTCTCTACTGTCCCCTTACTTACTATTTGATCTCCAGCTGTCTACCTGATGCCCCCTTTTTTTTAATTGAAAAATTTCCAAGATGATGAAGTATTCACATCAAAACCTTTGATAAGCTTTTCCCACAGATATTTAAATATATTTGTACAGTGAGCAGCCTAAACATGTAACGTGAAAAATGGGCTGAGAGTGAACTGGGGCTAGCAGGGTTTGAAACAGTGGTGGTCACAGCCCTGTGTGTTTGCTCTCACCGTGACTCGCTGCAGAGCCGGCAGGACACCTGGTGTGCCTGCCTCAGGCTCTGACCACTTCCTGGTGCTGAGGAGTTGCAGTGGACGGACTGCCAGAGAAACTGCTTGCTGCTTAGAACTGCTCCCTGTTTGTGAGGCTTACTAAACCTGTTGACAGAAATTCCAGAAGTTGAAAAGCAGTCAATATTTGTGTACTGATCTAGATCTGTACGTTTTTACGTATTGTTTCCTTCATTCAGCCATGTGTTAGTGCTCAGCGGTGACAATGTGTAAAAAGTCAGGCATCGTAGTTGTTCTTTTTAACTTACTTTTTGTTCACATGTTGGAATTGCATCTTTTGGGTGCTGTAGAGTTTTAAAAGAATAGTCTCGTGTTTGAGAAGCGATTGAACTATTTTTATATCAGCTGAGTTCTGTCTCTTAAAATACTAATTTGCACTACTTTTGTTGATTGTGAATAGTGGCTTTTAAATTACTGAACCTGAGACAGGTCTTAAAAAAGACTTGCTTGATCCTTTAGAGCTCTCCCTTTGGTTAAATTAGACTTTAGTCTGGGATGATTCTCAAGTTTGTTGATGGTGCTAACATGCCCAGCACGTTGTTGCTGAGCAGAGCAGAGGGGCTGAGGCTCCTAAAGTGGGCATTGGTAGCCCAAGAACCATAGAAATCAGGCAGAGTGTTCTCAAAATTGGGGAGAATAAAATCAATTAGTGCATCTAGGGAGTGCTCTATATACAATTGCAAAGAATGAAACAATCATCATTAAGGTACCTGATTGCATGCAGATTATTTAGGAGTTTGCAAAGGGACTATTAACGAAATGTTTCTTTTCCCTCTTTCCTCCTTTCTCCCTTCCCTGCCACTATTCAGTGAGCTGGAGATTGGACAACAGGTATTCAAGCTTTTCGTTTAGATTGTTAGATTTTTTGGTTGACAGTATTAAAGCATGTGAAATGATTTAGAAGTATATTTACAGTTGCTGTCAAGAGTTGTGCCTTTTAAAAACTAGCAGTGTCATGGTTTTGTTTTCATAACTTGTTTTTTGTCTCATCCCTAACTGGAATGTTTTTTTATTTCTTGATGCTTGCGTTGTGTTAAGATTACGCAGACTTAATATGGACCAGGTTACTAATGTTCGTTCTGCATGAGTGTCATTAATTTTGGAGTTTGTTGAAGACTTTGTACTGTTAATTTTTAAAGACTTTAAAAGGTAGTTGCTAACTAAATTTCTTTTTTCTTTGATTCACAGAAGGAGTAAAGATTCTGCAGTGACTGTTCTGTGGTGCTTGTGCAGATTTTTCATGAAAGAATAAACTAAGACCTTTTCCATGTCTGGCTGTTTGGAGTATATTTGAAGTTTCCTGGGAGTGTTGTAAATTGGTTTGCTATTTAACAGAGTTAAACAGCCCAAGATCACATACTCCGTTAAGCATTCAGTGAGAACTTGCTCTATTGGGGTGGTGTCTGTCCTTCCTTTTACTGGCACAAAGCTATCAGTGTGGAGAGCATCCACAGCATGGGGCGTGTAGGGTGAGGCCAGTGTGCCATGAGACACTTGAAACCTGAATTCCTTCTTGGTCTTACTAAAACCCTGCTTGGTTGTTAAGGAAAAAAATGTGCTGGCTGTGATAAAAATGAAAGTTAGTAGGCTGCATTCTCCTTATTTATCCTGGAGTAAATAGGATCTGACAAAATCACAGGTTTGTGCTTATTTGATAAATGATGTGATAAATGGATGTTCTGTTGTGGGTGGGGAATTTGGAAAAGGCTCTAGAGTGGTGAATATTTGTGTAGTGTGTAGTTGGTTTGTAATCTGATTGGGCATGGGTTTTATGAGGCATGGAGGGTTATCTGGTGCTGCTTTTTCTTTGCCAGATGCTGATTCTCAGATTGGCTTTCTCAGGCATCAGGTTGAGAGGCTGAACTGGCTTACTGGTCAGTTGTGTGGGGTAGTGGCTTGAGGGTTCGATGGGGGCAGAAGAGATGTTAATAATTTGGGTTTTCTGTATCATTCTTCCCTGCAGTTGGTATGATTGGTTTGTACATGTAGGAATCAAGGTTATAAATGCTATTAAGAACTATGTCAGTGGATGGAAAGCACCAGAGAAACTTCAGGAAGCAATAGAGGACTGCTTGGTTGGTTGGTTTGATGGGGGAGCCAGGAAAAGTAAGAATTGACAGCAGAAAGCATTTGAGGATTGCAGGAAGGAATGATATTTTGAAGAGACCATGCTGGGAAGCCTTGACTTGAAGGAGCAATGTGCTGGGAGGGCAGGGATGTGACCAGGTAAGTGAGGGACCTTAACCTGCTGGCCTAGGGTACGGAGGGCAGGGTAGGTGTAGCTCCATTTGTAGTTAAGCTGAGGCTAGATATTTGGGTTTGTGGAACTCATGGCCCTGTGGGTTCCCTTACTAGGAAATCTGCTTTGTGTTCCCTTAATAGGACCAGGAAATAAGATCTGATGGTTTGCTTGTAGGAAGAGTGGAGACATGGAGGATTTAGGCCTGCATGTTACACTTTAACCGAAATGGCTAATGGGTAGCATGGAGTCCCTGGGGGATTTGAGGTTGGTGGCAGTTTTCAGTGAGCAGGGCATGGGAGCCAGAAGAGGTCATCTAAACCTGGTGAGGATGCAGTTTTTCCTGCTGCTGACCTGGGGTGTGGGGACAGAGACCGATCGGTGAGCAGCACGGAGGCAAGCAGCAGATCCTGGGAGAGGCTCAGGACAGGGCAGAAGGTAAAGCTGGAAGCCGTGGTGGGCAGGGGTGGCGGGGTGGCCCCAAGTTCCCGTGACCACCAAGTTAAGGAACAGGGCCCAGAGAAGCAATGGAGCAAGAACCGAAGGGTAGGAGGTGGTTTTCAGAGTAGGGTACTAGAGGCTGATGTGAAGACAGACACTGCAGGGAACCTGACCAGGTGAGGGTTGGCATGCAAGTCCCAGGGTGTGTGGGCTTTTCCGTTGAGATATGCTCAGGAAGGGCAGGGTGCAGTCATTAGCCAGTAGTCTTTTTGAAGGGGATTGTACATAAAAGATCCAGATTTCTAACCTCTTAAGTTAGGGGGGTCAACAGCAGGCCCAGCCGTCTGGCCTGGTGACAGCTGGCAAACATTAGAGGGTGGGCTGTGCCTCAGGCTAGATGGTCTGCTGTCCCTGTGACCTTTGCTCCAGCTGGCCTGTGCCCTGGTCCACCTGTCCTCCCTTCTCATGTCCCGTCTGCATGCTGCTTAGTCTTCCATCTAGACCAGCTGGGTGGGCAAGTTGCTTGGTCCCCTGATTGGGTCAGCTTCTCTATATTGGTGCCCTCCAAGAGTGCATTAGCTTCCCAGGTTTCAGCAGTGATAATGAATCCACCTGCAGGGGAGGAGATGCCAGTTCTATCTCTGGGTCAGGAAGATCCCTTGGAGGAGGAAATGGCAACCCACTCCAGTATTCTTGCCTGGAGAATCCCATGGACAGAGGAGCCAGGTGAGGTAAAGTCCATGAGGCTGCAAAGAGTTGGACACGACTGAGCGTGCACGCAGTGTGTGCTCTGCTGACCTGACACAAGGCCATTTTGAGTCTCAAATGATAGAAGCGTCTATGAGAACAGTTTGGAAACAAGTGCTGAACAACTGCCGGAAAGTGAGGACCGGCTTTCAGTTGTGCATGGTTGTGTGCAATTTGAGGATTCTTAAGAGATTGAGCTCTTTGTGGGCTCTGATAGTAACCAGATCAAATTCTGCTGTCAGCAGGCTTTGAAAGAGTCTCCATGAACACACAAAGTCGACTTTACTGATCAGCAGTCAGGGAGGGTGCATCCCTTCCCTTCGCTTGGCACTTGTGAGGCTTGTGGTGTGAGGAGAGCTAGAAAGAGTCTGGCGAGAAGAGCTTAGGACCGTACCCTTTCGTTCCACTTGTAGCTGCAGGTGCCCAGGTGGTTATTCAGTTGCTTTGTCTGTCCGACTCTTTGTGACCCCATGGCCTTCCCTGTCCTTTGCTATCTCCTGGAGCTTGCTCAAACTCAAGTCCATGGAGTCCGTGATGCCATCCAACCATCTTGTCCTCTGTCATCGCATTCTCCTGCCTTCAGTGTTTCCCAGCATCAAGGTCTTTTCCAGTGAATCAGCTCTTCGCATCAGGTGGATGCTCCAAGTATTGGAGCTTCAGGATCAGTCCTTTCAATGAATATTCAGGATTGATTTCCTTTAGGATTGACTGATTTGATCTTGCAGGCCAAGGGACTCTCAAGAGTCAACACCATGATTCAAGAGTATCAATTCTCATTTGTGCCCAGGTAATCAGCTTCTAACTGCTGCGCGCTCTTCCAAAGAAGCGACAAACGGCAGGTTGATTATTTTGGGCTCTCCTGAAAGATAGCATCTTGACAAAGCATACTTTGGGGCTGAGTTAGGTACTGTATAAGCAGTTCTTTAATCTGTACGATAGCTCGAAGAGGCAGGTCTCCCTCGACTGTGTTGGAGAGGGTTTAGAGCAGGTAAGCAACCTCCACCTCGGTGGTGGTGGGGGGGATTAGAATGCAGCTGTCCGAGTGGAGCCCTCATGCGTTTGTGTGTGTGTGCCATGCTCTGCTCAGTCAGTCGTGGGCGACTGCAACCCCATGGACTATCCCACCAGGCTCCTCTGTCCATGGGATTCTCCAGGCAAGAATGCTGGAGTCAGTTGCCATTTTCTACTCCAGGGGATCTTCCCAACTCAGGCGTCAGACCCATGTCTTCTGCATTGACAGGTGGATTCTTTACAACTGCACCACCTGGGAAGCCCGCAAGACTACCTATTAAGTACTGTATTTGTCTAACTGCTGTTGGTAGTTAGAGTGCCTGTTGCCAGGAGTGTCACTGAACGAGTCATTGATGGCCGGCCAAATCTCCCGTTTACTGCCCTGCTGTGCGCAGTCCTCCTCTTTCTGGTGGCTGGGGAGATGCTGGAGAAGCTGTCCCTGCCCTCAGAACTCAAAGGGGTTTAAGCCACTTAGCCCGAGTCCCGTGGCCAGGTTCTGTTCCTGACCATTGAAGCAGCAGACTAGCTGTTACGTGATGGGAATCCAAAGGCAAGAAGTCTTCTGAGAGTAACTAATGGGCAAGAGGTGATGATCTGGGCATAAGGGGGCAGGTGTCTCACAGGAAGACTGAAAGTGGAGAAAGGTCACACAGTAGGGAGCTTTAGGACGAGGCGCAGCAGGCGTCTTGCTGAAGAGGGGGGATGAGACTGGAGAAAGTGGGAGCACAGTGCAGGCAGACTTCGTCATCCTCATTGAGATGGCCCTGTGGTGACGGGGCTTCCAGCAGAGTGTCGCCCAGTGCATTTCTGGAGAATTTCA
Organism: Odocoileus virginianus; assembly: GCF_023699985.2. Taxonomy (NCBI): domain Eukaryota; kingdom Metazoa; phylum Chordata; class Mammalia; order Artiodactyla; family Cervidae; genus Odocoileus; species Odocoileus virginianus. The sequence goes on from NC_069680.1 coordinate 67,295,786, forward strand.
AAAATAGACTTCAGGTTGGCTGCAAGAGCACGGAGCTGTGACACTTGATTTATTTATGCTGGCAAAGTAGAGGTGTTCCTGGTTTCTGGAGCCCTATAGTGTGAGCTAAGGGAGTAAGCACACCTTACTTTCATTTCCATTCCTTTCCACTCACCCTTGAACTTCCTTTCCTATATGCTAGACTTTGTGGAAGTCATACCCACAGAAGAAGTGTCTGTGGTCTGGTTGAGGATCAGTGCGCAAGGGAGCTTCTGGTGGGAAATGAGACGAGGTCAGCAGGGAAGAGGCCAGGGAGGAACCTTGTATGCTGGGCTACGGAGGTCTCAGTATTTTGGTTGAGTTAAAGAAAACTAGATGCTCAGCAGTGAATTGATTGTCCTTGTCACGTGTTAAATTCCTCTGCATGGAGGATACCAAAGCCCTTGGACTGCTCATTTATGTTGGAGAGGGAACTTGTACAAAAGTTAGGTGTTGATGAGGTGGTATCCAAGCAGTCTAGCTTAGTGGGAAAAGGGCTAGACTGGAAATCAGAAGACTTGGTTTCTGACTACTACTCAGCCTCCAGCCACCTGGGGCCCTGGAAAGACAAGGGGCTTCCCTTTCCTAGGCCTCTGTTTCCCTGTGTCTGGATGAGATACAGGGGCTTGATGAGTGCTTCCTAACCTGGTACCCGGGGGCTTGTTAAAAAAACAAATGCCCATGCCTCCTTCCTGTTTCCAGAAGTCTGGGTTGCAGTGAAGGACATCTGAAGTTTTAACATCTTCCAGGTGATGCTGCTGACAAGCTCGGTTAGGGAAACTGGACTCAAAAGGTCTCTAACGTTCCTTCTGCCTCAGAATTCTGTGTCTTTGTCATTCTGAATTCTCTTGTCATTAAGAAGCTGGCAAAGAAACAGTAATACTACTGTTACTACTGCTAATAAAAGTAAAAGAAGAGCTAACTCTTTTGGAGTGCTTTCCAAGTGCTAGTGCTGAACTGATTTCTCTCATTTGCCTTTTATAACCACCCTGTGAGGGAGGTATTCATATCCTTGTTTTACAGATGAAGAGATTGAGCCTCCAAGAGGTGAACTGTTTCGGTCAAAGGTTTGCAGCCATAGGGCCACAAAAAGTCAAGTATGAGCATGCATGTCTGCAGCTTTGACAGCCTATGATATACCTGGGGGCACTTTGGAATTTCCCAGTAAGGAGCTATAATTTGCACTGAGTCTCGAGTGCAGAGAGGTTAGCTTAGTAATTCTGCGAATATGTGACACAGGCAGCATCTACATCACCCTATAGCTTGTGAGAAATGCAAGTTCTCAGGCCCCAGTCGAGACCCACTGAATCAGACTGTGGGGTCCACCCACTTCTGTCAAGTCCTTGAGGAGGTTCTGTTGCAGGTTAAGGTTTGAGAACCCCTGAGCTAGAGATCGAGAAGGACATTCCAGGGTTGCAGGGTGACCCATCATGGCCTTCCATTTGGTGGAATCAAGAGGTCGGGTGAGCCACGAAGACTCCCACGAGGGGGCGCTGTGGGCTCAGGCTTGGATGCTGCTTGCTTTGTTGTCGTGGCTGCTACCCTGGTGGAAGTGTGAAAAAAGCCTGGTGTCACATCAACTGGAGAGGTCATTCTTTCTTCTCAGAAAAGGTCTAATGGGGGTGGTAATCTTGTTTATAGGATTCGGCTCTCGTGGGGAAGCTGAACCTGCAGGGCTTTCTGCTGTTCACGTGTGCACAGCGATGTCTGCCTGTCTGTGCTGCAGCGTCTCTGCAGATCCTGTGCAAATAGTGTTCCTCTTGTAGCTGCCCAGCCAAGGGGCTTGCAGTTTCTTTGAGAGAAAAACTGCTTGAATCCCAGCAGCCTGATTCTAGTTCAGTGTTTTCCCTATAGGCGATGCCTCTGTCTAGTTCTTCGACAGTTTGGGAGTAGGGTGCACTGCTGGGTTCCAAGACCCATCTTCAAGCCTTAGCTGTACCCCAACTATACTTCGTGATCTCAGGCAAATACCCCTTTCTTTAGGCTTGAGTTTCTGGTTGTGTTAGATAGAGGAGTGGTGTGGAGAAGGTGGCTTCCAGCATCTTTCTGTCTACGTATAAAATGTTGCCCTGGGGAGTTGAGGAGCTAGGTCTGTCTTATTCAAGGAGCTGGCAGTGCAGGGCAGCAGTTAAGCCCGGCTGCACTACATCCGTCTCCTGTATCTGTTTAAGTAAGTCAGGTACTTGGTATAAGGCAGAAAGGTGGAACCTGTCAAATTGGATTTTTTTTTTGAAATCCGGATCTTTAGGTAAGGATTTGCCTCTATAAATTTCTGTTCTGCATGTTTTTGGAAGAATGAAAGATTTACACCTTGTTCTCTCAGCTGCAGTGTGTATTTCTTCTGAAAATATTGGGGTTGTGGCAGCGTGGGGGCTTTGACGTTCTCATTAATCCAGGGGTTGGCGTTCTACCCCTCATGATGACCGCTCACCCGGCCGAGCTACTCTTCCTGGGCACTTCATTTCCAGAATTGTGTTTTCAGAGAGCTGTAAATGTGCTCATCTCAGAGCCAGAGGGAATTAAAGAGAGGGTCTGGTCTAGCCCTCTGCTGGTTGCCCCTGTCTACACACAGTGATGTTCAGAGCATTTGGTTAGAAATTGCCCCACCCAGTAGTCAAATGCTGTCAAGCTGCAGCTCTCTTTGGTGGAGGAAGCTCCTTAAACAAGATACCTCTTTCCATCAGGCCTCCTTGGAGAAGGAAAGAAAGCTGTTCAGTTGATCTGGCGCCTCTGTTTTGTGTCCACGTAATTCTGCATTTTTTTCCTGTTTATGGACGAGGTCAATGAGGCATCATCAGGTCCAGTGGCTTTCCCCCAACCCCGCAGCTCATCAGCAGTGGTGGAGGAATGCGCGTCAGGCCTCTTCACTGAGCCATGTGCTGTTCAGGTGCCAGTTTTTCCTCTTCTTTTTAAAAGTATTCCACCCTTAGTTGTTTCTTTTTAAAATTTTTTTTTCCATTTTATTGAGATATAATGGACATGTCGCAGGATGTGAAAGATCTATATATATCATGAAATCATGTAATGATTACCACAGTAAGTCTATTTAACATCTGTCACCTCACATAGTTACAAATTTTCTTTTTTCTTGTGGTGAGAACTTATAACAACTTTCAAATACACAGTAGGATATTGTATCCATATAGTCACCATAAAAAAAAAAGAAAAGAGAAAAAAAAAAACAAATAAAACATACAGTCACATGCTGTACACTGTGTGCCCAGAACTTAGAGCTGGAAGTTTGTGCCTTTTGGCCACCTTCACCTGTTTCCACCCTCCTCCTGCTACTGGCAGCCGCCACCCTCTTCTCTGTGTGTGTGAGTTTGGTTTGTTTTAGATCCCACATAAAAGAGATCATACAGCATTTGTCTTTCTCTCTGACTTATTTCGCTTATTGTGTCCCCAAGTCCATCTATATTGTCACAAAAGGCAGGATTTCCTTTTGAGGGACTGAGTAATACTCCATCCGTGTGTGTGTGTGACGTTTTTAATCATCATCTCGTCGTGGACACTGAGGTTCTTTCTGTGTCTTTACTGCTGTAAACAACGCTGCGTGCACATGGGAGTGCAGGTGCCTCTCTGAGAATGATCTCATTTCCTTTGGATATATACCCAAGTTTGGAACTGCTGGGCCATATTACAGTTCTGTTTTTAATTTTTCAATTTTAATTTTTAATTTTTTGAGGAAACTCAATACTGTTTTCTGTAGCAGTTGCACCAATTACATTCCCACCAAGTGTACAGGGGTTCATCTTTCTCCACATTTTTGCTAACCTCTGTCTCCTTTTGTCCTTGGCCATCTTCAGGGCCTTACCTGCATCTGCCTGGCAGAGTGAGAAAAATAGAGGAGAGGCACCCATTCTCCATAAATGTCTGACTAGAAGTCACCCCCATCATTCCATTCCTACTCTGCTGGCTGCAGCTTAGTCTCCCGGCACACCTAACTGCAGTGGGGGATGAGGAATGTAGGCAGCTCTATCCCGAGCAGAGGCCAGGAGAGTTGTTTGAGGGGATATCTGCTAGACTTTGCCATGGCAAGACTAAGGAAATGGGTGCTTTATGGGGACCCTTCGAACAGAAATCTCTCATGCAAATGGAATTTATTGGAAAGCTGGAGGTATCTATCAGCCATAATGTAGACAGTGCTGATGGCTTTGCTGGGATTGGGACTGGGAGTTGTTCTAGTAAAAATCAGCTCTTCTTCCTTCCCCCTCTTTGAGGCTATTCCACTCCTTTGCAGGCTGGCCTTTTTTTTGCTCTTTCCCAGGGCTTTCATTCCAGCTTCCCATTCCCTTCCTTTCTAAGCATCCAACAATATTGATTCGAACCTGCATCCCACTTAATCACTTCCTAGGAATGAGACACTGACTGGCCCAGCCCAGGAGTAGGGTCCCTTCCTCGTCCTGCCAGTTCACGGAGCCCACTTTCCTCTTAATCAGGACTGAGGGAGCACTTGCTGAGGAGTGAAGATCAGGAGGCTGCTGACGCGTCCACAGTGGCTGCCCCTCCTACTGCTAAGACTTGCTTTCTCTGCTTGTCACTCCCAGACCACCATGTTACCACTTAAAAAAAAAGCCAAACCTTTATTTTTAAAAACAAACAAACAAAATAGCTTTATTGAGATACAGTTCTCATACCAAAATATTTATCCTTTTGAAATGTACATTTCAGTGGGCTTCAGTATTTTTGCAGAGTTTTGTAACTATTATCACCACCTACTTTTTAGACATTTTCATCATGCCAGAAGGGAACCCTGTGCCTGCTAGGAGTCTCTCCCCATTTACTCCAGCCTCTACCCTTTAATCCCGGGCAACTACTAGTCTACTTTTCCACACGTGCATGCTAAGCTGCTTCAGTCGTGTCCAACTCCTTGCGGCCCTATGGACTGTCCATGGATATTCTCTCCATGGGATTCTCCAGGCAAGAATCCTGGAGTGGGTAGCCATGCCCTTCTCCAGGGGATCTTCCTGATTCAGGGATTGAACCAGCGCCTCTTAAGCCTGCTACATTGGCAGGCAGGGTCTTTACCACTAGTATAGATTTGCCAATTTTGGACATACTCATTTCATATAAATGGAATTATACGAAATGTGATCTTTTTGTGATTATGTTCTTTCACTTAGTATTTTTAAGTTTCATCTATATTTTAGTGTGTATCATTACTTCATTCCTCTAAAAAATACAGCTTTATTGAGTTATAATGCACACAGCATGGAATTCACCATATATAGGCCTCTATTGTTTTTAATATATTCACAGAGTTGTGTAGCACTCACCACTATCTAATTTTAGAGCAAGGTTCATCCATGTAGTGGCAAGCAGCAGTACAATTAATGCCTTTTAATTGTCAAATAATATTCAGTTGTATGGATATACCATATTTTGTTTATCCATTCATCAGTTGATGGACATTTGAATTATTTCTGTATTTTTGCTGTTATGAATAATTCTATGAACATTCACGTACGAATGTCTGTGTGGACATATCTTAACATCTTGAGGTGCTGCCAAACTATTTTCCACAGACACAGCACCATTTTATGTAACTCCCAGCAATATGTGAGGGTCCTAATTTCTTCACATCCTTGCCAACACTTTTTATCATCTGTACTTTTGATTTCAGCCATCAAGTGAGTATGAAGTGGTTTCTCATGGTTTTAATTTGCATTTGATAATCAGTGTTACTGAGCATATTTTAATGTGCTTGTTGGCAGTTTATATGTTTTACTTAGAAAAGCATTTAAGTCTCACTTATTTTAGAATTGGATTATTTGTCTTTTTAAAAAAATTTAAAGTATAATTGATTTACAATATTGTGTTTCAGGTATACAGCAAAGTGATTCAGATATATATATATCCATTATAGATTATTTTAAAACATCAAATATAGTCCCCTCAGCTTCCCTGGCAGCTCAGCTGGTAAAAAATCCACCTGCAATGCAGGAGACCCCGGTTCAATTCGTGGGTTGGGAAATTCCCCTGGAGAAGGGATAGACTACCCACTTCAGTATTCTTGGGCTTCCCTGGTGTCTCAGTCGGTAAAGAACCCACCTGCAATGTAGGAGAGCTGGGTTTGATCCTTGGGTTGGGAAGATCCCCTGGAGGAGGGCAGAGCAACCCACTCCAGTATTCTTGCCTGGAGAATCCTCATGGACAGAGGAGCCTGGCGAGTTGCAGTCCATGGGGTTGCAAAGAGTCAGACACGACTAAGCGGCTAAGCATAGCACAGTGCTACACAGTAAATCCTCATTTACCTGTTTTATCTACATCAGTTTGTTAATCTCATAGTCCCAGTTTGTCACCCCTCCCCCCTTTGGTAATGCATTTGCTTCTGTTTTGTATATAGATTCATTTGACTCATTTCTTAGGTTGAAGATTATCATAATATTTGTCTTTGGTTGTTGCCTTACTTCACTTAGTATGATATTCTCTAGATCCCATCCATGTTGCTGCAAATATTATTGAGTTATAAGTATTCTTCACATATTCTAGATATAAACCTCTTAGATATATGGTTTGTACATATTTTTGTCCATTCTTTGGCTTGTATTTTCACTTTTTTGATTGTGTTCTTTAAAAGGCAAAAAGTTCTGCATTTTGTTGAATTCCAAACTCTTCTTCTGTTACATGTTTTTGATATTTAGCTAAGAAATCACTGTCTAACCCCAAATCACAAAGTTGACTGATTTCTTTTATGAGTTGTATAGTTTTAGTTCTAACATTTAGGTTTATGATCCATTTTGTGTTAGTTTTTGTAGATGGTGTTAGGATGGGGTCTGACTTCATTCTTTTCCATGTGGCTCCTCAGTTGTCTTAGTACCACTGGTTGAAAAGTCTACTTTCCCATAACTGTATTGGCATCCTTGTGGAAAATCAGTTTTGTGTGTAGCCACTTACTGGATTTTCTGTCCTTGGAAGCTATTAGGGCCCCCATGAGACTTTGAATATGACGATAAGACCTTTCTTTTATTGAACACCTACCATTTACACTGCTAGGCACATTACATGTATTCTTTTTTGTCCTCACAATAGTTCTTCAAGGTGAGTATTATTCTCCTCATGTCAGAGATGAGCAAATTGGAATTTAGGATTTCAGCCATTTGCTGAGGGTCCTTTAGTATGTGGAAGAGCTGGGCCTTGAACTTAGGTCACTGTGGCTCCAAGGGCAGAGCCTGACCCGTGCTGTGGCTGTCTGTTCCCAGGAGGTCCCATCCAACTTAGGTGTCATTTCTGGGATTCTTTGAGGCCACGACTAGTCAGGTATATGTATGGCAAGATTATGGCCTGAAACCTGAACATCAATTATATGATTTCACAGTGGGCTTTGGATGTTTTTTTTTTAAGCAAATTTTTGCCTCCAGCTGCTACCATAGAAAGTGGGCACCTACAGTGAAGGAATGGTGGGGGGCTCCTGTTCTGCCCTGTTGGGCCTCTCCTGGGGGTTGTGTTATTTTAGAAGCCATGAAGTACATGGCTTTAAGAAAAGCGTAAGAAAAGAGCATCAAGATGGTGACCTGCCTTCAGATAATGGCCTGTGAGGTCTGTTTGAAAGGTTTGAAGGTATTTAACTTGGGAAATGAATGGAGAGAGCTGCTGTTGGTTCAAGGGCTATCATGTGGGAAAAGGATGCGATTTGTGCCAAACATGATGAAATGGTGTGGCTGGACAGGAGGAAGTTTTTAAAACTCAGAACTAGTGGGAGATGGCAGGGGCTGCCTTAGGGAGTCATGAGCTCTCGTCACTGGTGGTGTACAGGCAGAGCCTAGCTGCTTACTTTGTGGGATTGTTCTAGAGGCTCTTGGGGACTTATGTCAGGTGTAGGCCTGTGGGATTTTTTTAAGGCTTCTTTTGACTCCCAAAGCTTATGTGTCATGGCTTCTGGTTTTACAGGGACTTCCTGGCTGTGCATCTGGGATTGCTCCCAGCTCAGATCTGTCATGCCTCACTGATCCCGAGGGCTAAATTTGGAATTTAATAACAACACTTTGGATTTATGTAGCCTGTTTCCTTGGAGGCACTTCATCTGTTATCCCATTAATTCTCATAACATCCCTGAGCGGAAAGTGAGGGAGGGCACGAGAGGAGAAGGAATCTCTCTGACTTCTGCACATCCTGAAGGTGAGAGGAGATGGCGGGATTAGGAGCTAGCCAGGGGCTGGGGGAGTGGCTTGGAGCACAGCCCCTCCAGCTCCCCACCCACCCCCCTACCCTCACACACAGAGAAGCAGTTGCCCACTGGATAAAGGCTGTGTCTGCCCAGCAGGAAGCTCAGGTCTTGGGCATAGTATATTGGTGATCTGATTCCACAGAAAGTTCAAGACATCTCCATGATGCATATGGCTCCAGGTCAACTCTGTCATGGATGCGAGTGGATGTGTATGGAGGAGAGCAATGAAGTTTGAGCCCCAAGGAGAAGGGGAAGACCAGTGTCCATCGTGTCCACCACTAACTTCTAGTGGCGTGGGCGGGCAGGGGGGTGCAGAGGCAGCAGGAGGGCTTCCTGGGGGACACATTTGAGCCAAGTTTGAAGAGTCTTGGGGAGAACTTTGGGTTTACAGTCTGGAGCTCAGAGTTTGAGTGGTTTTCCTACAACTAGCCATGTAATGTGGGTAAAGTCCTTACTCCCCTGGCTCACTTTCCCAGGGGAGGCCTTGCCTTGGGGGCTCTTTAAGTTTCTGAGCCTGTGAACTGAGTGCTGTTGCAGGATGGGTAAAGAGTCTGGGCATGCAGAGGAGGGCCTGTGGACTAGCTTAGGAGGAGGTGCTGGAACTGCTGTGAAGGTTGAGCAGGCATGGAGGGAAGAGGACCCGGGGTAAAGGCGTCTGCTTGAGCAAAGTCCCTGTCACTCCAGAGCACACTGCTGTCGCTCCTGCCTCTGTTGATACTCTCATGGGCCTCTGGCTTCTCCATGCCTCCCGAGCTTTTTCCCTTTGAGCCTTGGCATTCTGTTTCAGGCCGGCCCTCAGTAGGTGTCCCAGCCTGCAGTGGGGACACTGCTGGCTGGACTCTGCGTGCTGCTGGTCTTCCCTGGCACCAGGCAAGGGAGGGCATGGAAACCTAAGGCTGTAGACTGGAGACTGCTGCAGCCGGAAGGTCCCTTGCAAATCATCTGGTGCTATACTCCCCGTCACCTTTCGGTAGATGAGGGAATTGGGGTTGCAAGCCTGGGGTAGAGCAGAACTGGTGCCAAGACCTGAGGCAAGAGAAAGCAGATGGGTTTGTGGAAGGTGAAAGAGTCAGGACTGGGAGTATTTGGGAAATGAGGCAGAGGGGTGGGCAGGGCCAGGCCACCACAGGGTGACCACAGGTTCCTTTTGCAAAGGGCGCTGGCCAGAAACCAAGCCCCCAGTTTTCCCTGCTTCCCCTGTGCCTTGCTGACCTTTCCTACCGGTGGAGCATCCAAGGCAAGGCCTAACTCTAACTCCTCTTCTCACCTCCACAGTCCAAACTTCAGTGTTTTCTCTGTTGTGAGAACTTGCTCAACAGGCACTTGGTCGAGCAGTTACTGTATGCCAACCCCTGCGATAGGTACTGAGGATCTAAGGATGACTAAAAATGGTACCTGCCCTCAGTGGTCTGGCATGGCCACTGCAGAAGAGGTTGGGTCCATGCTGTCTGGATACTGCTATCCAGCACCCCAGGGCACCCAGAATTCTGTCTAATTTACTTTCTCAAGGCACAAACCCAGGGGCCAGGAGACCTCCAGAAGCTTACTTTCCTTAATGAAGTCCTAATCTGTCCCTAACGGGCGACAGGTGCTTGCTTGACATTGCTGAGCCACGATGAGTGGGCTGCTGGGGTACCCTCAGCTTCGACTCTCTGAGCCCGTAGGGGCAGTGGGGCTGTGGGCCCAGTACAGTGCAGGGGTGTCCCCATAGGAAAGAGTTCTTTGGTGATGAACATTGTGTCTGCAGAAACTAATGGCCCAGCCTCCTATTCAGTTTATGTAAAATAAAACAGGCCATATGCTGCTGCTTTCAGAGTTTGGGTGTTTAAATTAAATGTTGTTTAATGAATATTCAAACCCATTTGCTCCAAAGTTGCGCTCAATGTGGTGGCGGCTTTCATCCCCACTCCTTCCTTGCAGCCCCCTCCCTCTGCAGTACTCAGGGTATTAAACCATTAGAACGGGGTGTGAACATCCAGGCATCTGCCTTCCAACGGAAAGTTGGATATTAAAATGCTGGAGCAGATGACAGTATAAATAAAGACATACAGTGAGAGGCTCGTCTGGTTACTTTTTTGTTTGGTGATTAAGACTGAGGAGGTTTTGACTTAAGTTCTTACTGAGAACCAGAGTTGGGGGGCCAAGAACTCTCCACATCTTTCCTTTGCCCATCAGCCCAGAGGGGGCTTCCACACTGGCCTCTGTGTAACTGGTTTATTGACGAGTGTTGACTCTGTGGCACAGAGAGGTGAAATGGTTTACTTTCTTCCAGTCACTGCTTTCTGCTGAACTCTGTCAAATTACCCTTAACATCTGCTGGAGTGGAGTCCTTAGTTTTATGGTCGTTTATAGTCCAGGCTCTGGGCCGGGAATATCCCCTGGAAGAGGGCATGGCAACCCGCTGCATTATTCTTGCCTGGAGAATCCCGTGGACAGAGGAGCCTGGCAGGCTGCAGTGCATAGGGTCACAAAGAGTCAGACAGGACCAAAGCAACTTAGCAGACAGGCTAAGTTCACTCCTGGCTCATTTCTGGATAGAACCTCTCCCCTTGGCGTGCAGACCAGACCCGACTCAGATGATTGAAGTAGGGAGGAGGTAGTGTTTGCTCTCTCACTACTCCTTTAGCTCCGGAGCCTTGGGTCTCCTTCAAATTCAAGGGCAGGGAGCATGCGCTGCGGTACAGGGTGTCCTAGGGAAGCAGTCCCCAGGGTGGTGGGAGGTATCTCTACTTTGGCTTGCTGCCTTGGCTGACCTGGTGGTCTCTCTGTCGGTGGGGGCTGGAGTTCCTGGGGCAGAGTCCATCTCATTCCAGCACCATCCATCCCTGAAGATGCCCTTAGAGAGATGCCCCCCTTTGAGGCCATGACACCCTGTTGCATACATTTAGAGGGAGGGTTTGTGTATGACTGGAACCATTTTCAGAGTATCATGAGGGTTCCCATCCTTCTCTCCTACCCCGCAAGACACCCCCCACCCCGGAGAGCTCCAATGCCTCTGATTTTCACCTCCACATGGAGACCTCCAAGCCTCTGTCAGCAGCCCTGAGCTCTCTCTCTGGCTCTCACTCCACTTGGACATCCCACTAAATTTCATTATGCTCATTTTCAACTTATCTCTTCTCACCTCCACAGTCCAAACCAGTGTTTTCTCTGTTGTGAGAACTTGCTCAACAGGCACGTAGTTGAGCAGCTACTATATGCCAAACCCTGTGATAGGTACTGAGGATCCAAGGATGGCTAAAAATGCTCCCTGCCCTCAAGGAGCTCTTGGCTCAGTGGGGTCCATGGACTTAAGGGAGAGACTCTCGGTATGAAAAGGTAAGAGCTAAGGGATGGAGGTGGAGAGCTCTTAGAGGTATTTCACTAACCTCTAAGCATGTGGGCACTCAGGCTTTCCAGAGGGGATGACCTTTAAGCTCAGTCTTGAACTGTAATAACTAGCAGGGTAAGAAATGTAAGGACATCCCGAGGAAAGTAAATAGCAAGAAGAAAGACATGGAGGCAAGGAAGAACTGTTCTGTGTTCCTGGCGTCTAATATGCAGGGTGGGGAGTGGTAAGAGATGGCTGGTTCCTGTCTGTTTCTGGCCTATGCCTCCTCCCAGTCGTCCTCCTACTAAGAGCTGTGGCTGACACCTCTTCAGCAAGCCTTCAGCCCTGCAGTCCATCTCACCATAGGGTGAGTGATGGAGTGAAGTGTCTGATCACATGGCATCTTCCTGCGCTGATGTCATGCCACCAGTGCATAAGTATGGTGATGTCTCTCCTGGGGGATGTGGCCTGGTGGAAGCATCTGAAGGTGGGAAGCTATCCTAGGGCCAGACCCTGTGCCTTCACCCTGGCCTTCCTTTGGGCTCAGGTCTTGGTCTGAATTCTGAATTTCCTTCATTAATGACTTCATTTGCATCCTTTTTGGTCTCTGACTTTGTTTTAGAATCTACTTCTCAGATTCAATCTGATCTCTTAGAGTAGGTAAGCTAGGTAGATCCACTTCTGTAGGTATTGCACATGACCAGAGAAAAGGACCCACCTGTGGACCCCAAAGTATTCTTACAGATCCCCGCTGACCCGGATCCCACAGCTCCTGCTGTCCAGGAGGATTGGCATCTTCTAGGTGAGGTCAGCCTGGAGACTTTTCTTCCCTGCCCTGATTGTGTGTGCATGTGCATATAAATGCATGTCTGTTCCTGTCTGTATTGAGAGGGATTGGCAGGGAGCCAGTGTCCCAGCTGAGAATCTGTTTCTGGAGCTCAGAGGAAATTGGGCATCCCTCCCACTGGCCTGGGCTCCTAATCATCGATAAGTGTATTATCTATGATGGGAGTATTACATTTTTAGGGGGCTCGAAGTCCTAGTCCCAAGCCCATGCCTAGGCCCTTGACTCTCCCAGGTGACAGGTGTGGACTCAAATGCGTTTTCCTGATAACCAGAGCCAAACAATTCGAGAGCTGAATGTGCTATAAGGAACCTGTTCATTTGTTCCTTCTTGCTTACAATTTGTGTCAGAGCTTGTACTGGGAATTGGAGGGTAACAGGACGAATAAGATATGGCTCCTGCTCTCAAGGGGTTCATAGCATGGTGCAGGCTGGGAGAGCATTCTGTGCTGTGCATGTTCAGTGGTCCTGGGCATCACGGATAGCCATCTCCATAGGATGAAGGGGCTGATGTTTGTCAGGCCCTTACCTTGCACCTGCCTCGGGGCTGACCTTTCTTGAATTACTTCACTGCATCCTCACAACTGCCTGATGAGATCAGTACTGTTCCATCAGAAGAAACAGGCTTAGGGAGGGTAAGCAAAGTGTGTGAGGTCGCACAGGGACAGGCTTTGAGTTTGGACAGCCCATTTCTAGAGACCCCACTCTTAGTTCCTGACGGCTCCCAGTCTCCTTGTGGGGAAGGTGCTGAACTGCATTCACCTGATGGAGTTAGTGAAGGTGACTTGTTGTTTCATTGGGCAGAGGCTCCCTGGCCTGGATTTTGGAGGTCCTCTCTAAATGCCCAGGGACAAAAAGAAGTAGTTCCAGGGAAGGAATTCCTTGGTGGTCCAGTGGTTAGGACTCTTGAGTTTCCACTGCAGGAAGCATGGGTTCAATCCCTGATCGGGAAATTAAGATCCCACATGCCACAGCTCAGCAAAGAAAGAAAAAAAAAGCAGCTGCACGTCTTCATGGATATCCCTATAGTCCTGAATCTGGAAAAGACAGTGCTCAAGACAGGGACAAATGGTCTACCTAAGCTTATTCAGGTTCCCTCTGCGCACAAAGAACAATCGGCTCACCCTGGTGAGGGATGGAAAAGATAGCGGGGGAGTCAGATCCTTTATCTGTGAGTTGAGGATAGTAGTTCTGCCTCCGTTTGTATCCCAGAGTGGTTGTGAGATGGTATTTTAGAAGATCAACTCCCACAAAAATGTAAAACATTACTCACACTGCTACCTGAAATTCTTACATTTCAGTGGGTTTTTCTCTGTCATTAGTGGATTTCTAAAAACCAATCAACTGAGCAGCTGTCCCTGTCCATCACAATACATTTATTTCGTACCTACTTGTTGCCAGTCACGTACAAAGAAGGCAGGCAGTATTGTAGGCAACCTCCTACAATATTTTTAATTAGATACCTTATTTTGCTGAATCTTTTCCATACCAGTCAGATGCTATCTCCATAGGAGATGACAAAGTTGAGCAACAGAGAGGTTAAGTTATTTGCTCCAAGTCACCAAGGTAGTAAGTAGTGCAGCCAGAATTTGAATCCAAGTTTCTTGACTTCAAGTGGCTTGCCATGCTAATGATGCAGTGGCCTTAAAGGGTCATATTTTTATTTGGTGGAGGAGACTGTCTCAGTTCCAGAAGACAAACAATCCATCATGTTGTGGCTGCATTGACGGTTTCTCAGTGAAGGGCAGTGAGTCCAGGATGGTTTTGTAGATCTCTCCCCTTATCTCTACAGACAGCCGAGCTGTGACACCCTGAATTCAGTGTGGTGCCTGATCTGCATACGGCCCAGGAACTTGGGGGTGTCTTTACAGGCATGTGGGACTTCGACCCATGGGAAGGATGGAGAGAACATTCAGGCAGGCACAGAGACCGATTCCTCACACCAGGACCAAGAGGCCCCTGAAAGATGCAGCCTTGCCCCTTGGTGAATGCCCCTTGACCTCATTATTGTAGGTGGGGATCACTGGGTTGCATGGAACGCAGTCTGTGTGAGCCAGCTCATGCACTGGGGGTCGGGCAGACCGCAGTTATTGGAGTAGTACAGAGTTCTTAGGAGGGAAGTGAGGCCAGGCAGCTCATGGGGACCAGATCTGGTAGGCCATCAGTGAGGCAGCTTGTCTCTTTGTCTCGAGTCTCCCGTCTCTCTTGGGCTGTGTGGTCTTGGCCCTTTGCTGGTCTCTGAGCCTATGTGCTGTTTTCCTCTCTGCAGGCAGGACTCCTCTGCTCCACACACCCTTCTCCTCCAGCCTTTTTGCTTGTTTTGCTGTAGGGTCAACATAACTCTGCTGTTGCTAAGTCACTTCAGTCGTGTCCAACTCTGTGCGACCCCATGGACAGCAGTCCACCAGGCTCCCCCGTCCCTGGGATTCTCCAGGCAAGAATACTGGAGTGGGTTGCCATTTCCTTCTCCACAACATAACTCTACACAACCCCACATGCCCATCAGTGTCTAACTTGGTCTAAATTCTTGAGAGAAAAAAAATCTGATTGGTCACTGATTAGCCGGTGAACTTGATGTCTTTAGGTCAGGTATCTTATCTGTTTCCTGTCCATTCAGAAGAGAACAAGTGGTACAGACATGATCACTTGGGGCTGCCCCTTCAGCCAGGGATGTGGGCAGGGCAGGTACACCTGAACACGTCTGCTGTGGACCAGGGCACGCTGAAGCCACTTGTCTCACTCAGACCTTGGGCAGAGGGCACAACCAGGGCCAGTTTCCTGTGGTCTGGTTTTCTCCAAGTGGGCAGTTGCCTTCCGAAGGCTCTGAGCAGCAGAGGCCCCCAAGACCACAGTTCACTGGGTTTGTCTCTGGGTTCACGTTGTGAGCCCTTGAGGTAGGAAGGGCACAGTGAGAGCCACGTGTCCACACTAGTCAGGGCCCTTCCAGCATGTAAGGACAGAGTGGGAAGCCTGCGGCCGCACGAGGGCCTACACTGACTGCCAGCCCCACAGTCTTGGGCTTCCAGCCTCCAGAGATGTGAGGAATGGATTTCTGGGGTTTATCAGCCACCCAGTTTGTGCTATGTGGTCACAGTAGCACGAATAGACTCAGATCCTGTTCATGTCTGGAAGCTCTGCTCGCCCAGCTGGCTGCACGGAGCCATGTTTGTCCGTGGCTGATCCTGCCCGCCTTGTCTTCCCTGCTCCTGTGGACCTCTCCAAGTCAGGGTCATGTCTTCACAGGACAAACGAGCTGTGTGTGTGAGAGAGAGAGGGGGAGGGAAAGGATTAGACATCAAGGACGGCCTTAACATCAGGGCTGATAATGAGCTAAGTGACCAGGTGACTGTTCTAACTGGCTGTCAGGACAGCCAGCCAGCTCCTACCACATCTGTACAGGACTCCTGCTTGCCTGAAGGAGGTGAGGCGCAATCAGGCAGGGCTGGAAACAGGGGACAGTCCCCCCCCACGCCACGGCTGTCATCCAGGAGGCTTGACACCCATCAGGGACTTAACGGCTTGGCCAGCTTTCTGGAAGGGGTGAAGGCCCTTCTCCCTCGGTCTGACTGCCTCCATCAGTGCAGAGAGAAGGAGCTTCGGATTGGGAGTCTCTAACTCTGAGGCTATTATAACTGACTTCTTTATGTTGTCACAAGCCCAGAAGCCATCAGGGAGAGGACAGAGGACTGATGAAAGAATGGTCCTGTTTTGGATGAGCTGAGAGAATGAAAGCATACCTTGTGGTCTCTGTTGGCTGAGGAAATGAGACATGGCCCTGTCAGAGCTGACCTGGCAGAAGGGTGTGCTTTGATGTCGTGGAAGGAGCATGAATATAAGAGTTGGAGGCTTGGAGCCAAGTTCTGAAAAGATAGTGGCTGATAATAGCATAGTGCTTATTGGGAACTGGGTACTTTTCTAAGCACTTTATGTGTTTTAAATTCATTTGAGGTTCACAACAACATAATGGAATAGGTACATCCTTGTCTGTTTTGTGGTTGATGAAACTGAGGCATGGAAGGCTAAGTGACTTGCCCAAGGTCACATGGCCTGTTAGCGGCTACTCAGACCGTCACGAGCTGTGCAAGTCTGCCGCCTGATCTGGGGCAGGCTGCTGGCCTCTTCCCGTGGTGGGGCTGGTGTGGCAGCGCCCTGCCTGCTGTCATCTGCTGTGTTTTGACCCTGAAGTCTGGCCTTGGGACTCTGCAGTGTTGTGAGATGGCAAGGGGTGGAGCTTTTCTTCCCAGGGACAAAGGAGCTGTCCAGATGATGTCATCACCGAGCTTCCCTGGTTGATCACACTAGTCATTAATCCCCATGTAAAATGCAGCTCAGGACCAGGCTCCAGACTCCCTAGTCACATGCCTGATAAACGATTCTGTTGGAAGAGGTTTGAAGGGCATCTGTGGAGAGTGGTTCTCAGCAAGATTCTTTGAGACCTTTTTACACATTCCCATCCATTCTGAGGCTGCCCTGGGACTGAGAAACGAGACTGCTTGCAGCGTTGGGAAGCCAACTCTGAAGGCCTTTGGCCTGAAGTCAGAGGATGCTGTGCAGTCTTCTTCCAGGAAATCAGGGAGGGAGCGCCTGGGAGAGCACCTTGGTCTGTCTCTTTCACTGCGCTTGGGTCCAGATGGGAGAAGGGAGTATCCCAGGTTGGCCAGCATCAGTCCTTGCGTGGGGGCTCTCAGAACCGTGCTTGGCCTTTCTCCTTGCCCAGCCAATAATATATGGAACACTAGCGCGTTGCCTGCATCGTCTCTCATCTAATCACATCAACCCCAGGAGAGGAGTGCTGTTAAGCCAACTTTACAGATGAGGAAATTGAGGTCAAACTAGCAGAAGCAGAATTTGGCCCCAAAGGCTTCCTTATTATTCCTTCTTTTAGTATTAAGATCCTTTATATTTTCCAGAGCACTTTCTCTTTCATGAACAGGCTGTCTGGTGGCCATAATTTCTGAATCAACAATCTGGATGGTCAATCCAATACCAGATAGCCCAAGTTCACATCCCGGCTCCACCATTTACTAACTGTGGCCTTGAGCAAGGCAAACAGTTGTTGAAGCCTCGGTTTCTATTGTAAATTGAGGGTAATAATGTCTAAATCACAGAGCACTTTTTAGGATGAAATAAGACAGCCCTTGGGAGGCACTTATGATTCGAAATATGTAAGTGGTAGCCACTAAATTATTATTATTGATTAGAAATGCCAATATTTGATACTGAGGCTTGTCCTGGAAATCTAGAATTAAGTTTGTTGTGACCATATGCTAAAGCTTTTGGCCAATTTCTAAAGAAGGAATGGCTATTATGATTTATCTTATTAAGTCTGTGATAGGCTGAATAAAGGGCCTCCTAAAATGTCTACATCCTAAATCCGGACTCTGTAAATGTGTTAACTTATGTGGCAAGAGAAACTTCACAGAAGTGATTAAATTAAGGATCTTGAGATGGGGAGATTATCTAGATTATCTGGGTGGACCCCAGCACAAGGTCTTTATAAGCAGGAAACAGAAAGGACAGAGTTAGAGAAGCAGATATGACAATGGAAGCAAAGTTCAGAGAGAGAGAGAGATTTGAAGATGATTTGCTGCTAGCTCTGAAGGTGAAGAACAGGGCCATGAGCCAAGGAATGTGGGTGCCTCTAGAAGCTCGGGAAAGGCCCGGAAACAGATTCTCCTGTGGGGCCTCCACAAGGAATGCAGCCCAGTCTGGACCTGTGACCTGTAGAACCATAAGGTGATAAACTGCTATTGTTTTAAACCACTAAGTTTGTGGTAATTTGTCAGGCCACAGTAGGAAATCAATATAAGATCCTTACCAAAAAGTCTGAATCCAGGTGGTACCACAGCAGAAAGATCATTTAGGAGACTTGGTTGGGTCTAGACTATACTTCTTTTGCCTTTGTTTGAAATAGACTATTTGACTTTCACTGGGATCCTGAGTGTCAATGAATAAATGATATTCTAGTTTTTCCAAATAAATGATAGTTCAGTTTTTCCACACACAAAAAATTACAGGATCCTTATTTAATGTCTTCCATTCAGATTTCACAGGTAATGATAAGCACCTCCTTCACAGCCCAGGCTCTGTGCAAGGTACTTCCACCTAAATGCATTTCTACAGGCAGTGTGATAAGTGCGTTTGGAGAGTGTGGGCTTTGGTGTATGCGAGCAGGAATACCAGTCTTACTGCTCATGAGCAGTATGACCTCAGGCCAGTCACCTGACCTCTCTGAGCCTTAGTTTACAAACCTGTTAAGTAGGGTTCAACACACAAGAAATACTTGACATGGGCCCAGCACTCAGTAGATCCTGACCCAATTAATGTTGCTGCTTACTTCTCTCAGATTTGGATCTCCACCTCACTCCCCCTGAAGAGCCCTCTTGTCTGGTGAATGCTGACACTAGGCGTCAGGTTTTGTGGCTCTCCTGAAGAGAGGTGGCCTGGCCCATGGACAGAGTTAGTGCCAGGCAACGGGGAAGAACCCGCTTGTAGCCAGAACTTCCCAGAGGTGGAACCAGCTCCTTGTTACCTTCCTTGTTTTCAGGGGGACCCAGGTGTTATCACTTTCTGTCCCATAGGGGCCTGGGAGGGACATTGGCTCAGTCCAGATTGTGAAGATGTGGACTTTGGGTGTCATCCCTTCATGGGGTCACATATACAGTCACAGAGCCCACTGTTGGACTGAAGGAAACAAAAAGACACACGTCTTGGAGTCTTGAACTCAGGTTTCCTTACTGGTCTTTGCTATCTGTAGTGCTCCATACTTCTCGAGGTTACAGGCTTCATCGTGGTATTGGCACAAAGACATATATCAATCAATGGAACAAAATTGAGAACCCAGAAATAAACTCACACACCTGTGTTCAGTTAATCTACAACAAAGGAGGCAAGAATATGTAATGAAGAAAAGACACTCTCCTCAGCACATGGTGTTGGGAAAGCTGGACAGCTGGACATGTTAGTCAATGAAAGTAGAACACTCCCTCATACCACATATAGAAATGTGGCTCAAAATGGCTTTAAGGCCTAAATATAAGACAATACCATAAAACTCCTGGGCTCCTCTCATAACTCAGTTGGTAAAGAATCTGACTGCAATGCAGGAGACCCGGGTTCGAGCCCTGGGTCGTGAAGATCCCCTAGAGAAGGAAATGGCAACCCACTCCAGTATTATTGCCTAGAGAATCTCATGGACAGAGGAGCCTGGCAGGCTACAGTCAATGAATTGCAAGAATTACAATCCGGTTGCAAGAATTGGACATGACTTAGCGACTAAACTACCACCACCATAAAACTCCTAGAAGAGAACATAAGCAAAACATTTTCAGACACAGGAATTGTAGCAGTATTTTCTTAGATCAATCTTCCAAGCAAAAAAAATAAAAGCAAAAATAAACAAAAGGGACCTAAAGCTTTTGCACAGCAAAGGAAACCATTAACAAAAAATGATGTAAATGACAAGGAGTTAATATCCAAGGTATACAAATAGTTCAGACAACTCAATATTTAAAAAACTGAACAACCCAATCAAAATAATCAGGAGAAGACCTAAATAGACATTTCAACAAAGAAGACATACAGATGGCCAAACAGGCACATGCAAAGATGCTCAACATCAGTAATTATTTGAGAAATGCAAACCCAAACCACAAGAGGCATCTACCTTATTCTGATCAAAATAGTCATCATAAAAAAGCCTACAAATAATAAATGTGGGAGGGACTTCCTCGGCAGTCCAGTGGTTAAGACCCCGTGGCTTCCATTGCATGGGGCATGGATCCCATCCTTGGTTCGAGAACCAAGGTCCTAAATGCTAAATGGGGCACAACCAACCAAAAAAAGAAAAAGAAATGCTGGAGAGGGTATGGAGAAAACAACCCTCCTATACTGTTGGTGGGAATGTAAATTGGTGCAGACACTGTGGAAAACAGTGTGGAAGTTCTTTAAAAAACTAAAAATAGAGCTACACATGATCCAGCAATCCTACTGCTGAGTATATACCCATAAAAGATGAAAACTTTAATTTGAAAAAAAGAAAAATCCTTGAACCCCAGTGCTCATCACACTACTTGAAATAGTCAAAACATGGAAACAACCTAAGTGTCCATCAACAGATGAAGGGATAAAGAAGATGTGTGTATATACACACACACAATGTGATATTACTCAGCTATAAAAAGGAATGAAATATTGCCCTTTACAACAACCTGGATGGACCTAGAGAATATGCTAAGTGAAGTAAGTCAGAGAAAGACAAATATATGTCACTTATATGTGGAATCTAAAAAATACTACAAATGGACCTGTATACAAAACGGAAAGAGGCTTACAGACATAGAAAACAAGCTTATGGTTACCAAATGTGGGGAGAGATCAATTAGGTGTATGGGATTAACAGAGACAAACGCCTATAAATAAAATAGATAACCAATAAAGATTTACTATATAGCACAGGGAACTGTATTCAATATCTTATAGTAACCTATAATGGAAAATAATCTGAAAAATATATAGCTGAATCACTTTGTTGTACACCTGAAACTAACACAATTGTGAAGCAACCATACTTTAATAAAAAGAATACAGGCTTCATCTTTTGACTGGCAATCACACTGAATTGCATTTTGTTTTGGATTGGTGGGTGAAAACAATATTTTGGTAAATGTACACATTAAAATTTCCTCCTCCCCCCCCACCCCCCACCTCTTTAAAAATTCTGGTCCTGGCAATTCTTTATTTTTCACTCAGAGCTTCAAGAAATGGAATTAGCCTAACTTGAGCTTAACTTCATGAAGACTTTGCCTCCAGCTAGTATCTGAAAAAGAAGGAAAAAATACAAAAATTACCCAAGTCTGCCATATTTGAATAGAGTCTTCCTCCTTTGAAGCCTTATCCCATTCATTATCTCCTGCAATGCTTTCAACAGCCCTCTGAGGGAGGTATTCTTATCCTGCTGCTCCAGTGTTCAACGGGGGTGAACAGGTGAGGGCATGGGGCATGCAGACCGTACCACCGTGCCCACAGGTTTGTTCCCTTACTGCCAGCATCAGTTCTGATTGGTAATGGCCTGTGCTGCACTGACTGAGGTTTACTTGTTTGTATAGTAGCCCTGATTTTCCCCACTTCACAGGTGAAAACTCAGATAGGTGAAGGATGTAAACCAGGCCGCACAGGCTGAACCTGGGGCCCCTGACTTGGAGAACCCGTGAGCTTTCCTGCTTCCCAAGCTGCCCCTCTTTATGGCAGGTTAAATCATACCAGCTTTAAAGACCCCATTACAGTACCTTGGTTTCTTTCTTTTTACCACCATGGAAGCAGCAGTAAAAATATTAAAACCAATTGCCGTCATCTTTCAGACCGCTGCGTTTATGAGACGTAGCCTTCAAATGAATGAAAATAATCGCAAACTCCCTCCCCGTTCCATTCTATGGGGACATTTCAGATTTATACAATATTTCTGAAAGCTCTTATAATAGGGTATATGCACTTAGGGCATTAATGAAGTCGGCTCAGTGCTGGCTGGTCTCATTTCATGGAGCTAATTGTTAAGTGTTTTGCATACTTACAATTGAACTAAATTATTCCAAGCTAGCTGGTTTCAGGAAGTGTTAATTATATTTCAGTAAAGGAAAATCAAGGCTAAAGAATCATCCACTTAGAGCTTATCTATTTATGAACATCTCATTCTGGAGATCTCAAACATATATTTTAACACCATGTGAATATTGAGATTAATATTTCTTCACCAAAGAAAGCTTTATTCCTCCCTTGAATAGGCCCCTTCTCCCCCCATTCCATCCTTCTAGCTTTATTCAGCAGTCTAGTCTGATAGTTGAAAGAGGCCTTCTTTTGTATTTCTGGCGCCTTGAATCTTTAAGTTGGGTGCCAAGAGCAGCATTAGCTCCATTCATCTTGAGACTGACTGGCCTTCTATAAATGATATTAATTAATTTAGGGGTCCTGTACAGGCCGTTTCGGACCAAGTGCTCCCTTGGTGCTCCTTGCTCCTGGGATTCTTTCTCGAGTAAGTCGTTTGGACAGAAATTTTCTCCTGGGACATGGGTTGGAGAGGGTGAGTGGCCCAGCGTTGTCACTCAGTACAGCAGGGGTGGGGATGAAGAGTTGGAGAGAAGGTCTGAGGGGTCTACAGCGCTGGCATTGTCCTTTCACACTGCTCCTTCTACCCACTGGATCAGAAGGACTGAATGGATGCCTAACAAGAAGCTCTCTCAGTTGCTTTTGCATCTGTTGCTCAGTTTCTTTTCTACTTGTTCTTAACTTTTTGTTCATTCACTCTTGCATGCATTCATTTGCTCATTCAGTGCACACATATAGAGCTACGGAAGGCTCATCACTCAAGAGCAGTGGACCAGGGGCTGGGCGTGGAGAGCTGAGGATAGCAGAGCCCCTGCCTTCAGGAGTGCTCATAATAGGTAAATAGACCAGAGCCTCCTGGAGGGCTTGTTAAAACACAAAGGACTGGGCCCCACCCCAGAGTTTTTGATTGAGCAGGTCTAAGGGGAGCTGATAACTGGTGTATCTAACAGGTTCCCAGGTGATGCTGATGCTCTGGTCCAGGAATTACCCTCTGAGAACCACTGCAGGAGACTCATGGGATATAGGAGGGTACATCCTGAGGCCATCTTAATTTGTGTGTGTAGAACTCTGGTATAACTCTTTTTGGCTGGTAGATGTGAGTGGCAGTTTTTCATGAATAAGGACTTTTTCCTTTAAAAAATTACTTTATCTTGTAAATAACAGAGAATAGCCAACATGTGTTGAGAAATGAGTGTCAAGTGTCTAGTTGGGCTTCTGAAACAGCTGCACAGCTCCTCCTGCACACTAGCCTTCCAGAAGGAGGTTCAAACACACACTTGGTGCAAAATGACAAACTGCTTTGTGGAGGCCTCCAAGGATGCTTGCATGTACGTGAGACCTTGAGAGGGGTTAATATTGAAATAGTAATGGTATGGACAGCATCTCCACAGGTCCAGGTCTACCGAAAGCTTATGTAGGCCTGGGCTTGGGATCTGGGCACTGAAGAGGACATGGGTAAGCTGCAGAAAGAAGAACAGGGTCAGGGCAGGACACAGGAAGCAGGTGAGGGGACAGTGCGCTTGGGGCTGGAGGGATGAATAGGAGTTTAGTAGCACTGGAGTGAGCGCAGGGCAGAGAACCGCTTTGGGCTGAGGGAACAGTCTTTGCAAGGCACAGAGGTGAGAAAGGCAAGGCTCGTTCAAAGAATGTTGTGCAGGCACTGCTGTGTGGAAGCAGGAGGAAGAGTGGAAGATGAAGCAGGATTACAAAAACTGACTGTTAGGCTGAAAAGCTAGACTTTGTCCTGAAATACAGATGAGAGAGGGTCACTTGGTGTTTTATAGTCGGGAGAGTGACTCAAGACTGCTGTGGAGAGGGCTTAGAAAAGAAGCCTGGCAGGACTGAGACCAGCTGGGAGGGAGAGTTAAGGCACATGAAAGCTTCAGTCCCTCAGCTGTAGTAGCCACGTTTCCAGGACTTCTTTGGCACATGGAGCTAGTGGCCACCATTGGCCAGTGCCTATAGAACATCCCTGTGGAATGTTCTATCAGACAGTGCTAGTCTGGACAGGAAGCCTGATGTCTGGGTAGTTACATCTCCTTCGGTCCGTGGACTCCTCCCCGCAGGGAGAGAGGGGTGTGATGGAGGAGGGCCAGAGTGGAGCCATCTCAAAGTGCCCGTTCCCAAGTTCAAGGGTAGCACTTGGGTGGAGTGGAAGCCATGCCCAGAGGTTGCTAGCAGAGTATAAACGATGGGAGTGGCTGGAGAGGGACGGTCAGGGGTCAGAGGAAAGACGATTCAAGCTCAGTCCTAGAGGCCAAGAAGGACAGTTTCAAGAAGTGAAAGCCTTTGGTGAGCCTAGGAAGACCAGGGATGTTCAGGAGACTCCACCTCGGCCACATTCAAGCTCAGTCCTAGAGGCCAAGAAGGACAGTTTCAAGAAGTGAAAGCCTTTGGTGAGCCTAGGAAGACCAGGGATGTTCAGGAGACTCCACCTCGGCCAATCAGTCCCTTTCTCCTGGAAATCTGAGTTGAGACACAGTGACTGAGTCCATTAACTGCAAGAGCTGAGTTGGAAGGTCATTAGCTTGGGGGACAGAGTGAAGACTGCCATGTTTGGGAGGCTGCAAGGAAGATGGTGTGCCGGAGGAGGAGAAGCCAGTCTGTGGAGGGAGAGGAGAAGTGCAGCTGTGTAGAGAGAAAGGGAGCGGCCCCTCCCTGGAAGGAACAGGCTGAGAGTCTGGCTCTGAGCCCCTGCCACTTCCCAGGAGATCCTGTCCCCGCTCTACGCCTTCACAGCAAGACTGCCTCCACTCCTAACCAACGGAGTTTCACTGGGTTTCTCTTTCTTACAACCCAGCCGTCTCTAAGCGTGTCCTACTGCCTAGCCCAGGAAGTGACATATACCATATGCCCAATCAAAGCCTTTGCCTTTATTTACAAATTTATTTTTAAAATTGGAGTTTAATTTCTTTACAATGTTTTGTTACAATTTCTGCTGTACAATGACAGATGAATGGTTAAAGATGTGATACATATATACAATGGAACATGATTCAGCCATGAAAAGGAATGAAATTAGGTCATTTGTAGAGATGTGGATGGACCTAGAGTCTGACATACAGAGTGAAGCAGGTCAGAAAGAGGAAAACAGATATATTAATGTGCATATATGGGCTCTTGAAAGATGGTACTGATGAACTTATTTGGAAGGCGGGAATAGAGATGCAATCAAAGCTTTTAACGAGTTGAATCTGTGCGAGATTTGAACCATGGGCCACATGAGAGATTCAGAGGCAAAGAGGAGGCCACAGGTTGCCTCTTCATCCTTCCTCCCACCCCTTTGAATGCAGATGGAGATACTGTGGGCAACTGAAAGATGGCCCCTTCTTCCTCACCCCTTTGGCACCTGGGATGTGGTGCCTGTTCCTTCCTTCTTCCAGAAACTACACCTATGGTTGGTGCTGCTTCTGATGTCTTTCCTTGCATCACCACACTCTTGCATCAATTCAGGTGGTGGTTTAGAGTCAATTAAAATGTGTAAGCCACAGGTAGTGGGTGAAATCCCTAGGATTAATTTGCTTAGTGGAGTATTAATCTGTGTAATGTCACAGGTGCTCCTTCAGCAAACGTGGCAAGATGGAGACAGAGGTACATCCCCTCCCGTGTTTTACTGTAAATGCTCTAATTGGCCCCGCTGGGGCTGGGGTCGGAGATGGGGTGTGGCTCCACCTCCTCTGAGCCCTGTGAAAGGGCAGAGTCAGCTGTTTGGGCCCCCAACTGAGCTGCCAAGCATCCAGGCCCCCTCCTCTGTACCAGCTGGCCCCCAACCCTCACTCTGTGCCACCTATCCACGCTGTCCCTGGGCAAGGCAAGAGAAGGAGCTTAATGGGCTGATCCTAGCAGCCCCCAGGACTTGC
The DNA here is from genome assembly GCF_023699985.2 of Odocoileus virginianus. Classification (NCBI taxonomy): domain Eukaryota; kingdom Metazoa; phylum Chordata; class Mammalia; order Artiodactyla; family Cervidae; genus Odocoileus; species Odocoileus virginianus. The sequence goes on from NC_069680.1 coordinate 67,321,584, forward strand.
CACTTTGAAAGCTTTGTAATTAGAATCCTTCTCAATTAGGAGGTGGAGTGAGTCAGCATCCAAGTTAACAGATGACCACGCCCATCTGTCTGACCAGCTCTCTTGCCTTTAAGACAGCCAAGAGCAGGAGAGGAGTTTCTAGTGCTTAGGCGGCAGAATCAGGGCTGCATGATTGGCTGGAAGTGAACCTGTCCAGTAAGCTTAGGCGCCATGGTTCAAGACATCTGGCTTCTAAGGAAATATCTTCCCTCGCCAGAGCTCGGCTCGCGAGAACCTAGTCTCAAGGGCACTCAGTTTCCTCCTGGAGAGTCTAAACTTCACTGTTGCAGTGACCGTAGCTGGTGACCTTGGCATCCAGAGGGGCATAGGTGGCTTGTCCAGAGACAGTGGCAGGATAGTGGGAAGCCATTCAATACAATGGCCAAGAGTTCTGGCTTTGGAGCCAGACAGATCTGGATTCAAGTCCAGCTTCTGTGCTTAGCAGTTGGATGCCCTTAGGCAGATAACCTAACCTCACTGGGCTTATTTTCTTAATACCAGAATGTGTATCACATTATCTGCCTTACAGGGTCACATGATGTGTAGGAAGTGTTTAGCACAGAGCTTGTACATAGTCAACTCTCTTAAAATCGGCAGTTTTTATTATTATCATTAGTAGTAGTGATAATGGAATAAAATGCCCTCAGGTACCCTGAGGTCACTATGCTTTCCTATCTTTTGTCCTCCTTCTGCATCCCCTGTTTTGTTATGACAAAGACCTGCCATGTCTGCCTCGACCTGTGCATTGTAATAGTGAGGCAGGATAGTGGCGGTGACAGCTCTGAAGAGGACATAATTGGTGCTTAAGCATAGAGATGATTATGGCCAATAAGCTAAGCTGAAGCCCCAGAATCCTCCAGGGCTGGCCAGCTCGTCTGGTGACATGGGGACAGAAGTTCCTCTCAGCTTCAGAGGATTCTGGTGTTGGGGTGAACATCGCCAAGGTCACTGTCGCCAGCAACAGAAATGGACTCTGGCTGGTTTAAGTAGGAGAGAACTTTCTTAACAGTATGGTGTCTCAGAGAAAGCTGGGAAACCAGGGTGAGGGAGGTGGGGTGCAGAGCTGTGCTGCCTCTGCCTCACTGTGCCCGGGGTCCCCCACAGACACCCGGGGGACACAGGAGCTGCCTCACCTCTGCACCTGTTCTGCCCTGACGCTGCCTGTCTGTGCCTCTTGCACATCATGAATATCTGATCCACTCTTCCTGGGTGACATATAGATTTCAGCTACACAGATGAGTAGGAGAACATTAAATGCTTGTCAGGCCTGCCTTGTTTTCTGAGTTGGGAGGAGGGCTGTTCCTCTCCAAGAGTCACACGGGTGTTTATTACACAGTAAGAACACTTGGTCATGGGGCAGCCATTGGTGTATGTCGATGGAAAATGCTAGAGGTCTTCAAAGTCCCCATCCCGTGGACCATGATGCCGCTGAAACCTTACCTGGCACATTTCCAGCATATTTCTGCATTGACAGCTGCTTCTCTCCTCCTGTCCTGTAGAGAAAGGGGCTTAGACTCCTGGAAGTCCGGGCCCAGATCTTCAGATGACAGGATGCTTGGGAGCTCTGGGAGTGGAGGTAGGGAAGTAGGGAATTGGTGTTGACTGGATCTTTACCTTTCTTCAAGGCAGCTGGTCAACCAGTTCAGGCCACGAGCAGAGTCTCTCTCCAGAGCAGCAGTGAGTCACAGCCCAAGTTGCAGGGTGGCAGGAGAACTGGCGGTGCAGCCATGGTGGGGGGCTGCCAAGCTGCCCTTCTGGGGACACACCAGATACGACACCCCTCCTCACCAGGCCCCACTCCATATGATGTACGTGGGGAGGAGACTGGCTGAAAAGGACCTTGTCCTGCCTTGACAGCATCGTTCGTGTCCTGGGGCTTCACCCCCATTCCCTGCAGTGGCTGACCACCATGCTCCAGGGAAATGAAAGGTAGCTTCCTGTCACCAAATGATAAGGCATCTTCATGATAAATTCTGGTTGTTCCCACAAAACAGTGTTTAAATAGTGAAACACCAATTAAAAAAAAAAAAGCCAATCTTATCCACAGCACAAAAAATTACCGTTGCTCTGTTAAAACCCTGGGTGAGTGGAGGGTTGGGTGTGGGGTCAGAATTCACACAGCCTCCCCTGTGTCACCTGAAAGAGCACCATGGCCTCTTAGGACAGTGGTTCTTAAAGTGTGGTCAGCAGCTTCAGTGGTGCCTGGAAATGTTAAAAACGGCTTCTCGGACCCCATGCCAGACTCGCTGAATCAGAAACTCCGGGAGTGGGGCCCAGTACTGTTGTAACAAGCCCTTCAGCGGACACTGGTATTTGAGAACCACTGCCTTAGGTTTTGAGGAGGGATATTCTCCTTCCCGAAGGCCCTCAGTTTTCCCTATCAGTAAGGTGAAGAATTTGGATGGGGACTTGCCTGTGGTCCCATGGCTAAGACTTTATGCTCCTATGGTTTTCGTTCCAATCCCAAAGAAAGGCAGTGCCAAAGAATGCTCAAACTACCACAAAATGCACTCATCTCACACGCTAGCAAAGTAATGCTCAACATTCTCCAAGGCAGGCTTCAGCAATACGTGAACCGTGAACTTCCAGATGTTCAAGCTGGTTTTAGAAAAGGCAGGGGAACCAGAGATCAAATTGCCAACATCTGCTGGATCATCGAAAAAGCAAGAGAATTCCAGAAAAATATCTATTTCTGCTTTATTGACTACGACAAAGCCTTTGACTGTGTGGCTCACAATAAACTGCGGAAAGTTCTGAAAGAGATGGAAATACCAGACCACCTGATCTTCCTCTTGAGAAATCTGTATGGGGGTCAGGAAGCAACAGTTAGAACTGGACATGGAACAACAGACTGGTTCCAAATAGGAAAAGGAGTACATCAAGGCTGTATATTGTCTCTCTGCTTATTTAACTTACATGCAGAGTACATCATGAGAAACACTGGGCTGGATGAAGTGCAAGCTGGAATCAAGATTGCTGGGAGAAATATAAAAAACCTCAGAAATGTAGATGACACCACTCTTATGACAGAAATCGAAGAACTACTAAAGAGCCTCTTGATGAAAGTGAAAGAGGAGAATGAAAAAGTTGGCTTAAAGCTCAACATTCAGAAATCATGATCATGGCATCTGGTCCCATCACCTCACGGCAAATAGGTGGGGAAACAGTGGAAACAGTAGTAGACTTAATTTTTTTGGGTTCCAAAATCATTGCAGATGGTGATTGCAGCCATGAAATTAAAAGACGCTTACTCCTTGGAAGGAAAGTTATGACTAACCTAGACAGCACATTAAAAAACAAAGACATTACTTTGCCAACAAAGGTCCATTTAGTCAAGGCTATGGTTTTTCCAGTGGTCATGTATGGATGTGAGAGTCGGACTGTGAAGAAAGCTGAGCACCAAAGAACTGATGCTTTTGAACTGTGGTGTTGGAGAAGATTCTTGAGAGTCCCTTGGACTGCAAGGAGATCCAACTAGTTCATCCTAAAGGAGATCAATCCTGGGTGTTCATTGGAAGGACTGATGCTGCAGCTGAAACTCCAATACTTTGGCCACCTGATGTGAAGAGCTGACTCATTTGAAAAGATCCTGATGCTGGGAAAGATTGAGGGCAGGAGGATAAGGGGACGACAGAGGATGAGATGGCTGGATGGCCTCACCGACTCAATGGACATGAGTTTGAGTAAACTCTGGGAGTTGGTGATGGACAGGGAGGCCTGGTGTGCTGTGGTTCATGGAGTCACAAAGAGTCGGACATGACTGAGCGACTGAACTGAACTGAACTGAATGCAGGGGCCCAGGTTTGTCCCCTGGTCGGGGAACTAGATTCTACGTGCCACAACTGAAAGGTCGTGCCACAACTGGGGCCAAGCTCAGCCAAATGAGTTCATAATTATTTTAAAAAAATAATTTGGATGATTTTTTAAACTGCAAATTCAAGTAATTCAGAAACCCAGTGGAAAAGCCTGGGTTTCTCTGTTATCAATCAGCTGAGGATCATTGGGTAAGTCACAGAACCTGGGCATAGCTTTCTTATCCATCAAAGAAAAGGTATTTGATGACTTAATGGAAGAGGCAGGACCTGGGGAATGGACTGGATACTTGACTTCTGCAGGTCAACTGTGGACCTGGCCTGTGCCATGATGTGTTTGTAGTGGGGGTTTCCTGCAGCTCTGATTAAAAAAATTTTTTTTAATTTATTTTATTGAAGGATGATTGCTTCACAGAATTTTGCTCTTTTCTGTCAAACCTCAACATGAATCAGCCATAGGTGTACATATATCCCCTCCATTTTGAAACTCCCTCCCATCTCCCTCCCCATCCCACCCCTCTAGGTTGATACAGAGCCCCTGTTTGAGTTTCCTGAGCCACACAGCAAATTCCCCTTAGCAATCTATTTTACATATGGTAATGTAAGTTTCTATGTTACTCTTTCCATATATCTTCCCCTCTCCTCCACTCTCCCCATGTCCATGAGTCTATTCTCTATGTCTGCTTCTCCATTGTTGCCCTGTAAATAAATTCTTCAGTACTATTTTTCTAGATTCTGTATATATGCATTAGAATACAGTATTTCTCTTTGTCTTTCTGACTCACTTCACTCTGTATAATAGGCTCTAGGTTCACCCACCTTGTTAGAACTGACTCAAATGTGTTCCTTTTCATGGCTGAGTAATATTCCATTGTATATACATACCACAACTTCTCTACCCATTCATCTGTCGATGGACGTCTAGGTTGCTTCCGTGTTCTAGCTATTGTAAATAGTGCTGCAGTGAACAATGGGATACATATATCTCTTTCAGTTTTTGTTGCCTCAGGGTATATGCCTAGGATGGGATTTCTGTGTCATATGATGCTTTTATTGCTAGTTTTTTAAGGAATCTTCATACTGTCTTCCATAGCAGCTGTATCAATTTATATTCCCACCAGCAGTGCAAGAGTGTTCCCTTTTCTCCACATCCTCTCCAGCATTTATTGTTTGTAGATTTTTTGATGAGGACCATTCTGACCAGTGTGAGGTGACATCTCATTTTAGTTTTGATTTGTATTTCTCTAATAATGAGTGATGTTGAGCACCTTTTCATGTGTTTGTTAGCCATCTGCATGTCTTCTTTGGAGAAATATCTGTTTAGGTCTTTTCCCCACTTTTTGATTGGGTTGTTTGTTTCTCTGGTATTGAGTTGTATGAGCTGCTTGTGTATTTTGGAAATTAGTCCTTGGTCAGTTGTTTCATTTGCTATTATTTTCTCCTATTCTGAGGTGCAGCTCTGATTTTTAAAGTACCAGATTGGCCAAAGTATTGGAGCTTCAGCTTCAGCATCAGTGCTTCCAATGAATATTCAGGACTGTAGAACTGCCTAAAATGAGTATAGGAACTAATAGGAAAACAGAGATCTTTTCTCTTTGCTGGAATGGTGATATTCTGCAGTTGGAGCTATAGTAACAGAGTAGGAAAACATATAAGGATTGTATGTTGGTGGATTCATGGACTAAAGCATCAGTTCATGCCTTCATGAAAACAGAGACTAAGAAAAATAGGGGAAGATTGAGGCCAGAGGAATGGATAAGGCTTAAGGAGAGGATGAAACTCAGCAAGAGATAAGGATTGAGATAAAGTTCAAAATTAGTTAAGTGCTCAGAGATGTAGTGAAGTATTGGAATAATAATCAGGGATGTGTGTCTCCTATCTTGGTATTGATGTACTATTGTGATGAATTCATATCAAAATTGCTACCTCCAAGTATTCACTAATTAGAATGTTCTTTTAGTCAAGAAATACCAGTGCTGAGGTAGAGGACCATGTTGGGATCAGAGAGGATTTTCTGCCTAGAATCAAGATTCAATATAAGTTTTCTGTGGGAAAAAGATATGTCAGTTACCCAAGAAATCTGGCAAAAGAAACAATTCAGCATTTGTACTCAAGTCTAGGTGGTGCTAGTGGTAAAGAACCTGCCTACCACTGCAGGAGACATAAGAGACACAGGTTCAATCCTTGGGTAGGGAAGATCCCCTGGAGGAGGGCACGGCAACCCACTTCAGTATTCTTGCCTGGAGAAATTCCATGGACAGAGGGACCTGGCAGGCTACATCCATGGGGGTCACAAAGAATCAGACATGAATGAGAAATGACGAGAATGGGTATGTACTGATTTGGGCTAATCAGTCAGATACGGTAAGTGAAACAAACAAGGTAGAAAACTGTATATAATATGTTAAAATTTGTGTGAAGAAGATACAGACATGTTTGAATATACGTAAGATGTGTCTGGCTGTAGGACATGCCCCTGGACAGGGCATCTTAGGGACTTGTGTTGAAGGTGGGTGGGAGTAAGACTTACTGGTCACCATATCCCCTTTGGTACCATTTGAGTTTTTAAAGCATATACACGTACTACTCAGAAAATGAAAACAACAGAAAGCAGCAAAAACAGAGGATCACAGGCTACTCTGGCCCTCTGGTGGTCTGGTCCTTGAGTCCTGGCAAGTCAAGGCTGCATGTCAGAGATGAGCAAGGCTCCCGTGGTGCCCCGAGAGAGAGGAGGCAGCCAGTGTTGGCTGAGTTCGCTGTTAACATGCTCACAAACGGCCCAGCTCCCCAGGCCTCTGTCTGCACCTTGCAGAGGAGGGGAGGTGTGGAGGCCCAGAGGGCCCCCGCTCATAGGCTGTGCAGTGAGCTGAGCAGGGGAGCTCTGGAGGGCAGACATGTGCTTGCCAGGCAGTCAGGGCACCGGTCTCACCGTGGACTCCAGCTGGGCATGTCCCTGCCAGCTCCCAGGACCACAGAGGTGCTGGGGGCGTGAGGCTGTGCTGGAGCCCACGGCTTTGCATTCCCAGCGCCCTTCTCCATGTGTCTTCTGCACGCCTGTGACAGGGGAGTGTTGCTAACCCCTTTCTGCACATGAAGAATTGGAGGCTTGTTTGTTCCAAGGACCTGTCCAAGGTCACCTCACTGGTACACAGCTGAGCTGGGGTTGGAACTCGGTTTACTGGCTGCAAGTCCCATGCAGTGAATGGTGGGAAGAGGTTGCTGATGACTTGGGCAGGAAATGGGCATCACCCTCTTCTGGCCCAGGCTGAGAGAGCTCAGGGTCCCAGGTTTGAGAAGCAGGTTTGGTAAAGCAGACAATTCAGCAGCAGCTGCTGACCTTGAGGAACTTCCTTGAACTAGAACCACCACTGCTTCCTCATAGGGAAGCGGAAGGTGACTCTGGGGCCCTGTGAGAGGTTCTGCCACGGCCTAGTCCCATTTCCCTCTTCTCATTGCCAAGTGCCAATCAGGCTAGATAAGTGGATAAAATGAACATCCTCTGCCTATTGGGGGGTCCTATTATTTCTCCAACGTCTGGCCCAAATGCCGATCCTCCACAAAGATTCTCTGATCACTCCCAGGGCATTGGATCTCTTTATTCTCACAGAACAGGTTCACGCTCAGTTCTCTCCTCAGGGCAGGTGACCAGGATTGGGGGCCTTGAGATTGCCCACCCTATGGCCAACTCTGGATTCACGGGAAGGTTTCGTGAAGGCTGAAAGGTGTCCTGCCCTCATCTCTCCTCTCCACAGACAGAAGTCATTTATGATGATGAATCTCACATGGCTATGACAGAGGGTGGTTAGCAGTGAGTGACTCAGAGTTGGGGCTGGTTGTGAAGGCTGCAGGGAGATTTTTTCCTGGAGGCCCTTGGGAGGCCCTGCAGAGATGCTGAATTAATATGTGTGGTCTCTGGCAGTGGTAAGGTGGGAAGCCTGGGGCTATGGGGAGAGCCTGGATGTGAACGACCAGACCACTCAGTGGGCCTGGGATGCGGGATAGGTCTGAATGAGGCAGCTGGGGAGGGACAGCCAGAGCTGGAATCAGCTGTTAGCAGGAAAGAGAATGAGGAGGAGGAGAAAGGAAGGGCAGGAGTGGACCTATATTGTCTGGTGGCTTCTGATGGGACAGGCAGTGGGTAATACATAATTTCAGTAAAAAAAAAGGGGTCAAAGGAAGTCTCAAAAACCCAAGGAGCACCCTTTTAAAAAGAAGGGGTGATGGCCAACTTCACAGGCTTCAGAGGAGGTCCGTCTGTGCAGGGCTCAGGGAGATGGCTGGCACGGGCAGTTAGGAGGCCAGTGCAGCCTGGATTGATGGCTCTCTGGGCATGATGGTGGAGAAGCTGGATGGCAGTGTGAGGTGCGCAGTGAGGCATCGCTTGTGGGTTGGGAATGGGCCCAGCACAGGCTCGCTGCATGATTGATTCTGCTGCTTGAACACAAATAGCTGGAAATGTAAACACTGCCCGATCCCGGCACAGCTCTTGGCATTGCTAATTAGCCCTGAGATTATTCCTTGCAAGGGAGCAACTACATCACACCTCAGTTACGGCTGAACTACCTGAGAGGGAGGCAGGTCTGCTCATTGGCTGCCTCTGCCCCAGTTCTCCCTAAGAAATGCTCCAAACAGTCATCTGGCCCCTGCCTCCTGGTCCTGCCTTCTTCCCAAGGTGCCACTGCTTAGGTGTTATTACTTAGGAGAGGGACTAATTTGTGTAAGGGTAAAGTCACAGGGAGAGACCGTGGTGTAAATGTTAATCGTTTTTTTAACTCCGCATTATGTGATCCGTTAACATTAATATTTAATTTAATGCAGTCAAAAGATTAACGCTTGTGTTTATTTCTAAAAAAGGCAAGGATGCTTCAGGCTGCTTTTCAGCTTGGTTGAGCTTTGGGGGTAAAAAAAAAAAAAAAAAACCACCCGAACAGAAGAAATGTATTCATGCTGTAATAATACAAATACCCTCTCTCCCTCCTATTCTCCCTCCTCAATTCCTAAAAATAAGCCATGGGGTTCTAATGGGGACACTGATTAAATATTCGGCTCTGTAATTTATGCCCAAGTGAATCCCAACAGGAACCAGGGGCTCTGGAAATCTGTTGTGAAATAATTATCCTGAATGACATTGTCGAGATGGTCTGCAAGGGTGCTGTCAATAATGCATTAGCCCAAATCTGTTTGAAATACAGCAAGGAAATTACACGATATTCATGGGAACCTGAAAGAATTATCAGTAAACAAATTTAATCAACTTGATGTTATGCATACCACTCAACCTCTTATTATCTGATCATCTAGGTTTAGAACACGCAGGGGAATTGAATGACGTGGGATGCAAGGCTGTGTGTGTGTGTGTGTGTGTGTGTGTGTGTGTGTGTGTGTATGTACTTGGTGGAACCAGCCTCAGGTTTCTACATTTCTCCTCCTTGGCTGCATTTCATTTGCATTTTTCTCTAGGGCTGATTGTTGGCTGTCAGCTCTCATCTCAGCCTGGCCCTTGAACACTCACTTTCTTCCCCCTGTGTCAGAGCCCTGCTTAGAAAATCAGCTTACTGTCCACCTGTCCTTCAGATACCTCTTACTCCCCTTCTACCTTCCAAAGGAGTGGTACTTGCCCCTACTTTCAGCTCAGAAGTAAAGAGGTAGGATGGAGAGGAAGTGAGTGCTGTTATCTGGGGGATACTTCCTGGCATAGCAGAAAAGAGCCCTAAGTGAGGATCTGCCACTGATTTGCTGGGTGATCTTACCTCAGTCCCTTGCCATCTCTGGGCCTTAGTTTTCCCGTCTGAAAAGTGGGTCTTGGGCTGAGTTTCTTGGTAGTAGCTCAGCAGAGTCTCATTTGATTGGCTTCTCCTTTGTGTCCTCTTGAAGCTGATGGGGACCCCAGAAGGAAGGGGCTTTCTGAAAATTACATGGGAAGTTGGAGGCAGAGTCAAGATGAGACCTTTCAGACCCACTTCTCCTGACCCCTCTGTCTCCTAAGCCAGAATGTTTTATCTTTGCCTGAACTACAATCCACGAGGAGCATTTCTGAGTCTTTATTTCCCATCTGAGCTCTCACTCCTGGGTCAGGGGACTTGGGTTGCCTCCTGGGATGTATATTCCTTTCTATTTCCAAGTCTCAGCTTCCCTACCTATACAACAGAGCAGCTGGGTGAGGTGACTTTCAGAAGCCACTTATTTTAATTAAAAACATTGTGTATTTGGCTGTGTTGAGTCCTAGTTACAGTGCATGGGCTCTATCATTGTGGCACATGAGCTTAGTTTCTCCAAGACATGTGGGATCTTAGTTCCCTGACCAGGGATTGGACCCGAGTCCCCTGCATTGCAAGGCAGGTTCTTAACCAGGGAACCTCCAGGAAAGTCCCAGATGCTGCTTATTTTAACTTTGACATTCCTCATTGTCACCTACTTTCTAAGTTCCTCAGTTGTCTGTGGTTTCATGCTTTGAGGAAAAGGGTCTGATTTCCATATCCAGACTGTAACCCTCCTGTCTAACTTCTCTGTGAACTGAAAGTGCACTCTTGTTGAGCACCTGCTGTGGTCAGTGTCCAGGACCAGGCCCTGGGTGCATGTGAGGGGGCGATGCTCACTGAATCCTACTTTGTGATTGGCCCTGAGCCTCGTATTGGTGTAACTTGATAGAAGTTGAGAAGTTCTACTTGGAGATTAAGTAAAAGCCAGTTCATTCACTGACTTCTTTTTTGGGCACCTGCTGTGTGTCCATCCCTACACTTGGCATTGTGTAGGGTAACAGTAACATATGAATATAGACTCTGTACTAAGTACGGAACTAAGCACTTTACATATTTAAGAGCATGATGAATTGCCAGAGAATGGGCCATCATGAGGGCTTCCTGGTGGCTCAGCAGTAAAGAATTGGCCTACAATGCAGAAGTGGGTTCGCTCCCTAGGTTGGGAAAATCCCCTGGAGGAGGGCATGGCAACTGAATCAAGTATTCTTGCCAGGAAAATCCCATGGACAGAGGAGCCTGGTGGACTACAGTCCATGGGATCACAAAGAGTTAGACATGAATGAAGTGACTGAGCATGCACGCATGGGCCCGTCATGAAATAAAGTTAGGGGTAAGACGCAGAAAACATCTGTATTATAAAGAACAGCCAAAACAGAGGTACAGACCCCACCCCCCCCCCCCCCCCCCCAACCAGAAGCTACTGAACGGGCTCTTCTCCCTCCACCCAGCACTGTAGCCTGGCCTCTGGGCCCCACATTGTCCCAGCCTATACAAACGGAAGTCTAGATCTGGTGCTACTCAATATGGTAGCTGCTAGGCCCAGGTGGCCCTTCAGTCCAGATTGAGAAGTGCTATAAGTGTTACTACACACTGGATTGCAACAGTAAGCACAATTAAAAGATGTCAAGTATTTAATTAATAATTTTTATATGACTAGATGTTGAAATGGGTTTCCCTGGTGGCTCAGACAGTAAACAGTCTGCCTGGAGTAAGAAAACACAGGTTCAATCCCTGGATTGGGAAGATCTTGACCTTTTGGAGGAAGGAAACCTACTCCAGTATTCTTGCCTGAAAAACCTCATGGACAGAGAAGCTTGGCAGGCTACAATCCATGGGGCTGAAAACAGTTGGAAACAACTGAGCAACTAACACTGATAGATGTTGAAATATTATTTTGGATAGATTGAGTGAAGTGAAATATTATATTAAAATTAAATTCACCTGTTTCTTTTTCTTTATTTTAATGTGACTAGTAGGAAATCTAACATGATATATGTCTTATATTTTATTTCTATTGGAAATAGAAATATGGAAATGTGGAAATAATTTATCTCATGGGAATAAGGAGTACTAGGAGAGTGCTGGTGCTGTGACGTCCCCCCCATTTCTCATGGGGGAGACTAGAGGGGAGTTTGTCCCTACCCATGCAAGGGGTTCTAAAAGAATCACTCACAGCAATGGAGGAGTGCTGGATGAAGGAAGACTGGCATCTTATCTATTGGCTTAATTTATCAGAATTGTTGACCTGCTCCCTCTGCTGGTCTGAACAGGGGGAAAAGATAATCGGGGATTGTGGTAGATGGAAAAATCCATGCCCCCCCCCCCCCCTTGCCCCAAAGATGTCTATGTCCTCATTCCAGCAACCTGTACATATGTTACATGGCAAAAGGGACATTGCAGATATGATTAAGGTTAAAGACCTTTCGATGTGATTATCCTGGATTATCCATCTGGGCCTAATCTAATCACAAGAGTCCTTGAAAGCAGAGAACCTTTCCTGGCTGCCCTCAGAGAGAAATGGGATCACAGGGATGATGGAAGAAGGGGCAGGCGCAATCAGAGTATGAAAGGGACCTGACTTGCCATTGCTGGCTTCAGAGTTGGAGGAAGAGTGTTGTGATCCAAGCAATGCAGATGGTCTCTGGAAGTTGGGTACACAGGGAAACATGCTCCTCTAGAGCCTTCAGAAAGGACACATCCCTGCTGATACCTGTTTTCTGGCCCAGTGAGATCTGGGTTGGACTTCTGACCTACAGAACTGGGAGATCTTTGTGTTAAGTCACAGTTTGTGGCTAGTTGTTATGACAGCAATAGAAGCGAACATAGAGAAAGACATGAGGTTGGAGAGAGGGTACAGCATTTGGTCCAGTAAAATTGCATGAGTTGCTCATGAGTTGAATCTACTTCTTAGAATATAACCAGTCTTGAACCATTCTGCCAAGACACATCCAAGAGCCTAGATGCCTGGGAAAGGAGCTTAGCAGTAAGAGGCTTTGGGGTAGACCACCAAGGGTGACAGTTGAGAAAGATCAAATGAGATTACTTTGGAGCAGATGTGGGGGCTGTGTAATGGAGAGTCCTCCTTCCTTTAGGGTCTCCTGAAGAGCTCACGCATGCATTCCGGGATCAGTTTGGGACTTGTCACTTAGAAATTATTACCAGAGACTGTGAAGATTGGGCCATGGAAGAGCTACTTGTATCAGTTAGTTAGGCTAGGCTAATGCTAAGTAACAAATGGTCCATAAATATTAGCACTTTATAACAATAGAGTATATTCCCTGTGCATTCTCCATGTCCATCTCTACCCATCCTCTGGGATCCATGCTCACATGTCATCTGCTAAAGCATGCCACATGGCTCCACCGAATTTCAAGGGGAAAGGAAAGTGTAATCTTACTATATGCCTGGGGCTCTAATTAGGGATAGTTAACCACCAGAACCAATGCCCACCGATCCTCTTTTCCTTTCTATTCTTTCCAGGCCCAAAAGCTCCCGAGGAGAAAGAACCCCAGGAAAGGAAGGAGAGGAGGGAGAAAGAGCAGAGCATGTACTCTCCTTCATGGCATGACTCTCAGATTGATGCCTGACTAGTATGGGAGGAAGGGTAGCATGTGACAACTGAATTAGTTATCCAACTGAGATTTTAAACCAGACTTGGCTTTTCATTTAGATTTTGAAAGGAGATGAGAGGTTCTTCCTGTGATGTCATTACAGAATAAGAAACAGATTCATCAGGGCATAGATGAAGGCAGTACTTAGAAAATAAAGTTATTTTTTCATTTGGCCCACTAATTTCAGACTCTGCAATACCAGCTACCAATGCATTTAATCCTCAAAATGATCCTTTGAAGTAGTCACTATTATTACCTTCATTTTATATATTACCAAACTCAGGCTCAGAGAGGTAAAGTAACATGTCTAATGGGACATAGCTCTAGCAGTGAGCCAAAACTCAAACTCAGATTTGTCTGATTCCAAATGTCCACTTCTGGACATCCCCAATGGCTCAGCAGTAAAGATTCCGCCTGCAATGCAAGAGACATGGGTTTGGTTCCTGGTTGGGAAAGATCCCCTGGAGGAGGGCATGGCAACCCACTCCAGTATTCTTGCCTAGAGAATCCCATGGACAGAGGAGCCTGTTGGGTTACAGTCTATAGGGTTGCAAAGAGTCAGCCACAACTGAAGTGACTGAGCTTGCACAGGCATGCAAGTATACTTTTAAAAGTCATAGTTGCTTGCCTGTGCCATTGTACTCTGATATAAGTGATTCTGAAGGAGACAAGAAGAGACTCACACTGGGAGTGATACCTTTGTGGGTAGGAGGGTAAATTTAGAAAGATCTTCAGGATGTAGCAAAAAGGAACTGACATTTCTGGGACACCTGCTATGTGCCTGGGCTCACCACATACTTGGCATGCATTATCTCATTTAACTCCTGGGCAACTCTATAAGATAAGGAATTCCATTCCAGTTTTGCAGGTGAGTCAAATGGAGGCATCAAGAGGTAATGTGACTTGCCCTATGTCAAGTAACTAACAGGCAAGATTTAAATCCATTTCTGTCTGTTTTGCAAAGCTCTCTCCACCCATCAGCAATTCCCAATGAATGGATTTTGGAAGAGTTAGAGTTGGAGGGGGTGGTCTTGGTGGAACAGTTGAGAAGGGCCTCTAGAATGAGAGGTTGTGATAAAGCAAGAAAGGTTGCAAGTGAAGGTGCAGAGATGAGAGTTTGGGGACTCAGAGTAGACAGATCTGGTTGTCACCTGGAATGTGTAAAAACAGTGGAGGTGAGAAAAAAGACAATGCGGAGCCAGATGGGGTCTTCTTTGGGATGTTGGGCTGAAGAGTTTGGCTTTGTTTCTGCAGGTCTTGGGAGACCATTTGCAGTGAAGCCTGGCAAGCTGCTTTAGCGCAGGGGCTTTCTGCACATAGAGGCATGGTCCTCTGGACAGGTGGAAAACAGGAAGGGGTACTTTAGGTAGAAAGGACTGCCTGAGGACAAGGCATGGCCAGGGTTGGGGGAGATGGTGGGAGAAGATTCCAGACACAGAAGGACAGACAATGGAAGGCACCAAGGCAGGCAGGATGCATAAGGCAGCAGAAAGTATGTCCTTGGCACATGACAGGTCTCTTTCTGGTCTCGACTGTGTCTTTTAGTGTCTTTGTGACTGGGCACATAATTCTGCTTTTATGACACTTAAATTCAGTGAGATCTGTGTGGTAGAAGCTGTACTTTACTGTACTTGACTTGCTCAAAAAGGTAGCCTCTTCGATTTACCTGACCTTCTTGCTGAGCTCCTCTTCTGCAGGAGAGTAGGAAACCCAACATGCCCGTGACAGCCTCTGCCAGTCTGTTCAGTCTCTTCTCAATGCAAATGTCCCCATTCTTCATTTTGTTTTGTTCTCAGAGCTGATTGAATGGCCCCTCTTGGGACTTCCCTGGTGGCCCACTGGTCAGGACTTCAACTTCCACTGCAGAGGGCATGGGTTTGATCCCTGGTTGGGGAACTAGGATCTCACATGTTGTGTGCTGCAGCCAGAAAAAAAAAAAAATGATAAAAAAAAAAAAAAAGAAGTCCCTCGTGAACAGCTCTTCAAGTCAGTGCTCAGTCTTTCAGCTTCATTCCTTCTCTTGCTTTCCTCTAGGATGGCACAGGTATTTGAGGGTTTCACTGCACTCCTAGGGCAGTGAGGACTGTTGTCCTCCATGCCCAAGAACTGGTCTGCTCTGACCCTGGACTGCTGGCTACTGGGTATGATTGATCTCATCCAGACTTCTAGATGATGTCCTGGTGATGTCTCTGGTTTTGGCCGTTTGTCCTTGGGTCACATAACTCCTGTCCATGGTGGCCTCTTTCTCTGGATCCTGGGGTCCTCTGTCCTCTCAGCACCACTCTATGCCCTCTTTGGAGCCTCCTCCTGGTGGAGGGTCAGGGGTGCTTCCTCAGGCTCAGTCCTCCGGCCAATTCCTGCAGGCCCTACTGAGCCATCACCCTTTGCTGTGCTGGAGTTCTCTTATGAGGGGCTTTTCCTGGAGGCTTTCAGACTCCTGCCAGTAGACACAGGGAATGAGTCTTCAGTTCTTTGAATGGTCGTGGCTTTCCTCTCGAGCTATCTAATTTATCACTTCAGAGTGAGACTGAAGTTAGAGGGGAAAGGTAGAACATGACAGCCAACTTCCCATCAATTCCTCTCTCCCTTCCTCCATCCATCTTTTCTTTCTCATCACTTCTTGAATGTGAAGGGGTGAACACCTTGGCTTTTACTCTGGGGAAATACAGCACCCTAGACCATGCGTTTTGGGGTGCTGACTCCATGCCTAAACCCTAGGGATGGACAGATTCCTTGGGTGTGGGTGACCAGGTTAGTCCCTTCCCTGGCCAGGCACTGGTTCAGGGATAAGCATGTGACCACATTTGTGTAATGAGATACAACTCTGGGAACTAATTAGAATAGAGAGGCTCTCTTTTAAATTTTGTAATTTTGAGATATAATTTATATAGAGTGAAAGGTATAGATCTTCAGTATTTGGTTTGAAGAGTTTTGACAAATGTTCAGTTGACCCTTGAAAGACATGGGTTTGAACTGCACAGGTCTTCTTACTAATGGAATTTTTTCAATAAAAAATACATACTGCAGTACTATAAGATCCGTGGCTGACTCTGTGGATGTGGCATTGTGAATACAGAGGGCCGACTGTAGGGTTATAGAGGATTTTTCCTGTGTGTGGTGCCCCTAGCCACCTGTGTTGTTTAAGGTTCAACTGTATACACATTTGTGTAACTAACACCCAAATCAAGGTACAGATCATTTCCATCACCTAAGCGGGTCCCTCTGGCTCTTTTCCAGTCAATCCCAGAAAGTGATCTCTTATCCCTTCTCGGTCAATACCAGTCTCTCCCAAGTGCATAAAGCAGAGGCAATCACGAGTCTGACTTTTTATCACCATAGCTTACTTTTCCTGTTCTAGAACTTTACATTCTGTTCCACTTATCTGTCTTTCCTTTATCCAATATCACACTGCCTTGATATACTGCCTTGAAGTTAGGCAGTATGAATTTTTTAATTTTGTTCTTTTTCAAGATTTTTTTTTAATGTTTAGGTTATTTGAATTTCCATATCAATTTTTTAAAAAATTTATCTTATTATTTTTAAGATATTTATTTATTTGGCTGCACAGGGTCTTAATTGCAGCGTGTGGTATCTCATTCCCTAACCAGGAATCAAACCCGGGCCCCCTGCATTGGGACCATTGGTTCAGTCATAGCTACTGAACCACCAGGAAATCCCCCTCATATCAATTTTAGAATGACACTTTCAATTCTTCAAAATACAACATGAGGCGATTTTTATTGGGACCTCATTAAATCTACAGATCCATTTAGAAAAAGTTGACATCTTATCCATATTGAATCTTGCCATCCATGAATATATCTCTTTCCATTTTTTAAGTTCTTCTTTCATTTCTTTCAGCAATATTATGTCATTCTCAGTGTAGAGTCTTTCATTATGTTCATTCCCAAGTATTTTACTTTGTGTTGCTATTGTAAACAGTTTTTAAAAATTTCATTTCCAACAGTTTGTTGTTCCTATAGAGATTCTCTTTTCAGTGTTTGCTAAGCTTGGTGGGAGGTAAGCCATGCAGAGGTTACCATGGGGAGATGGTCTCCCTGAAAGTAAATTAAAAAAAGGGGGAGGATGGGACTTCCTTGGTGGTCCAGTGGTTAAGACTCTGCGTCCGCTACAGGGAACAGGGGTTCCATCCCTGGTTAGTGAACAAAGGTCCCACATGCCTCATGGTGTGGCCAAAAGATAATAAAAATTATGTATAAAAAGAGGGGAGCAGAGATAAAAACTAGAGAGAGAGAAGGAAAGAGAGGAAGAGGGCAAGAGAAATAAAAAGAGAGAGATATCCTGGACGTCACTGGAAACAATAAATATGTTTGCTTTTGGTTAAGCCATTTTGAGCTGGATTCCTGCAGTTTGCAGTTGAGAGTCTTGACTAATCCAGTGCAGACTCCTGTGTATGTGAGAGTATGAGTCCCATGCCTATGAAGAAAAGAAAAACAAAAGAAAATAAAAGAAAAACATGGGTAACCAATTCTTACTTCATCTTCCCACAAGTGAGAGCTGCAGGGGTACTAGTTTCCTCACTAGGTGACCTAAAATTGAGTAGGCCCATTGCTTGATTCTTTTCTCCCCTTCCTCCTCTTTCCCTCCCCTCTGCTACAATTAAGCTTGTAGAATAGAACTATAGACTATAATGACTTTACAAAGCAGGAAAATGTCAGTGAATATTATGGGGTGGTGTTTGAATAATGTAACATTGCGATGTCCTGGCAAGGCTGACAGCATTAAGTTCTTGTCTTCCAAAACTTGTTATTTCTTGGAACACCACTCACAAGATTTATGTAAAGTATACTATGCATATGGACTTATTAATATTTATTTTATTTGCAAGAACAACTCATCATTATTAGCAAAAAGAGCCTCAAACACACAGAGACAACACAACAACAGCTATGAGCAAGACTGAGTCATGTCAACTGTGACCTTCAACTCTGGATGTCCGCGTTGTCTGTTCTTGGTTGTGACTTGACATTGGTGTGTTCCTTCAATCCAGTAATGTCTCTATATTGATACACTTTAATTTGCACAGGAGAATAATGCTATATTTTCTTGTTTCCTTGCATGATTTTTCTTGGGAGTTGAGATTGGTCAACACCGAAATCAGATTGATTATATTCTTTGCAGTCAAAGACGGAGAAGCTCTATATACAGTCAGCAAAAACAAGAACAGGAGCTGACTGTGGCCCAGACCATGAACTCCTTATTGACAAATTCAGACTTAAATAGAAGAAAGTGGGGAAAACCACCAGACCATTCAGGTATGACCTAAATCAAATCCCTTACGATTATACAGTGAAAGTGACAAATAGATTCAAGGTGTTAGACCTGATAGACAGAGCGCCTGAGAACTATGGACGGAGGTTTGTGACATTGTACAGGAGGCAGGGATCAAGACCATCCCCAAGGAAAAGAAATGTAAGAAAGGCAAAATGGTTGTCTGAGGAGGCCTTACAAATAGCTGTGAATAGAAGAGAAGTGAAAGGCAAAGGAGAAAAGGCAAGGTATACCCATTTGAATGCAGAGTTCCAAAGAATAGCAAGGAGAGATAAGAAAGCCTTCCTCAGCAATCAATGCAAAGAAATAGTGGAAAACAATATAATGGGAAAGTCTGGAGATCTCTTCAAGAAAATTAGAGATACCAAAGGAACATTTCATGCAAAGATGGGCACAATAAAGGACAGAAATGGTATGGACCTAACAGAAGCAGAGGATATTAAGAAGTGGTGGCAAGAATACACAGAACTATACAAAAAAGTGACCCAGATAATCACGATGGTGTGATCACTCACCTAGAGCCAGACATCCTGGAATGCAAAGTCGAATGGGCCTTAGGAATCACTACGAGCAAAGCTAGTGGAGGTGATGGAATTCCAGTTGAGCTATTTCAAACCCTAGAAGATGATGCTGTGAAAGCGTTGCACTCGATATGCCAGCAAATTTCAAAACTCAGCAGTGGCCACAGGACTAGAAAAGGTCAGTTTTCATTCCAATCCCAAAGAAAGGCAATGCCGAAGAATGCTCAAATTACCACACAAATGCACTCATCTCACACACTAGCAAAGTAATGCTCAAAATTCTCCAAGCCAGGCTTCTACAGTACGTAAACTGAACTTCCAGATGTTCAAGCTGGATTTAGGAAAGGCAGAGGAACCAGAGATCAAATTGCCAACATCTGCTGGATCATTGAAAAAGCAAGAGAGCTCCAGAAAAACATCTACTTCTGCTTTAGTGACTATGCCAAAGCCTTTGACTGTGTGGACCACAAAGAGTGTGGTAAAGAGTGGGACATGACTGAGCGACTGAACTGAACTGAGTTTCTAAAAGAACATTTAAATTCCCTGAGAAGTAACAAGATAGGCTAGTCTTGAGGGAAGTGCAGATATAAGCTAGAGTATTTGGGTAAGGTAAATATGATGAGTAGCTGTTGACCTCACACTAGACTACCTATAGGAGCTGCCATGTGAGCTGGGCTGTGACTGGTACCCAGGATTTAGAGATAGGAAGTGGAGGTAAGAGTCAGAAGGAAGACATTCCAGGGAGAAGGCACAGCTTTTGCAAAGAGAAACTGAGAAGTTGAAATCTGGGGATACATCAGGAAGTTAGATTCACCTTGAACAGAGAGTTTATGAAGGGGGTGCTTGACAATATGACTGGAAGGGTAGAGTGGGGCTAACTCCTCGTGGAACAAGGTGGGGTTCCTATACCACTTGCCTCTCCCCACGCTGTAAAGTAGGTACTCCAGCATTGTTTGTTTCCATGTTCTGATGAGGAACCTGAGGCATGTGAATTAAGGGATTTGCTTAAAGTCACATAGGTAATAAATGGTAGAAGTTGGGGAACATGAGCCCCCAGAGTCTGAAGTCTAACGTCTTGCCCATCACAGGAAACACTGGAAGTTTATGGCAGTGAAAGAGTGACTGGGGCTTTCTTTTATTAAAAAAAATCTTTTTTGGCTGCGTTGGGTCTTAGTTGCAGCATGTGGGATCTTTGATCTTTGCCCCCTGCATTGGGAGTTTGGAGTCTTAGCCACTGGACCACCAGGGAAAGCCCTACTGGGGCTTTCTTAAATGTCTGTTGAGTTGAATTGATGTGTAGAAATTAGAGAGAAATCAGATTTTGGTTCAGTATGAACAAACACTTTCAGGAAAAATAGGCTTCTATAACAAGTTGTTTTAGCAATCAATTTTGGGGATCTCTCTCTCCCTCACTGATGTGAATTTGTAACTGATAATGGTTCTTTCTTCCTTTTGGCTACAAGGAAGCTTAATGTCAAATTTGTAGCTCTATAGAATGGCTGGTCTGCTTTTCTGCATGCTAATTTTACTCCTTGTTTTATTTTTTTCCTGCCCTTTTGTCCCTTTGCTGTTCATTTTATCCCTTTGTGTTGGACATATCCATTCAAGCTGCCTCAAATTTGCATATAATTAACTAATTAATGGGGGCACAGATTGAGAAATTGTAACAGATATGCTGCCTTGTGAGGTCATGAGCTCACTGCCATCAGAGATATGTAAGAAGAGACTGGAGGACCTTTCGGCTCAAAGATCAGTTCCAAGAGTTTTTGATTATAAGAGTCAGAAAGAGGTCATTCTTTGACTGCACCCACACCCATTCCCCTAATAAGCTGCACCCCAGTGCCCATAATAAAGTCTTCATCCTCTCTCAAGCCTGAGGTCCTCTGGCTTCACCGGCTAATGAGACTCTGGGGGCCGGGCATACAGGCTGCCTGGTACTGGGGCAGCAGTGCAGATGACATTAATAGCATGTGACTAGCCATGGACTGATTGAGTAAGCAGATGTTAAGGTCTGGGCTGATAATGACTCATTACTATTTGGGAAAAACCTGATAGGGACGCTCTCACTCTAAGAATTAAGTAGTTTATGCTTCATCAGTTGTATTGAGCAGAGTGTAAATGGCCCTTCTGGGTACAGAACTCTCCAGTTAGGAGAATTAGCATTCCTTCTACCCAGCAAGACATGGAAACAGGAACTTTCCTTCTGCTGAAGAGCAGGCGAGAGGGGGAGGGGAAGAACTTGAAGACAGAGGTGTGCATACTTAATATTTGCATTACCAGCATCTGTCCCCCATCCTCCCCAGCTTTATCATTTGGAGATGTACCTCTTTGCCACTCTCAGTCCAGGCAAGGGTGGGGCTCCTCTCCCACTCAAGTTAGGGAGAGCAGGTAGCCCAAAGCCGGGCCAATCAGTGCATTGCATTGCCTGGGCCACAGTGATTGGTAGAGGGAGGTACAATTGTGGCCCAGTCAGACTCCATGAGACTTGAGACATCTGCTGGGCATCTAGGGAAAGCCATTCTCTTACTCTTCCCAAAGGATGTGAAGTAGGAGCTGCAGAGGTTTTGTGATTCGAACTCCCAGGCCTCTGAGTCACTTTCAGCATCTGAGCCTCCCCAGCTTGTGCTACGTGGAGCAGAGACTACTGTCCCCACTGAGACCTGTCCAAATGGCAGATTTGCCAGCAAATACGGGATTGTTATTGTTTTAAGCCACTGAGTTTGAGGCTATTTATTAGATAGCAGTTGATATCTAGGACAGTTCATCTCTCATATCTTGCACTCTGGGCTAATCCTTTCTTATTTGCCAACCTGATTATCTTTCTTCTGCTTAAAAAGTCCTCAAGAGCCTGCAGGTTAAAGACCAAATTTCTTCGTGTGTTATTCAAGGACTTATCCCCCTGTCTTTCCTCTTGGATATGCCGTCCTCAGTCACACAGAGCTGCTCACAGCTCTGTAAACAGCTCCTACTCTCAGCTCATACTCTGTGTCTTGTATAGGCTGTTCCCTGTGCCTGGAATGCCTGTCAGGTCCCTACCAGAAGACTCCTCTGTGAAGAGGTCCTACTTTCTTTTCTGTTTTTCAAACTTCTGTTGGTCAAATTAATCTAAATTAATCCAAATGTTGCATTAATTAATTAGATTAATCATTATATATATTATATATATATTCCTTTTATTTCTATATATATTCTCTGTTTTTCTATATGGAGATTGCCTTGATTTTATCTTTCAACCCTTCCTATGGAAAATTGCTTTGGAGAGTGAAAAAGTTGCTTAAAACTCAACATTCAGAAAACTAAGATCATGGCATCTGGTCCCATCACTTCATGGCAAATAGATGGGGAAACAGTGGAAACAGTGGCAAACTTAATTTTCTTGGTCCCCCAAAACACTGCAGATGGTGACTGCAGCCATGAAATTAAAAGACATTTACTCCTTGGAAGAGAAGTTATGACCAACCTAGACAGCATATTAAAAAGCAAAGACATTACTTTGCCAACAAAGGTCCATCTAGTCAAGGCTATGGTTTTCCCAGTAGTCATGTATGGATGTGAGAGTTGGACTATAATGAAAGCTGAGCACCAAAGAATTGATGCTTTTGAACTGTGGTGTTGGAGAAGACTCTTGAGAGTCCCTTGGACTGCAAGGAGATCCAACCAGTCCATCCTAAAGGAAATCAGTTCTCAATAATCACGACTGATTATTGGAAGGACTGATGTTGAAGCTGAAACTCCAATACTTTGGCCACCTGATGCGAAGAACTGACTCAATTGAAAAGACCCTGATGCTGGGAAAGATTAAAGGTGGGAGGAGAAGGGGACAACAGAGGATGAGATGGTTGGACCTCACTGACTCGATGGACATGAGTTTGATTAAACTCTGGGAGTTGTTGATGGACAGGGAGGCCTGGTGTGCTGCAGTCCATGGGGTCACAAAGAGTCAGACGTGACTGAGAGACTGAACTGACTGATGGAAAATTCCATTTTATCTTATTTTGAATTTCCAACAGCCCTTTTAAAAAATTCTGTATTTCACTGTATCTTATATTGTTTCATGTTTTATGTTTCTTGCTTCATGAATGAAGTAGCTTCTTAAATCTTTCTGCTCTTCTTTATTCTGAATTATCATAGCTTCCTTGTAGGTCTGTTTTTCTATATTTCTTGATTTCTTGCTTTCTTACTGGCGACCCTGTGGACTGTAGCCCACCAGGCTCCTCTGTTCATGGGATTCTTCAGGCAAGAATACAAGAGTAGGTTGCCATTCCCTTCTCCAAGGGATCTTCCTGACCCAGGGATTGAACCCAGGTCTCCTGCATTTCAGGCATTCTTTACCACCTGAGCCTCCAGGGAAACCCTTTTCTTGTTGGCAACTTGCCTCAAATGTTTGACAGTTCTTGAGTTGTCCATTCATGTTCAAGAAAGAGCTCTGAGGACATAGGGCTTGAAGTGGCCCTGTGATGGGTGAACAGGAAGCTATTACCCTGGAAAAACCAGAGTGCCATAGATGTAGGCTGCAACATCCCACCCCCTGAGCTATCTTTGATTGTCCCAGACAGTTCACTCTAGCTCATGGGAGTGAATTCTTCCTTGTCACTGAGTGATGCATACTTTTTGTACATGGAGTGGCGTAGGAGGAGTAATGAGCCTTATAAAGATTAACCCCCTCTATTCATTCCCTGATCTACCTTCTGACCCTCCTTCTTACTTGGTAACTTTGAATCGCAAACCCCTCTGTACCTGGGCATGGCAGGATAGCCTCCCATCAGCTATAACCTCATTCTTAGTTATTTCAGACTGTCTCTTCTTCCATCCAACTCCATCCATATCTGGCCAGTTTCTATATTCTAGACATACATGAAATTGCCTTTCCAATGATGTCTCACTCTTGTTCTCTTTGTCATATTGGGTTTATGCCTTTTAAATTCTCTCCCTGTCATCTTATGGGGATCTCATCAGGGCGAGCGAGCGAGATGCCTGGTCCACAGGCTGTGTGCTTCTGCTTTTCTGTCCTGGGAAGGACTTCAGAGACCACAGACTCAATTTGAAATGAAGAAACCAAATTTAGAATGGATACAGCAGCTGGCTAAGGAAGAGTGGCCAAGTAGGGAAATAGTAGAGTATGTTAGTTTAGAGCATGGACTCTGAGACCAGATGAGTTTGAACCCTGGCTCCATCACTTAGTAGCCATGGGACCTTGAGAAAGGTTTTTAACTTCTCTGTGTCTGTTTTCTTACCTATAAAATGGGGATAAAAATACTGACCTTTTAGAGTTGTGAGATACAAGTGAGTTACTATATATGAGGGGCTTAGAAAAGGCTCCATCATGAAGAGTTATCTAGTAGTGGAGAAACTTAGTAAGTTTCAGATCTTGGCCAAAGTCAGGCCCTGCACCAGTATGTCCTATGAGCTTCTATCATATGAAGTTTCTAAACAAATAAAAACACAGCCATTGCTAAATTTAGTACAGAGTCATCATCCTGGTAGTGCAGACCCTCTGCAGGGTGAAATCTCTGTCCCCCACTCCCACCTGGTTCGTCCACCTGTTGCCTCAGATCCCTTCCCCTCTTGCCCTATCCAAGCCATGCAGTCTGCACCAGTCCCCCCTGGTCCTAATTCTTTATGGCTGATTGGAACAGCTTTTAAATGTAGTCCCTAGGGCCCACCATTGATAACTTTGTTATAGCAAATGGCACCCTCAAGCACCTGGAGAATCCCTCTCTTGTCTCTTTTTGCTGCTGCTTTTGCTGAGTTTTAAATCTGTTTAACAAAATAGACTTCTGTCCTATTTGAGTCTTGGCTCTCATCAGAATTTCCTTGAAGGTAAGGACTGTGGCTTAGTCATCTTAGTTTCCTCCAGAAGGCTGGCTGGTGTAGTACTTCACATCCGCTATTAAGCATGATGGAATGACTTGGAGATGGGTAGACCTGATTGAGGTCTCAGCTATGCCAGTTAATAGCTGTGCATCCTCAGATAACTAAATTATCTTCTCTGGTCCACCACTACCTCATGTGCATTTTGAGACTCAAATAAGATGATAAACCTTTTACAAACCTAATAAACTGTAAGAGGAAGATTTCATTGTTGTTGTTAGTTGCTAAGCTGTGTCCAACTCTTTTGCGACCCCATGGACTAGAGCCCACCAGGCTCCTCTGTCCATGGGATTTCCCAGGCAAGAATATTGGAGTGGGTTGCCATTTCTTTCTCCAGGGGATCTTCCTGACCCAGGAATTGAACCACGTCTCCTGCACTGCAGGTGGATTTATTACCACTGAGCCAAACCTAAGGAACTGTGAGAGGAAGATTTCATTGAGGACATGCTTATAAAGAGAAAAGCTTAGCAGTGATGACAAGGACTCCTTGCAGGTAGGATGGGTTAAAGGAGATGAAACCCCAAGGATCTACCAGGAAGGACTTGGTAGAGGCATGTAGTAGTGGCCAGGGGCAACTGGCACCTATGAAAAGTGGTAAGTAGGTGATCAAGAGGACAGGGATTTTAAGTGTAGCTGATTGGAGGATGATGTGATGACTGGGATGGAGAATTTGGCAGGAGAGCAAGTTTGGTGGCCAGATAAGGTGTTAGGTTTGTGAAATGTAAGGTTTGAGGTGAGGATTCCATAGGGATGCTCTGTCAGAAAGTTGAACATGTGAAGTTCCTACATGGGAGAAAATCTTGGATGTCTCTGTTACTGAGCTGATTGTTGGTACCATGGAGAGGATGAGATGCGTGAGGGAATGTGGAGACAGATCAGAGAGCTGAGGACAGGATTTTAGGGAACAGAAGCATCTTTTGAAGTTTTAGGCTAGAATTGTAGTCCATGGAAAGAGGAAAGTGCTCTGTGACACAACAGGGGACCAGGAGAGCACTGGTCTCAAAGATGAGAATTTAAAGAATGAATGCTGATTACTGATTGGGTATTTGTTGATATTAAGAAACTATGTGATGTGTTTAGAGGTGATAATGGTGTTGTGTTTATGTTTTTTTTTTTTAAGTCTTAATCTTTTAGATATACACATTCTTCATCTGAATGATTTACAGATAAAATGATATGGTGTTTGGTACTTACTTTAAAATAAACTGGTGGGATATCTAAAAGGGACACACTTTAGATTCAAGATTCAAACAGGATGAAAGTTATGGATGGAAAAGATATACCATGCAAACAGTAGCCAAAAAGAGAGCTGGGGTGGCTATAGTATCATCAAACAAAATGGACTCTAAGACTGAACTTATTATTAATGACTAAGGAGGATATTTTGCAATGACAAAAGGCCAATCCATTAGGAAGACATAAAAATTATAAAAATATATGCACCTAACAAGCCTGGCAGGCTACAGTCCATAGGTTCGCAAAGAATCAGACACGACTGAGTGACTAAAGAGAGGAGGATGCATCTAACAACAGATCCTCAAAATCATGAAGAAAAAAAAAACCCTGATAGAACTGGAATGAGAAATAGATAATTCAACAGTAATAGTTGGGGCCTTCAGTACTCTGCTTTCAATAATGGATAAAATAAAGAAGGTCAACAAAATAAGTAAATTTGAACAACAATCTAAAACAATAGACCTAACAGATACCTATAGAGCATTCTAGCTAACAAAAATAAAATACATGTTCTTTCCAAGTGCACATAGAACATCTTGAGAATTTGGTTGGGACTTGAAAGTGTTTTCTGAGCCTGGCATAACTTGAGGCCAATTTTCCTGAATTAATCAGCCACTGAAATCCCTCCTGATTAAGGATAGGATAGGACACAGTGTTTGGGCTCAGAGCCTGCTGCATTGGTTAGAGTTCTTAACTATACTTACAGAAGTGGGTAGCTTTGTGCTTAAGAAGATGGGCTCAGGGCAGTGGTCTGGATCCGATTCCTGGGTTTGCCACTTACTGGGTCTCTGACATAAGCAAATTGCTTAACCTCTTTGTGCCTTGATTTTTTTCACCTGTAGGATAAACAATGATATTAACATTGACATCTTAATATTTGCTAATAGTTGTTAGGATTAAATTTTAAAATCTATGTCAAGCATATACAACCATGCATGGAACCCTTAAACAAGTGTTAGCTATTATTATGAATGACTGGGTTACAGGTAACAGAAATTCAACACAACTAGATTAGGGAAGACGGAGGGATTTATTGACTCTTGTAACTGACAGTATAAGAAACCAAGCATTTATAAGTCAATTTATTTTCAGGAATATCTCGAGGCTTCACCTTCTTCTGTTTCACTTCTCAGGCAGGTTTTCCACAAGGTGGCCATCTGCTTCTCTGTGCTCACATCCTACTTTATGAGCAATGCCAGCAGAAGACAGAGCTCCTTTTATCTTGAAGCTCCAGCAAAGGCTTTGGAGTTGGCTTTTACTGGCCTGGCTGGTGTTCCCAACCCATCAGTGATCTGATTACTGTGGCCAGGGAAACTCAGTGCTGTCATTGGCCAGTCCTGAGTCCCATGTAACCTTTACAGCTGAACCACATGATTTGAGATTGGGTGGGGGGATAGTCCCAAAAAAGAATGAGGTATTTTTATCAGAAGAAAAATAAGGATGCTGGGCAAGTAGAAAGCCATTTCTACTACACCCGCAGAAGTAGCAAAGTGGAGAAGGGCTGTGGAAGAAGGGAGGCACCTGTGCCAGGTGGTGAAGCTACTAGCGGCATGAGAATGTGTCACAGAAGCTGGTAAAATATTTCCCAAAGTGAGTCCCACTGAGTGACAGTTCAAACAAGCATTAATAGACATTCCTGTGAGACAGGTTCTGTGCAGGAGGAAGTTTGGGAAATGCCAGGTGTCTTCACTACAAAATTCTCCCTGCTTTTAACACACCTCTGTATTTGATAATTCTGTAGGATCGAGATACAGATGTGAGATTCCCAAATATATGGAACCATGGAACCCTTATTCAGTGAAGCATTTTGTAGGATCACATCTGTGATCCTACAATCTGAACACAATTGGGAAGCATGGTAGAATAGGATGGTGATGAGGTTGGGAAATGGCAGGAGCAAGAGACTTCCCTGAATGTTCATAGGAGGACAGTGGTCTGCAGGTGACTGTAGGTGGTGAGGGGTGAACCTCTCCTCCTTATGCCTGGAGTCAGAAAATTCTCTCTTAGTCCAAAGGGGAAACCAAGATCAGATCGTTTTGCCTCTAACCAAGCTCGCCCTCAACCAGAGAACACACCCTCCCCATATGTCAGGAAACAAATGCAGAGGACTGATGCAGGTTCTAACCCCTTAAATTCAGCTGAGAACAATGGGGAGGTGCCTCATTCCTGGGGAGAGCAAAGAGTTTCTAGACTTACTCCTCCAGGCAGGGTGTGGTGCGCAGAGACAATGGGGCCTGATCTTGGAAGGTCTCTGTAGGGCAAGTTCTGTGTCCTCCATGTGTGCTCACGGGCAGGAGAGAATGTCCATCAGTGGGTGTAACAGAAGCATCTCAGACAGCATTGTGTGGCCTGGAGAAGACTCTCTTTTATGGGACTACTGGGGAGTAAGCATGTTCTCAGGGAGATAGCCAAGTCTTCGCAAGCTTGAGTACCAAGGAGTCAGCCCCCTAGAATCCTTTTGAGTTATGTCACTGCAATCCTAATGCACTCTTACCATCCTATGGTAGCTTTTGCATGGAAATTAACTCTAACAGAGCTATGCGTTCTTCTTTATGACTTGAGACTAAAGGTTTCAACCTATACACGGGATAGACTGGTGACCTAAAGGGAGACATCTCTTAAAGGTGGCATTTGTCCAGAGGGCCATTCCCCCACAGAAAGGGACCCCTACCACCACTTACCCCTCAGTGCTGTCATGAAACTCATTGCTACTGTTAATCATTTCAGTTTTAGGGACATTTATGGAATAGACTTCCCAGGAGGCTCAGATGGTAAAGTGTCTGCCTACAATGTGGGAGATCCGGGTTTGATCCTTGGGTTGGGAAGATCCTCTGGAGGAGGAAATGGTGACCCACTCCAGTACTCTTGCCTGGAAAATCCCATGGATGGAGGAGCGTGGTAGGCTATAGTCCATGGTGTCCCAACGAGTCAGACACAACTGAGCAACTTCAATTTCACTTCACTTTTCATGGACTAGGCACCATGTTTTCAGTGGGCTTTCATTGTTTCTGTTGGTTCATGAGAATTTATTTATAACTGAGGAAATGGAGATTCAGAGGTTAGAAAATTTTCCTGGAGTCATACAGATGGTTAGTGGCAGAGCTAGGGTTCAAATGCAGGTCTATCTGATGCCAGTGACTGTGCACTTATGTTAGGCAACTGGCAAGAATACTGGAGCGGCTTGCCATTTCCTTCTCCAGGGGATTTTCCTGACCCAGGGATCAAACCTAGGTCTCCTGCATTGCAGGTGGTTCTTTACCATCTGAGCCACCAGGGAAGCCCACAGAAGTGCTTAGAGAACATGAAACAATGATGCTCTTATGATTTACACACAGGGTGATTTGGGTTTGATGTTTATCTGGGGGAGGAGCATTCACTGCTGTTCTTCTTAAGAGGCAGGATATGTTCTGGGACTTGGGTCCTGGGAGTCTCTTCATATTTTCTCTGTCAATGTCCTCGGGGACTCAGGAGCCATGGTTTTGAAGCTACTCCTGCCAGTTAGCTCTTGGTCACAAATGGGCATCAGCTGTAAATCAGTAGAATGTTCTGTCATTGACTCTAAGTGGCAAATGAGGTAATTAGGTCTTACAAAGCTGGTCATCTGTCATCTCATTTCCATGTTTGATGGTGTTCCTAAATATTGGTACTATTTGTCAAATACTCCCTTGTGCTCCTTTTGAAGGAGTTTTGCTCTAAAAGGGAGGAAGAGAAGTGAGGTGGTACCTGAAGGGAAAATTGAGATTAGGAGAGGCTGTTCTTTGTTTGTTTTTAAATCAATGAACGAATGAATGAATGACTAAACACATAAATAATAAGAGCATGTTAGTATGCCGTTAGTATCAGTAGTGAGGAGGCATGTGATGAAATGAGATGACTGAAGCTATGTCCTCAAGTAGATGAGATGGGGATAGATTTAAAACACAGATGGAAGGACTTGCTGTAATCAGACATTTGGCTGGAATCCAGATATCCCATGCTTACAGAATCCTCCAGGCCATAGAGGGGAGGTGGTGGGTCTTGGGGAAGAGACTTGGACTTAGCCAGGAGGACTGATTTCCAATGGCCCTGTGCTTCCTCCAGAGGGTCCTGGAACAGGGTGGATAACTTCCATGAGCTTTGGTTTTGGTCTTCTTGTAAGATGAGGATGATTTTGAATACTCTGCAGAGTTGCAGCAAGTATTAAACAAGATAATGTAAGAAGAACCCTTGGCATGGAAAATAAAAGTGATTTCAATTCTATCACTGAGAGATAACTGTATTTACCATTTTAATGTATTTTTGCACCTATCTTTTTCCCACTTAATATAAACACATACTTACAAATACTATTGTTCTTTACATACTCTTCTATAACATGCTTTTAGCACTTAAATATATTGAGGACAATTTTCCACAACAGTTTTTCTATAACATCATGTTTTAAATATATGCAGATCATTACAGTAGGTGGAGGTACCATACTGTATTTTAACCAGTTCCTGTTGTAGACATCATGGAAGTTGCTCCTTACTATTTTCTATTGTATATAACACTGTTAAAATTTCCTTTCATCTGTATTTTCACATACATCCATAGTTATTTCCCTACTGAAGTTTTCTGGCAGTGGAATTTCAGCTGACCTGTGGGCAAGCTCTTTCACATGGCTATAGAGAGAGGAGGAGGATTTTAGGGGACAGCACAGAAAGGCAGTGAAGTGTGATACCTGAAGGGTGCTGATGAATGGCTTGCTGTCATTCAGGAAGCAGGGCTCTGGGGGCCTGAGATCAATCTCTAGAAGTGATCTGTCTCCTTAAACAATTTAATTGCTGCCCCTGTTGAAGACATGAAGGCAAGCTTACCAAATATGAGGATGTTGTGAAGTTGGCAAGGATATGTTGAATGATGAAATCAAGATGCAAAGGAGACCCTGAATGGCAGGAAGAACGGGCTGAAGCAAACAGGAGAGACTGAATCAGGAAAACTGCAGTGCCTTAACAATGATAAATCTAGACTATGCACATCAGGGCTAGAGTGGAGCTGGATGAACGCCAGGTCATGCCAAAAAGACATGGGAATTGATGTCATGTGATTGACCCCAAAACTCACACAGAACAATCCAATAAATGTCAGGTGGTATTGGTATGAGTACAGTGTCTAGACCTTGTGTCAGTGGAATGTTGATAAGCTGGAGCTCAGCAGAAAAAAAAAGTGGTCAGACTGGTGAATGATCTAGACCATAACTCTTCTATAGAAATACTGCTGTTGTTCCATCACTAAGTCATGTCCAACTCTTTGTGACCCCATGAACTGCAGCATGCCATGCTTCCAGTCCTTCACTGTCTCCCAGAGTTTGCTCAAATTCATGTCCATTGAGTCAGTAATGTCATCCAGCCATCTCATCCTCTGTCACCTCCTTCTCTTGCCCGCAATCCTTTCCAGCATCAGGACCTTTTCCAACAAGATGGCTTTACAATGTGGGCCATATCAATCTATCTAAAATTAAAAAAATTTCTAGTAGCCAGTACAATATTTTAGATAACTCAGTCTATCAAAAATATTATCATTTCAGCATATATTCAATACAAACAAATTATTGAGATATTACATTCTCTTTTTTTCCCCTATGCACTAAGTCTTTGAAATCCAGTGTGTATCTTATACTTCCAGCACATCTCAGTTCAAGCTCTAAATTTTCAATGGTCAAGATGAAATATAGTTCACTGAAACAAAAAGTTGTATTTAGTGGAAAAATATTTTATACTGCTTTTGTTTTTCAATTTAAATTTAAATGATTAAAATTAAGCACAATAAAAGTTGAGGTCCTCAGTTGCCCCAACAACACTTCAAATACTCAGTAACCTCATGTGGCCAGTGTCTATTGAAACTGGACAGGGAAGGTCTATGCCCTATGGTTGCTACTCAAAATGTGGTCCATGGACCAACAGCATTTGTGTCCTCTGGGAAGTGGTTAGAGATGCAGATGCTCAGGCTCCACCCAGAACTCCTGAGTGAAAATTTGCATTTCAGCAAATTCTCTGCATGATTCATGTGCTCACTTGAGAAGTAGTGATCTAGATGTCAGGTGATGACTTGGGGAATGTATGAAGAAATCAAGAATGTTTCACATGAGAAAAGGAAACTTCAGGAGACTATGATAATTTTCAAACATTTAAGGGCCTGTATGTGGAAAGTGGGAAAGATCAGGTGGAAGAACTGAGACCACAGGTGGAGGTGGGGCTGGGGTGGGAGAAAGGGAACTGAAAGTTTTTAATCTTCCATGGTTAATTTCACTTAATTCTCACAATGAAAGAACTGGAATTGGAGTTAACTCAGATAATCTGAGTTGAGATTTCATCATCACTAATCACTGTGCATCCTCAAGGAAAAATTACTTAGCCACTCTGAGCCTCAGTTTATTGTCTCTAAAATGGGAAAAATAACAACCCACATGCCAGGGCTAATGTGAACACCGTGTAGGCAAGGACCACAGTCACTGTATTTACCACACCTTCCCTGGGCTCAGAAATGGCGTGGACTCAGTCTGCAATGAGGATTTCTTTATAAACTAGGCAGAGCTCTGGCGTGGGAAGGATGGCTGGTACTCCTATTAGCAGGCTTGTGGTTTGGGGTGACAGATTGCGTTTTTTAGTAGACACAAATGAACCCTGCCCCTGCGTGTCTTCATCGCACCAAAAGCCCGTTTTTTGTTTACAGCCCTGATTGATCTGGGTTGATCTATCTGCAAACCTTTTCATCAGGAGGGTGAAAACAGAAAACTGGGGAGGGGAGGTCAGGGCTCCTCCATCTTACCCTGCTCAATGGGTGGTGCTGGGTCTCTAGCTACATTACCTTAGTGGGGGTAAAAGATGTCCAAAAAGTGGTAACGGGTCATTCTAGGATGGAGAGGAACTGGTCCATCAGAGTGTTTCTCAGCAAAAGATCTCACTGCTGCTGTGCCAAACCACATCTGTGCTCTGTCAAGTAAACAAAGAATATCTACAGCTCTCAGGCAGGCACTAACATTAGCCGAGTGAGGGCTCTTTGGGGACCAGGGAGAGTAGGCTCGCATTTGAAAATGAACCACTGTACGTGGATTTATAGCACTGCTTTTCTGATGAAGAGGGGGAAATATTTTTCTCTGGGAGATTAGAATTTACTAGTGGATTCAAGTGTAACTTTGGAGAGTGGCAGAGGTATTAGATGTGGCAGTATCACAGTATTGTTTTATTGGCAATTAGATTTGAAACTGGCACGAATGTATGAAAATAAGTCTCAATTATGGGCCTGCGAAGTTTCTCCACCATCTGTCAACAGTTTGCTCCTTATGCCACAACATGTGTACCTTTGGAGCGAAAATGATTTAATAGCCCAAGTCAAGAGGTACAGCTCACCAAATTATATTGGAGTTTATGGCCAAGGCCTGCATTTGTGATTTCTGATGCAGAGAAAGCAAACATGAACTTGTGTGCATACACACATACACACACACTCTTTAGGGGCTCACAGCTGTCAGAGATGGAAGATATCATCAAAAGGAGTGAATTTAACTTTTGCATTTTATAATTGGGAAAAATCAAGTCCCAGAGAGGCCAGGGACTTGTGCAATTGGTGCTGTGAGATGGGGCAGAGCTGGAATGATAACAATAGGATACTTAGGGATGGGGCAGTGGTGGGTTAGTAAATGTGTTAACAACCTCTGGGGAAATGAAAGCCCTGATGTGTAGCACCTGCCTATTCCCATGATGTAAGCACTTTCATGACGGTGATTTCATACTAACGTGATACCACTGAATGTGTAGTTTGGAAGGGATGTACGATTGCCTCTCACAAGCCAATTTCTGTGGCTCCAGTGTACCATTGTGAAGGGGGATGGAGTTGCTTATAGATATTTGTGGTTGGCCTGTCCAGCATCTGTTTCCCTTTCTAGTAAGTGTACCCTAATTTTCCCTGAGAGTATCCACCTGTACCCTGCTTTCAGCCCATGGAGTTTGGTTAGGGTGACCCCATCACCAACTCCAGGAGTGGCGTGTGACCCAGGCCTGGGCCAATCAATGTATTTCATCTTCCTGGACATTGGTTGGTTCAGGGTTGGGCTTCTGGCCCAATTTGGCTCTGGGAGTCAGGCCCAGGACCTCTGTTTGAAGTGGTGGTCTTAGAGTTATGAAGGAGTAGCTTGTATCGAGTGGTGGTCCATTTGCCACCATGAGAGAAGAGGCTGTCTGAGAATGAAGACAAACACAGAGGAGAACAGAGCTGAGAGACTAGAAAGAACAGGCCCTGAGTCTGTTGTTTGCTTCTGGGTCTATCTGAGCTTCAAGTGTAGTTCTGGACTTTCTGAGAATCAACGAACATGTTTCATTTTTTAAAAAGTCTGTGCATTTATTATGTCAATTATGCCTCACTTAAAAAATGTATCCAGACAGAACCAGTCGTGGATCAGGGCTCCTTCAGGTCTACTCACTTCTGGAGCAGAAGCTCAGTTCTTAGCCGCCTTTCCCAAACGTGCCTTTTCCCCGCTCTGTCCAAACTTCAGCAAGCATCCTTGTTCTGAAAAGGATTTGGGAAAACTGCATGTTTATTTATCAGGCATGTTGCGTCTGATGGGAAAAGTTCTAACTGACGAGTTTGTTCTTGAGAGCTATACTAGGGAATCTCTAGAGACTTTTTGATCTGCAACTTATCTAGAGTTTCATCCATGAAGTCACAAGCCTTGTCCATCTTATACATCATTGCTTTCACAGAACCCAGAATATGCCTCATGTGTGGGAAATGCTCAGTAAATATTAGTGGAATGTCTTGTATCAGGCAGGCTTTGCTGTGTTATGATGCTGTAACAAATAGCCTCTAAACTCAATGGCTTATAACAACAAAGTTTTATCTTTCACTCAAAGTCTTTTATCATTTATGTTGGCTGCAGCTCTGCTCCTTTTCTTTTTGTTTTAGGGTCCAGGCTGATGGAACAATAGCTCCTACTGGGAACATGAAAATCTCATGCAGAGGGAAAAAGAGCAAAGGCAGAACATGTGATGACCCTTAAACTTTCTGCTTAGATAAGGTACTTGGTACTTCTTTTTATGTTCCATTGGTCAAAGCAAGTCACTTGGCAGGGAGATGTCCTCCAAAGCAAGATACTGCATACCACAGATATCAATAGAATAATCAATCCCCTTATAGGTTGGGGAGTGAGTAATGGGGAATAATAATACAGGCAACCACACACCTAAAGGGAGAATGTAGGAATGCAGTTAGAACTAATCTTGTGAAACTGAACATTTGAGTATAGACTGTCCCAGCATTGGGCTTCCCTGATAGCTCAGTTGGTAAAGAATCTACCTGCAATGCAGGAGACCCCGGTTTGATTCCTGGGTCAGGAAGATCCGCTGGAGAAGGGATAGGCTACCCACTCCAGTATTCTTGGACTTCCCTTGTGGCTCAGCTGGTAAAGAGCTGCCTGCAATGTGGGAGACCTGGGTTTGATCCCTGGGTTGGGAAGATCCTCTGGAGAAGGGAAAGGCTACCCACTCCAGTATTCTGGCCTAGAGAATTCCATGGACTGTATAGACAATCAGGTTGCAGAGTCAGACATGACTGAGTGACTTTCACTTTCTTTCACTTTGACCCAGCAGTGCCCAGGGAGTTTCTGCCGGTGGGTACCAATGTTATAGGAATGTTTACAGGAGCATGTTTGGTATAGCAGAAAACTCCCAACTCAACTTAAATGTCTGTAGACAGATGAATGGATATATAAATTAGAATACATTTACTCAAAGGAATGTAATGCAGCAATGAAAGTGAATGAATCTCAGCTATTTGGAACAACATGAATACATCTTAGAAGCATATTAAGTTAAGTGAAATAAGAAGATGCAGAGAATTTGATTCCAATTTTATAAATCATTCACATGAAAAGATTACACCAAAAGCAAATGAATGATAAACACAAAAATCAAGATTTGGCTGCTTTGAGTGGGGCAAAGTATGACAGTGGGATAGGCGGATACAACTTACTGCTGATATTCTAGCTTTCAAATGGGGTGGTAGATTGGGGGAGGTAATTTTCATATTGTGCATTTTAACATATTTGTTACATTCTTTTGTGTCTATCAAATATTATGTTCAAAGTGGAATTAGAAAAAAATGCAAAAATAACAGCTAGGAAAAGTAGTAATTTTTAAAAAGATGAGTGGTTGTGGAAAAGTGCTGCCTTAAAAAGTGGGATTCCTAGAAGCAAATTTGGCAAATACACGTTGGGGCAGAATTCTGGGACCAGGATAGAAGGTGGGTCCTCTCAGCACCAACCCTAGACTGTGGCAGTTCACACCGTCAGCCCTCCCCACGCCTGGGGGATGACCTGTGTCCTCATTGGCCCCAATATCATGCTTTCTAGGCTGCTGCAGAGACTGAGATGCATGCAGGGACCATGCCTATGGGCCTGGACATTCCAGGTCCACAAAGAAATGTTCGCCACTGTGGATGAACACAATTGACGATTGGGTTTGTCCAACAGGGGTCCTGATTGAACTGTCCCTGAGTTTGGTCCTCTGTGGGTACATAGGGAAGTCTCCTTTTGGCCTTGTAAAGTAGAAGAGGCCACACCCAGATAGCTCTTGGTCACCCCCATGCCACCCTGTCTACTCCAGTGAGGTGGCATTCTGCTGGAAGAGACCCTGATCAGGTCTCCAAGCTCAGGGCAGGAGAATGAAGCTTCAGATTGGATATTATGGGTCTCTGACAAAATAACCCAAGAGCACCGGCCCCAGATGCTTCAGCATCTTCCTAGTCAGAGTGAGTTACATTACTGAGGGGGACTGCCTGCTATGATGACTCCAGGGGCCCAAGTGGCATCTGAGTCTCTTCCATCAGAGAGAGAAGGAGGAGGGTGCTATGGGGCAGCTTGGAGATGAGCCAGAACCGAAACCACAGCACGGGTGAGACCTACCCAAGCTCTGCATGAGGGGAAGCCTGCCCACAGCAGCGCTGCTGAGCTTCCTTTCCCACCTGTGGGGCACCTGCAAAAGCTGCCAACTGCTCCCTTTTGGGGGCGATGCCGGCTTGCCAGTCTCTACACTCTCAGGGTCATTTAGCTCATTTTAGTTTGGTTGCTTCTGGTTGCAGGTAACAGAAATCCAAAAAACAGAAGTAATTTTTGTCTATTTGCATTTATATAGGAGTAGATATAGCTTTAGGTGAAAGTTGGTCCAGGATTCAAACAAATATCACTGAGCCCTCTTTCTCTCTTTCATCTCTTCTTGGCTCAGTTTTCCAGCATGGGCTTTATTTCAGAGAGACTTCTCACCACTCCCAGCCCTAGGGGTCTCCCAAGAGCGTCTGGGACTCCACTAAAGTCCAGCAAGAAAGAAGTAACTGCTCAGTCCCCATGCGCATTAGAAGCCCTGAGATTCATCCTGTTGGGGTCATGTGCCCCTTCCAAGCCAATCACAGTGACTGAGGACTGATTGGTGTGGTCAGGTCACATGATCTCCTCAGGGCTGGGGATGAAGTCAGCATGCCCAGAACTTGTGGGTTTCAATAGAAATCCAGGACTGTGAGGAAGAAGGAAGGGGGACTGGGTGCTCAGAGAGTAATCCACAGCCACTTCCTGTCTGCTGATGCTTGCTGTTGTTCAGTCAGCAAGTCGATGATGCCATTCAACCAACCATCTCATCCTCTGCTGCCCCCTTTTCCCTCTGCCTTCAGTCTTTTCTGGCATCAAGGCCTTTTCCAATGAGTCAGCTGTTCATATTAGGTGGCCAAAGAATTGCTGATGCTTGTTAGTCATTTGGAGGAGCACTTTGCACCTTAAAGATAACAGTGGTTTATATGCCCCATGGATGTTAAAAAAGTATTTTTCTCTATGGTTGTTTGCCTTTTACATTTATGTTTTTTTAAAACTTTTATTTTTAACCATGGTCATTTTCAAACACACACAAAGTCAGAGTGAATACAGTGATGAATGCATCTCTGTATCCATCAACCAGCTGCAACCATTGTCTTATGTTGATTTTTGTCTTTCAAAGTTTCAAATTTGTTCAGAGTTCAATCTTCATCTTTTCTATTGGGGCTCCTCCCAATATTTGTGATTGTTTTCAGAGGGAAACTAGATACATAGTCACCTACGTTTTTTCTAGGTTTGTTTTATTTGGATATATGCTGTGAAGTGAGACGCTAACAGGATTTTTCCCCAGGTATCTAGTTTCCCCAGGTCTGTTTATTGAATCATCCATCCTGTTCTCACTGGTTTGTGAAGCATCCTTGATTTGATATTAAGTTCTCGCAAGTACCAATATCTGTTTCTGGCTACATATTCTGTTTTATTGACCTATGTGTTCTTGCACCAATATCAACGTTTTAAATTTAATAGATGTATAAATAAGTTTTCATATCCAGTATACCAAGTTCCACACTAGCTTTCTTTTTTCAGTATTTTCTTGCCCAACTTTATCTATTCATTCTTCCAGATGAAACGTAGAACGATTTTTCTAAGTTCAAAAAATAATGGTCTTAGGATTTTGATTAGAATTGGTTAAAATTCTGTGTAAAGTTGGACAAAAGAACATTTTCTTCATAGTCAGTCTTAAAATATATAAATATAACACATCTTCCCATTTATTCAGGTCTTGTAAGTCCCTCTGTAAAAATGCATGGTATTATCTCCTATGAGGGCCATTCCTGGGTCGTTTATGTATTCTGCTTTGTTTATGGATGAGAGATTTAAAACTTCCCATTTTATTTTCTTTATTCATTCTCTCTAACTTTTTATTTCTATCAAGTCTGAGTCACGCTGAGAGGTTTAGACCATGCTTGCTAGGAACCCACCACCCAATCGGCCAGAGTTTATATTTGCTCTAGAAGTGGAGTCTCTGAGCCCCACGTTACAGTGGAAAGAGCATGAGATCTGACCTCAAGACAGGCCTGGGCTCAGGCCCCTGCCTTGCCCTTTATCAGCTGTGCGTCCTTAGGCAAATTGTCATTTTGCCTCTCCAAGTCTCATTTTCCCTACTGGCAAATGAATGTGGGTTGTTTCCTCCATTTTTAGTCTATTTCCTTTTACTGTGTTTGTTTCCACATCTCTCTTTCTTCTCCAGGGGAGGCTAAGCTTTCTGGAACAGAGGTTATGCCTCCTCCGTGGCTGTAGGTGGAGACCGTGATCAGGTAACAGTGGGTGTTTGGTACTGCCAGGCCGTACTGACTTTGGAGTTCAGCCCAGGGACACCATTTTGGTTCATGTGAAATAGAAGATACTTCATTTATTTATTTTTATTTTTAGTAGGAGGAAAATTGCTTTACAATGTTGTGTTGGTTTCTGCCATATAACACGAATCGGCCATAAATACATATATATACATATAAATATGTATATATATCCCCTCCCCTTTGAGCCTCCCTCCCACCCCCCCATCCCCATCCCGCCTCTCTAGGTCATCAGAGAACCCCAAGATGAGCTCTTTATGTTATATAGCAGCTTCCCATTAGTTGTCTGTTTCACCCGTGGTAGTGTATATATTTCAATGCTACTCTTTGAGTTTGTCCTACCCTTTCCTTCTCCCACTATGTGCACAAGTCTCTTTACATCTGCATCTCTCTAAATAAAGGATACTTTGAAATAACCTGGAGCCCTCACCTGGATTATGGTTCTTTAATAAAACTTTGAAATATGGATAATAGTTTTCAAGAGTAAAATAGATGAGGTTTATTGAGATCTTAGCATGCACCAGGCACTAGGTGATCATGGTCCAGGTGTGATCTCATGAAACTACACAGTACTCTGGTGAGGAAGGTATAATCCCCATCTTAGTTCAGAGATGCTAAGAAACAAAGATCATGCAACCCAAGTATGGTGCTACTGAGACTCAGACCAACTCAGTGCCATGAACCTGCATACCCTACCATCTTCCCAACCACAATCAAGTGATGTGTTAACAGCGCCTCAGGCCTTGGAGGTAGCCCTCTGGTGGTCTAGGTCTTGCTTTTAGCAAAGTAATGAAGTCAGGGAGCCATTGATTGTGTTAGTTGCCTTCTCTTTCTCCTTATATTTTAAGCATCCCCAGAAAAAGACTCTGATCAATGCTTCTCACTATGGTGTTGAATTCTTACTCATCCAGTCTTTGCCACCCCTTGCTCTCCTGACTCTTGAGTGGCAGGGCAGCAAGGCCTTGTAGGACTGTTGGGTGGCAGAGAGGGTATGGAGCATGAAAGGGGCACAGAGCATGGAGGTGGAGGACCCGCGGCCTGGCAGGATGGCAGTGGGGAAGAGCTCTGGATGGATTTGTGCACAGGTGTGGGGTTGCATGGGAGAGAGAATGTAGGCATGTGGGAGTATGTGCTTATGTGTGTGAGTCTGTGCATGCATGTTTGACTACATATGGGTGTTAGCTTAATCACATGTGCACATACAGTTATGTTTATCTTTGTGCATGGGTATATATGTGAGTGTGTGACTACATATTGGTGTGTATGTATGTTCGTGTATGTGTGTGCAGTTGTCATTTGTGTACATTTATGTGTGCACATGTAGGGGAGGATATGTATATCTTAATCTGTGTCAAATGCTATGGGTATGTGTGCATGGGTGGATGTCATTATGTGTGTGTGTATAATTGTGTGTGTGCTTGTATGTGTGTGAGAGTGCGTGAGTATATGTACAGCAGGGCCCTGGACTGCAGAGCTGGGTACCTTTCCTTCACTCTTGACAGATGGTCCAGCTAATGAGGGCCCCTCTGCCACCTGCCTGTGTGCCCCCCCTCCCCAGGGCCTTGCTCCCTCCCTCGAGTCCTGCTGCCTTCCTGTGGCTGTTTCTCCTCTCCCCACCCCCTCCCTGACATGTGGGCCTTTTTGGCCGCTGTGTGGGGTAGGTGGGATTAGGACAGAGCTGACAGTCAAGGCTGCCCTGGCCTGAGCCTATGGGGACAGGGCCAGGAGGCAGGCAGGGCTGAGAGTGTATGTGCGTGTGCCTATGCATATGCATGTGTGTGTATATGTGTGTGTGTGTGTGTGTGTGTGTATGTGTGCGCGTGCGCATGTGTTGGTTACCATGGCAGGGAGGCAAAGCCCAGGCAGCCCTCACCAGTGCCTGGCCTCATCCGCAGGGTGGGCAGGCAGCCCAGGGTAGAAAGGCCTGTGCTTTGCAGACAAAAATGCCAGATGGTGGGGGATTTGGGGGGGCCTTCCATGGCCTGACTGCCAAGGGCAAGGAGGTTTTCTGGAGCTCTGGAGAATGAGCTGGAGGGTTGCTTATGTGCTGCTGTGAGTTTTTTTTTGGTGAATATGTGTGTGTGTGTAGCCTTGTTTTTGCATATTTTAGAATATATTTCCCTTTTGGATTTCTATCAGTTTGCTAAAAAATTTGATCTTTAAGCTTTAGTTTTCTCTTTTTTTTTGTATAAGGAGAGTACATGTTCCTGCAAGGAAGTCAAAACATCTTTTTTAAACAGAAAATATTTATTGATAGGCTATAAAAAGCAGCACCAAATAAGGCAGACATTTAGATTGGGTGTTTCAGTTGTGAGTGAGCCTTAAGGCCATGGCGAGTGGCTGGGTTCTGTTCGGGTTATGAATGGGTTTTGCCTCCTGCTGGCTTTTTTTCTAACTTTGTCTTTAATGCAAGTTTTCCTGGGTGGACCCACTCATTCTCGACGATGTGCACTACGTAGTCCTGTTGGAAAATGCAGAGCTTGCCCAGGTACAGGCTCAGACAGGTGTGGGGATGGTTCTGCTCCTCCACCCTGCAAAGCAACATGGCCTTTCCATGGAGACCACCCCACGCACTGATCTCACTAGGATGGCCACACCTGAGCACACAACCAGGGTGGAGACCAGCTTTTCTTTTCTTTTTGGAAAAGAGAAACAATATAGGAGAAGGATGATTTCATGTGAGTGAAGTACTTCCTGGCCCTCACACAGCCCAAGTGCTAATGTCTGCACAGGAGGGCGGTGCTCATGGGAGCCCTGGGGATGATGGGTGGACCTTCCAGTGGAGCTTGCCTTGGAAACAGGTCTTCCCAGCCTCAAGGAAATGGCCAGCTGCGTGCCTCTGGCTCTCCTGTTCCCTCATCACCAGGCTTAGAAACCCTCCATGGAGTCATGCTGAATAAAGTCCAGACTCCTTAACAGGGCACTGCAGGTGGTAAGCATAGCCTTCTTCCCAGGGCACCTTCTTTTTGTAGCTCATCTGTTGCTACAACGTCGATATCTGGCTCCAGGCTCTAAATGCCATTTTCTTCTTAAAAAGTGATTTTCTTTCTTTCTTTCTTTTTGGCTGTGCTGGGTCTTCCTTGGTGTGTGGGCTTTCCTCTGGTTGCGGTGAGTGGGGGTCACTCTGTAGTTGCGGTGTGTGGGCTTCTCAGTGCTGGCTTCTTTTGTTGTGAAGCATGGGCTCTAGAGTACATCGGCTTCAGTAGTTGCGTTTCGCAGGCTCTAGAGCGCAGGCTCAACAGTTGTGGCTCATGGGCTGAGTTGCCCCATGGCATGTGGGATCTTCCCGGATCAGGGACCGAACCCATATCTCCTGCATTGGCAGGTGGATTCTTTACCAATGAGCCATCAGGGAAGCCCTGCTTTTAATTTTTAAGCAGAAAAACATATGTATTAACATGCTATAAAAGCAGTACCAAATACAAACGAAGAAAATAAGACTATCACTCACGCTACCTCTCTCCCCAGGATGCCCTTCTTGCTCCTTTTCCTGCCTGAATCCCATCTCTCTTTCTGGGCTCAGCTAGCTCACACTTCCTCCTTCCTTGCCCTGTGCTCCTATGACATATCATAAACTAAGAAAAATCTCATGTGATTCCTGTCTAAAGTGGCTGCTTTCTTTTCTTGAGGTAGAGGGACTGTATTTAATCCTGATACCTAGCGAAGATGCTGGGATGTAGGAGGTGCTCAGTTGACTGAAGGAATAAACAGAAATGCAAGCACTGGCTTCCTTTTGAAATGTGTACCACTGAGAACACACATTATAGTTCTGAACACCAATCTACTCATATCACCATCATCATTATTGTTATCGGGGTGTGTGTGTGTGGGTCTGTGGGTGTGTGTAATTGCATGTGTGGTGACACTGGTCCATTCAGGGGCACAAAAACACAGCATTTACAAGTTTCACTCAGGAAATAAGAGATGATGAGCCAGAAATTGTTACTCATCCACCCAATATCCACAGTTTCTTCTTCCAGTACTTTCTGTCTTGAGCATAGCCTTCATCAACGTCATCTTGCATATGAGCTCTCCCTCACCATGATTATTATCAGCCTCTCTTCCACCTTCCGACACGCTCTTGATTGAATACATTTATAGCCTAGTGGGAAAGATGGGCCAGTGATTCTGGGCCAAACATATGCTGGGTACTGAGGATGCAGAGATGAAAGAAGCAGGACCCCTCCAACAAGGAACTCACATCCTTGGAAGAGATCTGTACAGATACTGACAAAGCTTTGCTAATTCTTTAGTAGAAACAGGAACAGATTCGCTTCTGAAGCATAGGGGAGAGAGATCTTCACACTGGAAAGTTTCTACTCATTCTGAAAGTTCCAGCTCATCTGTCCCCTACTCTAGAATGCCTTCCTGTCCAGAAATATGGGGATTCAGATGTATAATTCAGCCCCTTCCCCCCACAACCCTCCCACCCCTGCTATATCACACACAAACACAGACAGATATTTGTGTGTAGAGTCTTTCTCTAAGGGGGAGTAATTTCTCTCGCAAAAACACAAGCAACTTAAGATTTAAGATTAGATGTTGCTTTTAGATAATGTCCCTTGATTTTTCCCATGACTTGAGTTCAACTCTTCCTTTGTGTTTCTTGATCCTCTTCCCTCTCTGCCTACTTTTTTTCTCTCTCTGGATCAACACCCCAACCTTCTTCATTTCTTGGGAGAACAAATGCTCTGTCCACAGCTGATAGCCCCTGGGATGTGCCTGGCTGGCCTTATGGCAGTTCGTGGCAGGCGTCTGCCCTGGGGGGTCCGTGCTCATGGCACCCTCTCTTGTTAGCTGTTTTGAATGTTACCCTGGCTTAGCTCCAGTCTTGGCCCTGGGACCCCTGCTGCACATCAAGAGCTTGGCTTGGCAACACTTTCCTGTCGGGTCCTCTGCCTGCTTTTGTGTTTTGTTAGGTGTGGGTGTATTGAGTAGGAGGAGCCTCTCCAAGCTACATCGACCTGCTTCCCCTCACCCAACTACTCCTAGGAATGATCTGCCCCCAGCGCTGTGAGGCGACACCCTCCCTCTGGGCTCCCTCTCCTGGCTGCTGAACCAAGTGGCTGGGAGCAGGCTTGCTCCTCAAACAGTGTGGGGACAGGGGGAGCCCCGCCAATCCTCCAGTGGAAAATAAAAAGGTCAGGCAGTATTAATTCATCTGCACAACTCACTGGGCTTAAAAAGCACAGCCTGAAATGGCTTCTTGATTGAGAGAAGATGCTTCATTAATCTTGGCCCTCTCATTTAACAGTGTGAAGAATGGAGACTAATGGCTGGCATTTCAGTCTCATCGATGGGATGCAAACCCACAGACACTGGACTGTAATTGCAGAGAAATCACAAGAAGGAGAAGAGGAGTGAGCAGGCCAGGGAGATGAGCAGGGAACGCAGTATCCTGAGGATGGTGGTGGTGGGGAAATGCGTGTGTATAAGGCCCTTCTTGTATATG
Organism: Odocoileus virginianus; assembly: GCF_023699985.2. Classification (NCBI taxonomy): domain Eukaryota; kingdom Metazoa; phylum Chordata; class Mammalia; order Artiodactyla; family Cervidae; genus Odocoileus; species Odocoileus virginianus. Next base: position 67,366,347 of record NC_069680.1, read on the forward strand.
TTGCCTGTTAATTCAGTATCCTGAAGCATCCTGGAGACAGTCCTCAGGTCCTCAGTGTGAGAGTTCTGGCCTGGAAGTCAAGAGTCCTGGGTTTGAGTCTGGTTCCTCCACTGCCTGACTGGGTGAATGAAGCAGGTTGGAGCCCCTTGCTGTAAAATTCAGGGAGAGATGACTTCTCCTGTCCATATCAGTGTTAGGCCACTTGACTCTACTGAGTAGCTGTGACAGATACCACTTGGGTTAGGCCTTGTAGCCTAGGGTTGAAGGCAATGCTTCTGCCTTTGTCGGGTAGCCACACCTGCTCATGAGATCCAATGTGCGAAGAGACCTACACAAAGAAGGTGTCAGAAAGTTAATATACCCAAAGAGTGTAACTGAGGTAGAACTCTAATAGAGAAGGAGGGAAACCTCTTTGCAGTTGGGTGTGGGAAGGATCCTAAAAGAGTTTCTGGAAGAAGAGGGCCTTATGGCTCAGGACAAGCTCTGGCAGGCAGAGAAGACAGAGGTGGAGTTTCGACTTCCAAGTATCAGATCTTGGGGCCCAAGGAAAACTATGTATTTCCTGTAGGTTTCTGGGATGAGGGAAAAGAAAGAACTGGCCTTGGCCTGATCACCTAGAAGGCACCCTCAGTAGCCTTTGAGCCACACCAAACCTTGTTTCACACTTCCCAGGTTTTCACCATTGGGCAACCATTCCTGGAGACATAAAAGATTTTTCTTGGTTGCTTACCCATGTTGTGACTTTAGACCAATGGCATAGCTACTCTGAACCTTGTTTCCACATCAGTAAAATGTGGATAATAGCATAGCTTGATAGGTAGATAGTTGGGATTATATGATTTAATATATATAAAATGTTTACCATGGTGTCTGGCATGGGAAAAGAGCTCAAAAAAATTGTTGTTTAGTCACTAAGTCGTGTCTGATTCTTTTGCGACCCCATGGACTGTAGTGTGCCAGGCTCCTCTGTCCTGGGGATTTTCCAGGCAAGAATACTGGAGTGGGTTGCCATTTCAGCTGCTATCATATGGTTGTCTTAATGATATTCCTGAGTACCTACTGTCTGCAGGCACTGTGTACTACATTCTAATAGTAACTAACACATTGTGAGAACAATTCTACATGGGAAGCATTGTTATCATCCCTTTTAGAAAAACCTGAGGCACAGAGATGTTAAGTAACTTCCTCAAGGTCACACAGGTAGTAAGTATGGAGGTATAATTTGATTCCAGGCACTTATGCTCTAAACCACCCTGCTACCCCCCTGCTACTAATTCTCTTGGAATTAGTATTATTATTTGGCTTTCAAAAATCAGGCTGCAGATCCTGCTGACCAGTGTGGGGAGAGGGATGAGTAGAGGAAGCAGTTTGAACTAGTTTCCTTGTTTCCAGCCAACCTAAGGAACTGAGAAGTGGATGGTGACTCCTGGGGGTAGGGAGATGATAATCCTGCATATACATAGTAGCAGGAGCTTGCTGTATGGGTGTGTGGTCAGACTGGGATGGTCTAGAGTAGAACCTAGGTCAGAAGGCAGCATCTTAGAAATGTGGTTGAATGTGCTGAAGGATGAACTGGGGGGAGATTAAAGGCAAACTTATCTCATGTCTGTGAGGATTCATCTGTCCAGCTTTGGGGAGGTGGTGAGCAAATGTGATCAAATTGCCAACATCCGTTGGATCATAGAAAAAGCAGGAGAAATCCAGAAAAACATATTCTTCTGCTTCATTGACTATGCTAAAGCCTTTGACTGTGTGGCTCACAACAAACTGTGGAAAATTCTTCAAGAGATGGGAATACCAGACCACCTTACCTGCTTCCTGTGAAACCTGTATGCAGGTCAAGAAGCAACAGTTAGAACTGGACGTGGAACAATGGAGCAGTTGAAATTAGGAAAGGAGTGCATCAAAGCTATGTATTGTCACCCTGCTTATTTAACTTACATGCAGAGTACATCATGTGAAATGCTGGGCTGGATGAAGCACCAGCTGGAATCAAGATTGCCAGGAGAAATATCAATAACCTCAGATATGCAAATGACACCACCCTTAAGGCAGAAAGTGAAGAGGAACTAAAGAGCCTCTTGATGAAGGTGAAAGATGAGAGTGAAATAGGTGGCTTAAAACTCAACATTTAAAAAACGAAGATCATGGCATCTGGTCCTATCACGTCATGGCAAATAGATGAGGAAACAATGGAAAGTGGCAGACTTTATTTTCTTGGGCTCCAAAATCACTGCAGATGGTGACTGCAGCCATGAAATTAAGACGCTTACTCCTTGGAAGAAAAGTTATGACAAACCTAGACAGCATATTAAAAAGCAGAGACATTACTTTGCTGTAAAAGGTCCATCTAGTCAAGGCTATGGTTTTTCCAGTGGCCATGTGTGGATGTGAGAGTTGGACCATAAAGAAAGCTGTCATTTATTTGCTAAGTCGTGTCCAACTCTTGTGACCCCATGGACTGCAGCCTGTCAGGCTCCTCTGTCCATGGGGATTTTCCAAACAAGAATACTGGAGTGGGTTGCCATTTCCTTCTCAAGGGATCTTCCCGATCCAGGGATTGAACTTAGGTCTCCTGCACTGCAGGCAGATTCTTTACCAACTGAGCTATCAGGGAATTCTCTAGTAAGAAAGCTGATCACCAAAGAATTGATGCTTTTGAAATGTGGTATTGGAGAAGACTCTTGAGAGTCCCTTGGACTGCAAGGAGATTAAACCCGTCAATCCTAAAGGAAATCAGTCCTGAATATTCATTGGAAGGACTGATGTTGAAGCTGAAGCTCCAATACTTTGGCCACCTAATGAGAAGAACTGACTCATTGGAAAATACCCTGATCCTGGGGAAGAATGAAAACAGGAAGAGAAGGGGACAACAGGATGAGATGGTTTGATGGCATCACTGACTCAATGGATATGAATTTGAGCACGCTCCGGGAGTTGGTGATGGACAGGGAAGCCTGGTGTGCTGCAGTCCACTCAGACATGACTGAGTGACTGAACTGATGATGAGCAAATGTGATTCTTCGGTCCTTATAAGGTTATTGTCTCAGACTTTTAGAGCCACCCGTCATCCCTTGGAGAGGGACTAGCTTGATATTTCCATGGACTCTTCCATGGAACATGAGGCCCTGGAGCTGTTTTCCTCAGAGTGTTTTGATTGAATCAGCTTTGAAAACTGCAGCTTTCTTCCATATAGTAGATATTATTGGGGTACCACAGTTGCCAGTGTACTCCCATATTTGCCAAGCCAGTGCACTGGGCTGGACTTCCAGCTATCAGCATCTGGAAGAGCAGCCCCTCTGAAGTTTTTCTTCTTGTGCCTGGGAAACAAGAAGTACTGGACCTTTAATGAAAATGAATGACACTTCTCCCTAGCCCAGCTCAATGACTGGCCACAGTTGGGGTATAAATACGCCAGCTCCCTCACTCCTGATGGGATAACTCTGAGGCACGTATCCCCCACCATGTCCCAAAGATCCCCAGTGGATGAAACTCCTGCTGCCCACAGTGATAACTTACTTGGTAACTCCTCCTTCATGCTGCCTTCATTTTCCTATCTCACTTCTTTTTTAAAAATAATATTTATTTATTTGGCTGCACCAGGTCTTAGCTGTGGCATGTACGCTACATAGCCTATGGGCTCAGTAGTTTCTGTGTGAGTTTAGTTGCTTAGAGTCATGTTGGGATCTTAGTTCCCCCACCGGGGGTCGACCCAGGTCCCCTACACTGCAAGGCAGATTCTTAACCACTGGACAACCAGGGAAGTCCTCCTATCTCATTTCTTTATTTCCCTCTCAGGGTTCCCTGACATCACCTCCCAAATTTGCTGGCACTCAAATTCTTGTATCACAGCTTGCTTCTGGGGAAACCCAAGCTAAGATAGTTGCTCTTGGAGACTTCTACAGCATATTAAAGCATTCAAGCCTCCGAGTAATCTTGTAGCGAGACCTAACTAACTTAACCAGTCTTTCCCAGACTTGTTTGGCCAGAGGATTACTTTTTAACCTGGTACTCAGTAACCGCCCATGGAATGTTGCTTGGCAGCACACACTGTGGGAAACCATGACCTAACCCTACCTCACAGCTTAAGGCTGAGTTATCTGAGGCCCTAAGAGGGGAGTGTGTAGCTGAGCCTGTTCTTGGCAGAGCTGGGATTAGGACTCACAGCCCCTCCACTCCTGGTCCAGGTGCATTTTCTGACTGCCGTAATTTCCTCCTCATCTGTGATATGCAGAGAATAATATTTCCTCCATAAGGGCTAATGTAACATGTGTGAAATCCAGAGTGAGCTGAAGAGGATTATATAAATATGTGGAATGATTATTCTGACAGTGGGAGTGGGGGTGGAGAGCCCTAGACATAAGAACCAGGTTAGTTCAGTGGCTTAGGGGCATCTGAGTCATTCCTGGAGGAGACAAGGTGCCTGGAATTCTTAAACCCACCAGGCTTCCCACAAGAACACTCACCCCACCCTTCTCCACAACCTGTCAAACCCAAGGCTGACCAGAAATATCAGCTTAGAGGAAAGTCGGAAAATGGCTTGGAGAGGGCCAGCATCCATCTTGGAATGTACTTATCTCATTTTCACAGTCACCGGAGACAGCCAGGGAGGAGAACCAGATGTTCAAGCATCCCTTTCTTGCTCTCACTCACTTGCTCGCTCGCTCTATCTTTTTTGTAAATTGAATTTAAAGGACCTGTTTCTTAGCAACAGCAGCAGCCCGTGATTACAGAGTCCTCCTTGGCCATTTCAATGCCCAAGGTTTCAGTAAGCAAATAAACCTCTCAGTAGAGGCTGGGGATTGGGGACAGATAGCAGGGCTGCAGTGGAAGCCAGCACATCTAGTGGTGTGTTTAGAGGGGTTCCCAGAGGACCCCGGGTGAAGCCAGGAGGGCCTGCAGAACCCTCTGTGGCTCCCAGGTACACATGGTATGACTTTGTAAAAAGAGCAGTAGATGAAATCTCAGGAAACTCAAGTCTGGCCCTAGCAGCACTGCAGCATTACTTTGGGCAAGCCATTGAGTTTTTCTAAGCCTTGGCTTCTGCACCTGTCAGATTGGTGGTAACACCTTTCCAAGCTGAGGTGTAGAAATGATCAGAGCATGCAGAGGTCTGAAATGTGTGAGGAATGGTGATAGGTGTCAGGGGTTAGGAATGTTTCCTTCCTTGGCCTGTGATGCTCTGCCCCCTATCGCTGGAGAAAGCAAACCAGGTCCTGAAAACTGTGAGATAACCTTCCTTCCTCTCCAGAGCCTTGTTGATGTCTTCAGGCTTGTGGACATAAAAACTGTGGGTAGGAGAAGGTCTTGCCTGGGAAAGGGGAGAAGACCTCTTGGTGCAGTTCTGGTGATCAGAGCAATGACAGGTCTTTGGGGCCCCTTTGCTTATTTCATACCTTTCTGGTCCTTGCAGGCACTTGAATTTGAGATCTCTGCTTTACTGGCAATCCCTTGAACATTTATAAGATGGGAATGTTAATAAAATCTATCTAAAATAATGATTCTTAGCTGCACTGCCTGGCTTGTGGGATCTTAGTTTCTTGACCAGAAATCCAACCTGTGCCCCCTGCAGTGGAAGCATGGAGTCCTAACCACTGGACTGCCAGGGAAGTCCCTGAAATAGTTATTAAGTTGAAATGATGTAATGCATGTAAAGTGCCCAGCACATGGCAGGGGTTGAAAAATTTTGTTTTTTGTCCCCCTAAAGCTTTCAAAACTTTGAGTCATTTGTATTAGTGGGTCAGCCGTAGGAACCTAGAATGGTTCTTTCTAGAGACAACCTTTGTTTAGGCATGAATTCCTTCTGCCATTCATTCATTCAGGCACTGCTGTGTCAGAGTTTGGTCTCTGAAGATCAAGTTCAAGTTCAAATCAACGTCAAGACTTGGCTGCTTAAGATGTGGGTGATCTTGGCCAAGCACTTGACTTCTGAGCTGCCCTCTTCCATTCATTCATGCATGCATTTATTTTTTGCTAGGCATCATGGTACTTGGTGACAAGGCTTTAGTGATACATAAGACAGACAAAAGAAAGTCTTAGCCTTGTTTCCTAGATGCAGAGCCTGAAGAAGGGGTTCAAGTGCATGTGATTTATTAGGGAATGTTCTTAGGAAATATATTTAATGGAGGGAGTAAAGCAGGATAGAGAAAGAGAAAAAGCTGAGGTCAGATCTTGCCTCGATTTGATCCACAAGGAGGTGATTGGGTCCTGAATTGCAAACCACACTGTAAAGTGTTCCCCCTTCAGGCAAGAGGAGCAACATTTTATACTTCAAAATCAATCAGGCATTGGCTATGGACCAATGCTGGGGTTGTGTGATCTCTGGGCAAAGCAGCTTCTGTCAGCCAAGAACAGTTCTCTGGAGACGGGAGGCAGCTATGACTGTTAGCAGTCAACATTCACAGCAGTTGGGAGATGGGTGTCCTGGCCAGATAAGAGTGTCTGTGCCGGGCACTGACTTTGTCTACCACAGCCCACCACTTGCACCACTGAGATCCTCTTGACTCTCACGTTCAGTTCATTCCACCTGGTGCCAGCTTCTCGAGAAATCCATGGTCGTAATTCCAGGGGAAACTTTTAAGAGGAGGATTAGTGGGACCTGCTACAGTTCCTATTGCCACAATCTCAAGACCACAGTTGGTCATCATTATCTTCCTCCTCTTCTATTTGCTTTCGATTCTTCTTATCCTTGGCTAGCACTTTTGCTGGTCTGGGTGGCTTACCAGGTGGGGTGGCCCAGGCACTCATCTCTAAAGGAGTCTGAGCACCTGGTTACTATGCCATTCTCAGGATGTGGTTGGTGCACCAGCTACTTATACACAATACTAGGTATGGGAGTACCAGACACACACCAGTGAATCACATGAGTTCCAAACACATTTCTCTATGTTCCCATTACATGGACGCAAGCCGCACATCTTTATGATGACCAGGGCCAGTGGTCCCTGACAGTATAGAAACTCTTTCTGTGCCTGCTGATCTAGTAATCCAGGAAGCAATGATAGAACCTTGATCAGCCTGGCTAACAAGAAGCCCATGCTGTTGGGTTTGTACCTAACTCAGTCCTTGCCACTGTGGTTACTTTGTTTATGAGCTCATTGTGCACACTACTGGTAATCGAGAGCTGAGACTAGCTAATGTTGCCTGGCTAAGTCATCCTGTTTAGTCTTTCGAAGAAGGTGATCCCTAGTGTATGTTAACATATGACACAGGGATCTTCACACTTGTGTTCACTCCCATGAGTCCATTCCCCTGCCTCTATACCAGCCTTCTTTGTCCCTGAACTTCAATCTCATTCCTTCCAGACTCCTGGCTAACAAGCCCTGTTGTTCACTATTGCCCATCAATCTACATATGTCCTAACTTTAGGCCACTTCTTTTTTCACACAAAGTGGATGACCAGATGCCTTGCCTGAAGCTTTTGTACTAGAAGGACCGCTCCTCACTATTGTCTGTTAGGGTCCCCTGAGAGGGGCTGTGGTGCAACAGTGTCCATTTTCTATTTGTACCAACATCAGGGAACCAAACTTGGGCTCCTTCTTCCTCTGTCACTTGGTCGTGGGGAACCTCTCATAAGACTATAGGTGTGAGTTGAGGGAGAGACATTGATGCAAACATGTTTGGTGACATGGAGTATGGGGCCCCTGTTTGTTCAGTTACTTCTGTCCTTGGACTTGTTTGAACATGATCCTGGATGTACCATGTCCAATTTCTGATGGATTGCTGACATTCCCAGATCACAGTGGGTTGTTTTGGTCTCATGGTTCCTTGGTGTTCATGACCAAATACTCTTGTTACTGCTTACTTACTCATAAAGGTTTGATGACATTGATGACATGATGTCATAAGTATAGTGAACAAGTGATGTTCTGTGGAATATCTAGATGTTTCAGGCCCCCTTGGATATATGATGACAGAATGAAGGAGAGTGAGCAGAGTCCTGTGAGAGAATGAAAAGAGAACTGTGGATGAATACTGCTGTTCATCCCTTGTGAATATGAACTGTTCTGGATACTCCTTTCTGCTGGTTATGGGAAAGAAAGCATTTATCAGATCAAAAGCTGCCTGTCATTTACCTGCAACTATATTAATTCACTCTAGTTGAGATAACATATCAAGCTGAGAAGCTGCACATGGGGCTACTATTTGGTTAAGTTTGGAGTAGTTACACTGTAATCTGCCATGGCAGAGGCCAGACTAGTGTATTAAATGGGAAATATGATAGGGACCATCTCCTCTGCACTCTTAAAGTCTTTGTGGATGATACTAATCTCTGCCATTCCTGCGAGAAGTGGTAATGTTTTTGATTTACCACTTTGGTCCAGGGATGGGGACAGCTTTAGAAACTTCCACTTGGCCCTTGGTACTAAAAGAGATTTTACTCTACTTGTCAAGGAACCATTGCTAAGTAGATATATTCCAATTATATACTTGGGAACTGAGAAATGACCACCAATCCTGGGCCATGATTCCATATTTTATTTGACCGCCATATGCTTCTACTATAATGAAGGAATCATGGCAGGTCTTTGGGTCTCAAGGTACCCATAGTAGCTCAGATCCTGTATCTAACATCCTTTAAAGAGTCTAGATATTCCACTTCCCCATTGTAATTCTCCTTTCCCTTGAATAAATGATAATAGTTCCAGTGGTGAATGACTTCCATGTGTTATTTACTATAAAGTTGCAAGATCTGTCTTATGGGAACTAGATAATGGGTTCTGGGTCTAAGAACTGGCTCAAGTCTAGAAACTGGGCAAAGAACTATAAACCTCCACTGGAATAGCTAATCTTGGCGTTGGACTCATCTGTTCATCTCATTCATTTCTATATTAATACCCTTAGCTATTGGGAACCTTATGTTATTATTAACCATCTCAATGCAACAGAAATCAGCACATTTTTTCTATAAAGGCCAGAGAGCACATGGTTTAGGCTTTAAGGGCCATATGTCCTCCATTGCTGGTCGAATAGTAGTCTCACTTGAGTCTTTGGATCCTTTCCCTGCAGCCTGTGACGGCAGCTTCTGAGAGCCGTACCAGCGGCACGTCAAACCGCCCTCTACATTTCTTTGCCAGGGAGTGAAATCCTGTGATCTAGGAGTGCCTCCATGTCAATAAACTTTTAAATCCAGCTTTATATTCTGCTGTCCTCCTTCAGCATCCACTTCCAGATACACTCCTCAGGTTTGTGCTGGTTATATTAGCTGGGTCTTATAGCTGCTTTGGTATTTAATCTCTCTCTTTCTCTGAGCAGGCTGAGCACTTGCCCAGTGAGCCATGCTGCAGTTTGGTTCTGTCCGTGGCTCTGGTGGCCAGGAAAGGAGGTGGGGGCGCATCCTGAGGAGGTTTAGCATTGTACCCTAAGCCACCAACCTCATCTGAGTCTGTAAAGACTTAAGGTGGGGGACAGGGGGATGTACAATCAAAAAGTGGGAAAAAGACCTAAAAAGACATTTCTCCAAAGAAGACATACAGATGGCTAACAAGCATGTGAAAAGGTGCTCAACATCACTCATTATTAGAGAAATGCAAATCAAAACTAAAATGAGATACCACCTCACACCAGTCAGAATAGCTATCATCAAAAAGTCTACAAACAGTAAATGCTGGAAAGCGTGTGGAGAAAAGGGAACACTCTTGCATTGCTGGTGGGAATGTAAACTGATCCAGCCACTATGGAAGATGGTATGGAGATTCCTTAAGAAGCTGGGAATAAAACCACCATATGACCCAGCAATCCCACTCCTAGCCATATACCTTGAGGAAGCCAAAATGGAAAAAGACACATGTACCCCAGTGTTCATTGCAGCACCATTTACAATAGCTAGAACATGGAAGCAACCTAGATGTCCATTGACAGATGAATGGATAAAGAAGCTGTGGTACATAAACATGTTGAAATACTACTCAGCCATTAAAAGGAACACATTTGAGTCAGTTCTAATGAGGTGGACGAACCTAGAGTCTATTATACAGAGTGAAGTGAGTCAGAAAGAGAAATATAAGCATCATATACTGATGCATATATATGGAATCTAAAAAGATAGTACTGATGAATTTATTTTCAGGACAGCAATGCAGAAACAGATATAGAGAATAGACTTGTGGACACTGGGGGCTGGGAAGAGGGAGAAGGGGAAATATATGGAGAGAGTAACATGGAAATTTACAATGCCACATGTCAGATAGATAGCCAATGGAAATTTGCTGTGTGACTCAGGGACCTTAAACAGGGGCTCTGTGACAGGCCGAGGGCAGGATGGGGAGGGAGATGGGAGGGAGGTTCGGGAGGGAGGAGAAATGGGTGTACCTATGGCTGATTCTTACTGATGTATGGCGGAAAACCACACAGTTCTCTAAAGCAGTTATCCTTCAATTAAAAAAAAAAAGCATGGAGTGTAGGCCTTTTCAGTACATTCAATGTTTAGGGGAGATGGGGAGTCAAGGGATTCAAGTGTATCTACTTACATGTGTCCACCCCCAATTTCAGGATCCCATTTCTTCCTTTCAGGGCTCTGACTTGGTGTATGAGAACTGCTGGGCCTGTGAAGGCAACCTTCTCCAAGTTATGCTACTCTTACGATTGTGTCCTGGATCTAGCCCCAGGTCTGTCATCTAACTGTGGGAGGTGGGGGTCTCTAACTCTGTAAATGCCATTGAAGAAGTTGTCTGCCTCTCATAATTGCTTTAAATTAGTGATTGATTGCCCCAAACTTGCTATTTTCTCTTCAAAGTGTTGAGTGTTCTGCAGCAGCTGCCAATTTGATGGCTCTTATACTTATTCTTCGGAGAAAGCAGTGGCACCCCACTCCAGTACTCTTGCCTGGAAAATCCCATGGATGGAGGAGCCTGGTGGGCTGCAGTCCATGAAGTTGCTAAGAGTCGGACACGACTGAGCGAATTCACTTTCACTTTTCACTTTCATGCATTGGAGAAGAAAGTGGCAACCCACTCCAGTGTTCTTGCCTGGAGAATCCCAGGGACGGGGGAGCCTGGTGGGCTGACGTCTATGGGGTCGCACAGAGTCCGACATGACTGATGTGATTTAGCAGCAGCATACTTACCCTTTCTCCTTTTTGTTGTTGTTGTTCAGCCACTAAAGTCACGTCTGACTCTTTTGTGGCCCCCTGGACTGTAGCTTGCTAGGCTCCTCTGTCCATGGGATTTCCCAGGCAAGAATACTGGAGTGGGTTGCCATTTCCTTCTCCATCCTTTCTCCTGCATCACTCAGGCTCCAGAGATGTTGCATGAGTCTGTGCTTCCTCCGCTACCTGTGTCCCATCCCAGTCACCACAGGTGAAACTCAGCAAGTGCACGGCCACCTCGTGCTCTGGACTCTCAGTTCTTACCTGCCTCCTGGTACCACCTATCTTTAGCTGGTTTCCCAGAGCCTGAGAAGGGATTCAGGTTTCTGTGATTCATTCAGGAGGTGCTCTTCAGCACAGCCTGGGGTGGGGTGGGGAGTAAGGCTAGGAAAGGAGAGGAAACCGAACAAGGATGTGCTTGTGAATAGTCTACCTTCAGCCTGACCCGTGGCGGTGGGGTTCTGCAGCGGCAATCATCTGCTCTTGGAGCAAGGGGGCTAGACTTTTGTATCCCTATATCAATTAGTCATTGACTGTTGGTGTTCCTGTGATGGAGCTGTAACCTCCCTGGCGAGGTCACGTGGCTCAGCGAAGTCTCTGGAAGAGGGGCAGCTGCAAATTGTCATCAGTCAGTCAGCAGAATGGCTGGGGGTGGGTGGGTGGACGTGCTGAGCAGGAACCTTGGCATCTTCCTGAGAGAATGGAATATTCTGGAAGAGGAGGAATTTCAGCGGGGCTGGGGCCTACAGAGTGAGGCATCCAGGTAGCCGTAGCCTTTGGATCAGAGTGGTTGGCAGTGGAGGTTGATATCCAAAGTGGCTGAATTTTGGATATTAAAAAGAAAACCCAACCCCCAATAAAGCAACTTTATTGAGATGTAATTGATATACAATAAACCACATGTACAGGATATAATTTAACATGTCTTCAGTTCAGTTCAGTCACTCAGCCATGTCTGACTCTTTGCGACCCCATGGGCTGCAGCATGATGTATGTAAATATTCATGAAATCATCACAATAATCAAGATAATGAACAAATTCATAATTTGAAAAACTCACATTTTGTCCTTTGTAATCTCTTCTTGCCCATTCTCATCATACCTTGCCTCAGTTCAGTTCAGTTCAGTCGCTCAGTCGTGTCCGACTCTTTGCAGCCCCATGAATCGCAGCACGCCAGGCCTCCCTGTCCATCACCAACTCCTGGAGTTTACTCAAACTCATGTCCATCGAGTCAGTGGTGCCATCCAACCATCTCATCCTCTGTCTACCACTCATCAAATCCTAGTCAACTCAGAGCTTTCTGTCACTATGGGTTAGTTTGCTTTTTCTAGAATTTTGCATAAATAAATCATACAAAAAAAGTATGTACTTATTTATTCTTGTTCTACTTCTTTCACTCAGCATTGTTATCATTATTTTATTGAAGTATGTTTGATTTACAGCATTGTGTTAGTTTTAGGTGTATAGCAAAGTGATTCAGATACATATATATATAATTTTCCAGATTCTTTTCCATTATAGGTTATTATAAGATATTGAATATAGTTCCCCGTGCTATGCAGTAGGACCTTGTTGTTCATCTGTTTTATATGTAGTAGTGGATATCTGTTAATCTCATGGGCTTCCCAGGTGGCTCAGTGGTAAAGAATCTGCCTGCAGCGCAGGAGACAGTTTCAATGCCTGGGTCGGGAAGATCCCCTGGAAAAGCAACTCACTGCGGTTTTCTTGCTGGGGAAATCCCATGGACAGAGATCTGGTGGGCTACCATCCATGAGGTCGCAAAGAGTCAGACATAACTTAGAGACTAAACAGCAATCTGTGAATCCCGTACTCCTAAATTACCTCTCCCTCTCTCTTTCTCCTTTGGTAGCCTGTTTGTTTTCTATGTCTGTGAATCTGTTTCTGTTTTGTAAATAAATTAATTTGTATTAATTCTTTTAGAGTCCACATATAAGTGATATCATGTGATCTTTGTCTTTGAGTTACTTCACTTACTATGATAATCTCTAGATCTATCCATGTTGCTGCAAATGGCGATATTTCATTTGTTTTTATGGCTGAGTAATAGTCCGTTGTATTTATATAACCATGTCTTCTTTATCCATTTGATTTGTGTTTCTCTAATAATTAATGGTGCTGTCAGCTTTATTATTTTGAGTTGCAGCCATGTTGTTGCACACATCAGTCCTTTTGTTGTTGTTGCATGCTCATTCCTTTTTATTGCTGAGTAATATTCCATTGTATGGATACACCGCATTGTGTTTACCCATTCTCCTGCTGACAAACATTTGGGTGGTTTTCAGTTTTTGACTATCACAGATAAAGTTGCTGTGAACATTTGTGTACAAGTCTTTGTGTGGACATATGCTTTCTTTTTTCTTGGTTAAATAGGTGTGAACTGATTGGATTATATGGATAGTATATGTTTAACTTTATAAGAAACTGTCAGACTGTTTTCCAAAGTGATCAAGCCATTTTACCTTCCCACTAGCAGTGTATTCAGTTCCCCATATCCCTATCAACACTTGGTGTGGTCAGCCTTTTTAACTCAGCCATTGTAATAAATGTTCTGAACATTTAAAAAATCTTTCTTTTAAAAAAACATTTAAAAATGTTTTGTAAAAACGTTTAAAAAGATGTTTTTTCTTTTATTCTTTCTGACCACATCATGAAACATGCATGATCTTAGTTCCCTGACCAGGGATCAACTCCTTGCCCCCTGAAATGGAAGCCCAGAGTCCTAACCACCAGACTGCCAGGGGAGTCCCCTGGATGTGTTTTGGAGGCAGAGCCTAGGGGGATTTTAATGGATTGGATCTGATATGAGAAGAGGAAACAGAGTTATTTATTCAACAAATATTGAGTGCCTTCTTTCTTCAGGCGTTACTCTAGAGGCTGAGGGGATAGTAAAGAATAAAATAGATGTGATCTCTTTCCTCATGGAACTTACAGTCTGTATCTCTTCTATGCCCATTTGAGGAAGACTGGGGTGGTGTGGAGCTCTAGTAGGGATGGCATGAGAAAGTGAAGGAGGGGCAGGTGCAATTGATGAAGGAGGTCAAGAGAGAAGGGAGGTGAAGAGAGAAGGTGAAGACAGGCTGTGAGCTGTAAAACTCAGTGGGTCTGGTTGAAGAAGATGCAGTGATGTCCTGACTCCTGTTTACTATTAGTGTGACCTTGCCCAAGTCATGTCTTCTCTATGAGAAGCCTCAGTTTCTTTATCTGCAAAGTGGGAATAACAAATCCAAATGCTTAGTGAACTTACTAAAGTCAGTGATATTGATTCATTCATTCATTGAGCCTTTTAGACAGGACCACAGTGTTGCAAGTGTTCCTAGGAGGGTCCTAGGAACCTCAAAGTCCACCTACAGTCCACCACCTCATCTCCACCTTCTCTGCCAACCCCTCAGAGGCAGATGCCAACTCGTGGGCCCCAAGCAGCTGAGGGAAGTGTGAAGCTAGTTTGCAGCTTTATTTTTAGAGCCTCCCCTGGAAGATGGCTCTGGTTGCCTCTCCATGGGGAGCTGGAGTCAGGCTATATTTAGGAGGCACAGCTGCAGTGCTCTATCCCTCCTGCGTCTCTGGGTTTTAGTCATCATGATGTTTGAGGGCACACATCACTCTGCCTAAGCTGTCTTTGTTGTCTATGGGTCCCCGGGAGTGGCAGGTCCTCCTGACTCAACCTGTATCTCCAGCTCTCCCAGCTGGTGGTGGCAGCAGGGGACAGTCTTCCTCCCTCTGATTCCAATGGTTTCTGCCTCATCACCACCCACAGATGGGATGTGGCTCCCCTCAGTGCCCTGTGTGTAGCCATAGTAACTATGATGATCCATTTTTGATCAGTGTTTACATTTGCTAAGTGCTTCCACAGCCGTCACCCAGGGTGTTCTCCAGGTGGGTGTGGGGTGTGGCATCATTGTCACCATCCCTTCTGCTGAGTCACAAGCTCCTTTAGGGCAGGGCTCATGACTCATCATTTTGATATTCCTCATGTGCATATTCACCTAGTATAGGCTGCATGAACACACAGCAGGGGCCTAAGAGGTTCTGACTGAATTGAATTCCAATCAAATTCTGCAACTGGACATACTTCACAGATCCAACTAGATCCTTGAATGCATAGCCGGGCTCTGCCATTTGCTAGCTGGCTCATAACAAACATCAGGCCTCAGTTTGTTCAACTTGTAATGTAGGAATAATCATAGGAATTATATCTCATAGGAGTTAAAAATCAGAGGAGTACTCATAATGTAGGTATTGTCTATCCCGTGAGGTTGTTGTGAGGATCAAAAGCACTAATGCAAATGAAGACCATGTGTGTGAGATTCTTGTTCTTTTCTCAGCAATCTTGTCCAATTCTGTTGGCAGGACCAGGGATCTACTGACAAGTTACATCAGCCAACACTATGAAGAATAAATGAATGGATATTCATTAAGCATCTGTCATGTGACATTCTTTCATTCATTCTCTCATTCTTTTATCCATTCAGAGTTGATATGACTCACCTGGGGGCATCAGAAAAGGGTGGGAGTTCTCCCACATCTTCCCTGTCTCATGTCAACTCTGTCCTCTGACTGTAGAAAGGGGGACTTCCCTGCTTTACTAATCAGCCTCTTTTTATTGTGAACTTGATGAATGTGACCTCCAGATGGACCAGGAAGTAAGAGGAATAAAAACATATGAAAAAATCCCTCAAAGGACTGATGGGCAGTGAATATGCCCCTGTCTCCACCTGTCCCATAGTCCACCAGGACTGTGGGCTGAGGACTGGGCACTAGACCAGAGGGAGGGCTTTGGTAGCCTGGAAGGAGGGTCTGCCATGGGTGGCTGCCATCTGAGGCAGGGAGATGGCCAGTGTGTGTTGGGAGCCTTAGGTTCTTCCAGTGGGCAGACACCTGCAACTGGCAGGGGTAGTGGGAGCTGGAGGCAGGGGTCTGGCCACGGCAGCCCATTGCAGTGGCGGGTGTCGTCACTAGGTGATGTAGTTGGGCTAGAAGTAGAGAATGCCCAGGTGGCATGCAGCTGGGGACCAGTCTTGTCAGCCCCATGGCAGTAGGGGTTGGCGTTGCTCTGAAGCTGGGAGTGGCTGGATTGGTTTAGTTTGGAAGTGGCACCAACTAGACAATTTTTTGCCACAGACAAGGGTTTTGTTGACCTTTCATCAAGGGCTGGTGACATTGGCCCTGTGACTGGGGACACTGATACCCTGTTGGCTTTCTTACAGAGAATAATTTTTTGGGGGACCATCTGGCTTTGCTCTACGGAGATAAGGGAGTGACCTAGTTGACTCTGTAGATTGGAGAGCAGGAGTGGGGAGTGTCCTTGCATGTGGCAGAGACCATGGTGATCACATCACTGATAGACTATTTGCTTCTCCAGAGCCATGTGACTACTCTGGCCATGGGCTGTCAACTGAAGTTGGGGGAATCCCTTCTGGGGTGAACATGGAAGATCTTACAGATGTCCCTCCTGCTGCTGCAGTGAGGGAGGAGGCTAAGATGTTTAGGTGGTTCAGCTCTAACCCGGAGGAGACTGCTGGCCTTGATTCCAGAGTCACTGTGTGGAGCAGAGTTCTCCTGAGACTTAAGTTCATTCTTTGCTGTTGTTCAGTTTCTAAGTTGTGTCAGACTGTTTGCAACCCCATTGTCTTCAACATGCCAGGCTCCCCTGTCCTTTACTATCTCCCAAGTTTGCTCAGATTCATGTCCATAGAGTCAATCATGTGCTCTAACCATTACATCCTTTGCCTTGTCATTTTGCCTTCAGTCTTTCCCAGCATTAGGGTCTTTTCCAATGAGTCTAGGAACAGCAGCAGCGAACCTTTGTTTTGCTGAGCCACAGCAACTTTGGTGTTGTTTCTGCAGCAAAGTGAACACTCAGGATGATTGAATGTTGGTGGCAATGATGTGGGAAGATACTGATGTTTCCTAGACTCAACCAAATATTTTTGGTCAAGTACCATTTATATTGTATTCTAGGGGTAAACTCCTGCCCTAGAGCTCAGCTGCCTTACCAATCCTCTTGACCTCACTCAACAGGGAAATCGGGGCCCAGAGAGGTGACAAGCATGAGTCCACATGACTGGTTTAGAGGCAGAGTCATACGTTACAAGTTCTGCCTTAATGTGTTGTCTGTAAATGGATGTATTTTTGCAAAGAGAACTTCATTTGCCCGTTGGCTTTATTCAGTCCTCTCAGAGGTGCTTCATCATCATTTTGATTAGACTTAAGTGAAGTTTACAGAACTACAGCCAATGGAAGCTTTCTTACCCTTGTAGTCAAGCAGTTAATGTTAATGAACGAACCCTCAGATATGGTGGGAGAACCCACTCTGAAGGGGAACCTGGGATGACTCCTAAAGTGAAATAAGAACTCTTTGAGAAAGTGAATAACTGCTTTCTTACTGATGTTTGCAAACAAGAATTTTTGTATATTGGAGATAAAAAAAAAAAAAAAACAGTGATGCCCCAGCAACTTGTGTGCACATATGCATGTTTGTAAGTTTGTGTGTGCTGACTCCAAGGGAAGAGAAGGAACTTGCAGAGGATACGTTCTTCATCAATACATACCCAATGAATTGCGCTTTTTAATTAGGGGTGGCTCAGTGGTAAAGAATCTGCCTGTCAATGTAGGAGATGTAGGAGACTCTGTTTGATCCATGGGTCAGCTAGATCCTTTGGAGGAGGAAATGGCAACCCACTGCAGCATTCTTGCCTGGAGAATCCCATGGACAGAGGAGCCTGGTGGGCTATAGTCCATAAGGCAATGAGAGACAGACATGGCTGAGTGACTGAGCATGAACACACACACAATAATTTTGTGAGAATGAAGAAAGTAGTCAAAAAAGCAGGAGTTTGTCTTTGAAAATGGAAAAATATTTAGTATTATGGAGGTCTTGAATTTTCCTCGATCCCAGGCCCCTAAATTCAGATTGTATCAAGAATGAATGTTCAGTTTTTTTTTTTTTTACATACAAAAAATTATTATATTATAATTTTTTTTTTCCATTTATTTTTATTAGTTGGAGGCTAATTACTTTACAACATTGCAGTGGTTTTTGTCATACATTGAAATGAATTAGCCATGGATTTACATGTATTCCCCATCCCGGTCCCCCCTCCCACCTCCCTCTCCACCCCGTCCCTCTGGGTCTTCCCAGTGCACCAGGACTGAGCACTTGTTCAGTTTTTTAAAAAATTGAAGTATAGTTGATTTACAAATTATATTAGCTTTAGGTGTACAAAAAAGGAATGACTGTTCATTCAATCCCAAGTCCTATGTTACTGGCATTGGGGCCTCTGAGGCAAGGCCCTGACAACGACCTATAGGAGCTTGGAGCTTCCGGTGGGGAGAGAAGATCAGAATGTGTTAAGTGCTTTATGAGTGTATTATCCAAGGGGAGGAAAATTTCCCCACCTGAGGCTAGCAATCTGAGAGCCTCATGCAGGAGGAAGCATTCAAATTGACTCAGAGCAGAAAGAACAGGTAGATTTTGATAGAAAGTGCAGGGTAGGGGAGGCTGTTCTTAACAAAGACACTAGCTAGGGTTCAGGCATGAGTGTAGGGGTGAAACTAGACTAATGGACTTCCACAAGGAGAGTGAAATAAAAAAAACAATCGCAGGTTAACCTCTAATTAACCGGAAAATGCCAGTAACTGGAACCACTTATAGAAGGTTGTTCCATTAATTAAGATTTTCCTGCGTGTGTGTGTGTACCATGTGTGAGACCGCAGAGTCACAGATACACACACACACCTGTGCAGTACCAGACTCCACTAAGCACCTTCCTTATGCAGCCAGAGGGTGGTGATCTTTGCACCCCTTCAAGGTCAGGGCCAGTCGGGGGTAGGGGTGCTGCCTATCAGCCAGAAAGACACATTCTCGGCACGCCGCTGCAGCCCCATGGAGGCCCCATTCCGAGAGGATTGGAAATGTAATCACAACAGTTTTTATTAGCAAAAGAACAGCAGGAGCCCTTCTGCTGCCCATATGGACAGATCCCGATGGGTATTCATGAAGCAGTTTGCTGCGGGAATAGCCGTGCTTAAAACTCCTCGTCCAATTACCTTTGAACTTGCCTTTTTTGCTGCAGTGGCTGTTGCTGCTGCATGTGAAACATCTCCTACACTTGTTTCTCTCCAGGAGGGATGGGGCTGTCTTACCCTGTTTGGTGTTCCTTTGCCTGGAGACTGGTGGGCCAGAGAAGACCTAGGAGTCTGGGACCTGGTCACCTCTCCTGGATGTCCTGGAGGTTGGTTTGGTCGCATCTGCCCTGTGTTATACTGTCCAGTTGATTGGAGCCAACAGTAGCTTTTGGAGAAGCCCCTCAGGCCTGTTGGAACCTGGAACAAAGAGTGCTTTTCAGAGATACCTGGAGAGGGGTAAAGAGCTGCCAACCCAAACGTCGCTTCCTGGCCTCCTCCACATGCTCCTGGGTAGAGTACAGTGGGCACAGTGACCATATAGTCTAGGTGTGGGGACATTTCTAGTTCCAAACGCCCTTCTCATTGTCGCTAGTCGTGCGCATCACATGACAGGTCCAGATTCTGGGAGAAGAGGACAGGCATGTATAAATCTGAAATAGGGTCATCATTAAAGCAGAAAGAAGCCCATGCTTTCTGAAAGATGTAGGTGCCAGAGCTTGGACTTCATTGTCTGGAAGAGGAAAAGGAGGAGGATTCAGCAGCTGGAAGTCGACACATGCTTCTGAGTTTGCGGAGATCCATAACAGAAGGAGAGCCCAGCAAGGCAAACACAATGTTATGGGTTGATGCCTTGTGGGCTGGGTGGGGCTGCCCTGGACCTTTGAGTCTGGGAGAAGTCAGAGCCCACATCTGTTGTTCTGCCCGCTGCACCGACCATCTTCTGGCCATGGTCCCTCCACTTTCCTTCAGGGCTCTTTCATGCTTCTTTTCCCTGGCAAGGTGGTTTAACTGAATTGGTTCTCATCCAGTGACGCAGGAGTGACATGGAACTTCAGAACTGATCCAGTAGTGTCACATGGATAGGTTCTAGAATGATCCTACTGCTTGTGAGCCTATGAACTTTAGCCCACCAGGCTCCTCTGTCCATAGAATTCTCCAGGCAAGAATACTGGGGTGGGTAGCCATTTCCTTTTCCATGGGATCTTCTTGACCCAGGGATCAAACCCAGATCTCCTGCATTGCAGGCAGAGTCTTTACCGTCTAAACCACCAGGGAAGCAGAAAGATCCTACTTGAGTCAATAAGAGTCTGACTTGAAATTTTTGCTGGAACTCTTTAAGAGAGGTTTTTGAGCAGGGGAAATTAACCCTGGAGGTGGGGGTGGCCACACAGCTGCCATCTGGAAAGAACCTGCTGAGAATGACTCCCCCGGTGCATAAAGCTACGGCATCTCTGCCCGCCCAGTGCCATGAATCCTCTTTTGTGCTTAAGCCAGTTTAAGAGGCCTCCAGGGTGAAGACTCTGCCAGATTACCCTCTTCCCCAAGATACTGGCACCACTGCGTCTTTCCTTTCTGTTTTCAAATCTGTCATGGAAGGCATCCCCTCTCTGGTCAGGGTGTGGCCTCCCAAGTTGTCTAGAGGAGAGTCAGTCATCTTCCCTGCATGCATGTCACATATGGCTATATCAGATGGTCCTGAGTACAGTCCTGGCTCATAGTATCAGCTTATTAAATCATGCTAATCTGGCTGTACACATCTATGAGGCTTTCCCATTCCTCATCCCTAAAGGCAGAATCATCCTGGGGTTCAATCTAGAGTGTGGGCCTTGGAATCGGATAGACCTGGATTCTTGTTTTCTGATTCTGCTACTTGCAAGCAATGACTGAGGCAAGTTATTCAACCTCTCCAGGTCTCGATTCATTTGGAAAATGGGTGTAATTATACTCCTCACTTACTGGATGCTTTAAGGACTGAATGAAAAGATTTTGGAGTACAAAGTTTAGCACAGAGCATAGCTTATCCTATGTAGTAGCTATTATTATTTCTAGAGAACTCCCCAAACTGCCTTTAAAGCTACTGAAGCAATGCCCAGCAATTGTTCTTCCTTTGGATTTCCCAGTGTACACGCCCATTTACTTTTCTTTCTATCGTTTCCCCTTGGTGTCTAGTGAGAGAGGCTCACTTTTTTCTGTTCTGGACTCCATGGTTGCCCAGATGTAGAAGCTGACAGCCTGTGGGCTCCTCAGGGCCAGAAACCGCACCAAAACAACCAGGAAAGACCAGAGCAGAAGAGAGGGCGTTCTAATGGAGGAACAAGAAGCAATTCCCTGTGCCCAGAGGGAGGGGACAGGCTATGGAGAGCGCTTGTGTCCACGACCTTTGACCCTGGGATGCTTTGTTCTAAGCACAAAACCACCCTTGTTCTGTCTTGGAGACTGGGAGAGCATTCCTTCAATGCAGTCAGTCTTCCTGAGTTCTTGCTTTGTTCGGAGCTGTGGCACCAACTCCACCTCAGTCTCTTTCTTATTTGTTTTCTTGTCAAATGGTCCAAGGACAAGGAGGAGGTGGGCAGCAGCATAGAAACTGTAGAAACTGGCAAGCTGATTCTTCAATTCATATGGAAATGAAAAGGACTTAGAATAACCAAAACAATTTTGAAAATGAAGGAAGTTGGAGGACTAACACTGCCTGATTTTAAGGTGTATTATTAAGCTGTAGTAATCACGACAGTGTGCTATTGGCATCAAGACTGACAAATAGATCAATGGAATGGAATTGCAAGTGCATAAATAGTCCTACGTATATGTGGACAACTGATTTGTGACAAAAGTGCAAAGACAATTCACTCAGAGAAAGAATAGTCTTTTTCTTTTTTAAACAAGTGGTGCTGGCACAATTGGATGTGCTGTGCTCAATCACTCAGTCATATCTGACTCTTTGCGACCCCATGGACTATAGCCCGCCAGACTGCTCTGTCCATGGGGATTCTCCAGGCAAGAATACTGGAGTGGGTTGCCATGTCCTCCTCCAGGGGATTTCCCAACCCAGGAATCAAACCTGTGTCTCTTGCATTGCAGGTGGATTCTTTACCAGCTGAGCTACCAGGAAGGCCCGGTACAATTGGATATCCATAAAAAAATGAACTTGACCCATAACTTGCACCACATACAAAAATGGATGATAAATATAAAACCTAAAACTATAGGCTTTCTAGAAGAAAACAGAAGTTTTTGTAACCTTTGTTTAGGCAGAGTGCTTAAATATTACACTGAAAGCACAGTTCATGAAAGAAAAATAATAATAAATTGTACTTAATCAAAATTAAAAACTTCTGCTCTTTGAGTGATACTGTCAAGAGAATTAAAAAAGCAAGTCACAGACAGAGAAAATAAGTGCAAATAATATATCTTATGAAGGACTTGTGCCTGTAACATACAAAGAAATTTCAATAATAATAAGACAAACCAATTAAAAATAGATGAAAGATTTAAGTAGACATCTCACTGAATAAGATATGCAAATGAGTATAAGCACATGAAAAGATGCTCAACATCATTGGTCATTAGGAAATGCAAATTAAAACCACAATGAAGTATTATTACACACCTTTTAGAGTAGCTAAAATGAATAAGATTGACCACACCAAGTGTTGGTGATGTGAGGGACCTGAAACTCTTATATGCTGCTGGTGGGAAGTAAAATGCTACAATGTTTTGGAAAACAGCTTGATGGTTTCTTATAAAGTTAAATGGACACTTACTATGTGGTCCAGTCAGTCCACAGCTAGCTATTTACCCAAGAGATAAGAAGGCATGTGTCCACACAAAGACTTGTATACAATTGTTTATAGCAGTTTTGTTTGTAATAGTCCCTGTCTGAAAACAAGCCAATATCCTTTAGCAGATGAGCAGGTGTATCATGATGGGTATATCCATACAATGGAATACTACTCAGTAATAAAAGGGAATGAACTATTTAAAAGTGTATATTTATTAATTTGACTGCTCTAAGTCTTAGTTGTGGTATGTGGGATCTAGATCTCTGACCAGGGATCAAGCTCAGGCCCCCTGCATTAGTAGTACAGAGTCTTAGCCACTGGACTGTCAAGGAAGTCCCAGGAACAAATTATTGATACATGCTGTGATGTGGATGAATTTCAAAATAGTTAGGCTGAGTGGAAGAAGTCAGGAAAAAAGTGTAATACTATATGATTTCATTTAAATAAAATTCTAAAAATGAAAATGAATTGATAGAGAAAGCAGATTGGTAGTGCAGGGGGATGAGGACAGGGGCAGGCGGAGAGAGGCAGAAGGAAATTTCGGGAGGGGATGGATATGTTCATTATCTGAATTTTGGTGATCATTTCCTGGTGTCTACACATGTCAAAACTGATTAGAATTTAATTATGTGCAGTTTATTGTATGTCAATATATGGTCCACAGTGTTGCAAAGAGTTGGATACGACTGAAGCAACTTAGTGCTTGCCCACACACACATCTTAATAATGCTCGGGTGGAGAGGGAGCTGGGAGGGGGGACTGAGATGGGGAATACATGTAAATCCATGGCTAATTCATTTCAATGTATAACAAAAACTACTGTAATGATGTAAAGTAATTAGCCTCCAACTAATAAAAAAAAAAATTAAAAAAAATAAAAAGAAAGGGAAGACTTCCCTGATGGTACAGTGGTTCAGAATCCACCTGCCAAAGTAGGGGACATGGGTTTGATCTCTGGTATAGGAGGATCCCACATGCATTGGGAACAACTAAGCTTGTGGGCCACTGTAGTCCACGCACTAGAGCCAGCTAGGGTAGCTGCAGCTACCAAGCCCACAAGCTGCTACCCCTGAGGCCCACACACCTAGAGCCTGGGCTCTGCAACAGGAGATGTCACTGCAATGAGAAGCCCACAAACGGCAACCAGAGAGTAGCCCCTGCTCTCTGCAACTGGAGAAAGTACGCAGGCAGCAACAAAGACCCAGAACAATAAAAAAAAAAAAAAGAAAGGGAGAATAGAACTCTACAAGCATTCCCTAGACCAGGTAAGGCAGCCTGAGAAAGCTGCTGTCCTGTCTGGGCAACAGGGGAGAGATAGACAGGGATACTAGTTCCAATGTCTCCCTATTTTGCTTTTGCCTACTTTTCCTTCACTGTCCCCTAGGTCAGGTCACGCCTTCCCAATCCACTTCACGTATTTAGACTGTATTTGTCCTTCTACATCTAGAGGAGAAATTGTCTCCTCCATGAAGCCTTCCAAGACCACAACAAACTTGGTTTTTTTTTCATCTTGTATATTCACGCAGCATCTATTTTATATGTTACCACTCAGATTATTGATTGTGTTTCTTGTGATGAGAAAACAAATGAGAAGGGTTCAGTCCAGCATCAGTACCTGCCCTCTCAGGCTCTGTTCATACTTCAAAAGGCTTCTACCACTCTGGTCCTGGCAGTTCTTCTACCTCCCCTCAGATAAGAAGTGGGTGTGTACATACTAGTATCTCATTGTGCTGTGCTATGCTTCGTCGCTTAGTTGCGTCTGACTCTTTGCGACCTCATGGACTGTAGTCCTCCAGTCTCCTCTGTCCATGGGATTCTCCAGGGAAGAATACTGGAGTGGGTTGCCACGCCCTTCTTCAGGGGATCTTCCCAACCCAGGGATCGAACCCAGGTCTCCCGTATTGCAGGTGGGTTCTTTACCATCTGAGCCACCAGGGAAGCTGCCCTCCCCCACCTCTTCAGTCAACAGCAACTCAGCTACTCAAGGGCAGTGCCCACGAAAGCCTTCTCCTCTCCCTCATACACAGTCAGTCACAACATACTCTTGGCTCTCTCCAAATCTTGAATCAAGCTTCTCCTCAGTAGCCAGGACCCTAGTCCCAGGCATACTATTGCTTGCCTGGATCACTGGAACAGCCTTTTCACTGGGTTTCCCTTGTCAACCCTTCCCACCATCCCCAACAGGTCTATTCTTTAAAAAATTTTTTTAAATAAAAATTTTTATTAAAAAAAATTTCTTTGGCTGCATGGCATGTTCCCTGACCAGGGATAGAACCCACGCCCCTTGCATTGAAATCATGGAGTCTTAACTGCTGGATTACCAGGGAAATCCTCCCCGATGGTTCTATTTTCAATACAGTGCCCAGACAATCCGTCTGAAACCTACATCAGCATGTGTCACTTTTCTGCATAAAACTTTTATCTAAGTTCTAGTTGTGCTCGGATTAAAATCAAAACCCCTTGCACGGCTGATACAGTTGTAGCTGATCTGGCCTCGCTCTGTGCCACGTACTAGCCACCTTCTCATACTCTGTGCTCCCTGGACTGGCTTTCTTTCCACACCATGTGCACCAGACTCTTCATCACAGGGCATCCCTCTCCCTGGACCACCCTCTCTACTCCATCCTCCCCGACTACCTGTTGCAGGGGTCCTTGCTTTTTACCTTCTCTCACAGAATCTAGTACTTTCTTAGAGTGTATTTCTAAGTGCATTTTTATTTGTTTGGTTTACTAATGTGATGACTGTCCTCCACTTGGCTGGAAGTCTTTCAGGGAGCAAGCCTGCATTTTCCGCTCTATGTGGTGTCCCCAGTACTGGGTTCTCAAGAAATATTTGTCGAATGACTGAACAACTGAACCTCAAGAAGAGCTTTGATGAGACTGGCTCTTTGCTGTATCCTTTGTCCAAGTGACCTTGGAGCATGAGGATATAATTTTCTATCTTACAATGTGCATCTCTGAAATCAGTGGGGCTCTTGTAATTGTCACATAAAGCAGAGGTTTTTCCTTTAGAAAACTGCTAATTTGGTGATTCAGTCTTATAACTGTTGTTCAGCCACTAAGTCATGTTCGATTCTTTGCGATCCCATGGACTGTAGCATGCCTGGCTTCCCTGTCCTTCACTATCTCCCGGAGTCTGCTCAGATTCATGCCCATTGAGTTGGTCATGCTATACATTATGTCTGAGAAGTGAAGTGATAGAAAACCTTTGTGTCGTCCAATAGATGATGTATCTAACAACAGAGGAGGGCATCTGGAAGCTTTCCTGTTGTCTCTCAGCTGTGGCATGTGCTTTGTTCACCTGTGCTGTGTTCATCAAATATGTTTTATAGTTTTCATGTAGATGTACAGCTTCTCCTTAGTCCAGAATGTAAGCTTCCTAAGGGCAGTCATGGCGTTTTATATTCACTGTTCAAGGACTCAGATTGGGCATAGAAAGGAAGGGTAGGGGAGGAGAGAAAGGGGAAGGGGAGGGTAGGGAAGAAAGGGGAGGGGAGGCCACTAGAAAGTGTCTAGTGGCTCAGCTGTGAGGCCTCTTGTGCCACCCTGGACTCATAGTAAGTCTTGTCTTGAGACCTCAAGAGTTCTAGGCTAGATCTCTGAGCTCTCACCTCAAGAACATCCTTGCCAGCAGGGCCCTCTCTGGCATGCTGTGCAATTCTAATAACAAGGGTTTACCTTGTCTATGAGTCAAGTGCTGCTATTTTATGAACTGGGTCTCTCTCTTGCCCTCTGAATCCAGGGCTCTACGCAGCTAACCTGAGCTGAGGCTTCAGCTCGCTCTATGTGTCTCCTAGTATTTGGAGCTCAGCCTGGGCCACCAGCCTTCAGACCTCCATGCTGATGAGGAATGGTCCTGTCTTGTAGTTGGGAACTCTGGCTGGGCTCAGGCCAACTTAAGCTTCATCTTGGCTCTGCTTTGAGCTAGCTCTGTGACTCTGAGTGAGTTGGGTTGTTTTCTCAGAGCTTCAATTTCCTCATCTATAGAACAGGGGTGATAATGATACCTAACTTACAGGATAGTTATAAACAAAGATGATAGTAAAAATGCTACCAGCTTGTAGTGCATGAACAATGGCTATCAGCTAGTGCTAGAAAAGGCTCAGGCACTAACCTTTAGTGGCCTTGGGGGAGGGGCTGGTGGCTAGGATGGAGGGAACACACCAGGGGCTCTGGGGCAGAAGTTATTATTATTTTCTTTCTTTATTTATTTTTAACTGAAGGATAGTGGCTTTGCAATGTTGTGTTGGTTTCTGCCACGTGTCAACATGAATCAGCAGGTATGCAGGTATGCAGATGTCCCTCCTTCTTGAACCTTCCTCCCACCTTCCACCCTCCTCCCACCCTTCTTGGTTGTCACAGAGCACTGGTTTGAACTCCCTGAGGCATTCAGCAGATTCCCGCCGGCTATCTATGGGACAGCAGTTGTTTACCAACCAAAATGAAAGTGGTTCGATATTGTAACAGCCCACATGCCTTACAGGTGTGTGCTGCCCAGGCTGTCACATGACAAAGGTGAGATGTCTAGCATGATGCCAGGTAGGGAGGAATTGCTTGATTTAGGGTAGCAAATACCAGTAGTATGCTGATACATTGCTAGTGCACCCAGGCTTTTCAGGAAAAAAAAAAAGGAGACCCAATTTTTATTAATAATATTTGCCAAATTCCATGATGTAAAGACTACCAACATGGTTCATTTCAAGAGAAGCACAGTAGCCACTATGATATAGAATTTCCATCATACAGATATAATCAATATAAACAAACTTAACAATATGGAGAATAGTAAGATGCAGCAAAATAAGTAGGAAAGAATAAGTTTTGAGTACCTTTTATCTTTGTTCTTAATATAATTTAATTGTAATTTATATAATTTAATTTTTACTAATGGCCGTGTTTAACAACTACTGGTAGACTTCCTGAAAATTTAACAATTGCCTCTTGACAACAGTATAAACCATGTTGGCATCTCTTTGAAAGAGGATGGCTACCGTGCCTACCTGTCTGCCAGATCTCTGCCTAGTCCCCTGTCTGAGACTTCTGGTCACCCTCTTGCCCTTTACCTGTAGCTGGCCCCACCTGATGCTCATGGCTGGCCATCCTTACCTACTGCCAATGCTGGTAGCCAGGCTAAGTATGTGCCCTGCCCTATGGGGCATCCCTGGTCCCTTCTTTCTCTCTGGCCACCCACCACTTCCTTGACCCCCAGCTTCCCTCCTGGGCTAGACTCTGATGGGACAGTGCTAATGGGGGGATGAGAAGACAGTGTGTTCTGGGGTGTGAAAGCAGAGAAACACTGCTTTTCTTCTCAGGGTTAGAGAGAACCACCTACCAAAGAGGGTTTGGCTCACGATTGCCAGGTTGTCTGCTCACCTCAACACTTCACTGTAGTCCTTGGTGCTTGGCAAATGAATCTCCCAAATGCACAGAAATCTCTCCTGCCAAATCCAACCCTCCAACTGATAATAGATACCACCGGTGTGCACAGGGGAAAACAAAGCACAAACCAGGAGCACGAGCTGTGGCATCAGCATGGGGAATTTACAGCTCTTTGAAACCCTGCAGGTCTGCACTGCACAATGTTATCAAATGAATTAAAGGAGGAATAGATGCTGCTAAGAAAAGATGCCCTGCTTTGTTCCAGATTTTGTCAACAGGCAGATCTGTCATCAAGCCTTTATCTCAGGGAAAGCTGCAGGAAAGAGTTGTTTGAGAGGCTAGTTCAGAGAGAGGGAACATTGCCAGCAGACAGGCCTGTACCTTGTTTTATGTCTCTGGGATGAAGAGGATGAGGGGAGAAGAGGAAAGCTAGACCTGGAAGACAGTGGAAAAGACCAAGACTTTGGAGGCAAACTGTTCACGTTTGGGCTCCATCAGTTTCTCATTGTGTGACCTTGGCCAAGTAGGTCCATTTCCGAGCCTTGAATTCTTCACCTATGTAAATAGGAATAGTGGTATTGTAACAGGAGCTGCTGAAACTTGGGTCATGTCTCTGGGCACTACCATCCCTGTGCACTCCAACCTGGTTGCTTCTGAGGCAGGCACTTGGGGGTATCTGGCTAAGGGTTGGTCTGAGCACACAACTGGCATGTGCTGGATGCAGTGGGGAGTTAATGCACCTGTGGCTGGTGGGAGCTGAGGTTAAATCCCCTAGCTCCCTGGCCCCTCAGTGGGATGACTGTGGTGTTCTCTATAGAATGAGTCTCACTTGCCTGCAGGAATGGTGTGCTCCATGACATGCCCTCTGTCGGCTTCTGTCCCTTTCTTGTTTCTCTTTCCCTGTCTCACATGGGTGGTTCCTGGAATCACATCCCAAATAAACTACTTGCACTTGAATCCTTGTCTCAGGGACTCCAGAGGGGAATCCAGCCTAAGGCAGAGGTCTCTATCACAGGATCATTTTGAGGATTGATGGAGCAGTCACTAAATACGCTGAGTGAAAAACGGAGTGCACAGGGAGGGTTCCTAGTAGGGGCTGAGCTGGGTCGACGCTGGTCTCCTATGTCTCTCTTCATCTTCCTGTCTCTTTCCCGGGAAGCATCTGCCACAGTGAGAAGCTTTTCTCCCAGGGTCTCTTGCTGTGTGCCTGGCAGCTATTTGAGTTACCAGCAGGCCAGGGAATGGGCGAGTGGCTGTCTGCAAGGCTGTCTTCTTGATGCTGGGTGACCTGAGCTTCAGAGAGTGTGAAACTCCCCTCCCGTGGGGTACAAGTGGAGCCTCTGGGAGTTCTTTTGGGGGCTAAACAGACTCGAGGATTAATTAACTAATGCCTGTGGAGTGTCTTGGAAATGTCAAGTGCTGAGTGTGAAGTGGTATCACTTGAGACGGTTTCCCCTAAGCCCCTGTGAAAGATGCCGATTACTGTGTACGGAGGAGCTGCTGCTGAGTCTCCAGTTGGGGCTCTTAACCAAGCAAATGTTGACAGTTCCCACAGGTGCTCAGGTTTTGGTTTTGCAGGCCCCCAGAAACTGGAGCTCATATGGGGAGTGTTGGTGGGATGATGGCTCCTCCATGGCACCCCCTTGGGAATTCCTCTGCCCAGTACTCTCCAGCTCCATACCACTCTAGGACCCTCTAACTGATGCAGCCAAGCCCTGAGGTTGCTCACTGGTCTTTGACTAATCATCCATCCAGAGCCTGGGTCTGCAGCCGTCCTCTTCTCCCTCCAAATCTGTTCTTCCTCCTCCTTCTGAGGGTGCCATCATCATCCTCCCCAGCATTGCAGGCTTCTTTGTTATCACCAGTGTCCAACCATTACCAAGCTGTTTGGATTATTTCCCTGTATCATTTATGACATCCATCTCCTCTTCTCCATCCCATCTTCACTGTCCTGGCTCAGACTACCATCCTGCTCCCTGAACCTGTTGTTTCCATCTCCTGGCCATGCTCCTAGCTGCCAGTCTGCTCTCATACATCATGTGGAGACTCATTCTGAAACTCAGTGCTGATGGAATCTCTCCTTCAACAAACATTCACTGGCTCCCTATTGCTTACAGAATAAAATGCAAACCCTTCTGTTGGCTTATAGTCCATCATGATTGGGCCCTAATTGATCTCTCTCTTTTTTTTCTTGTTTGAACTCTCTCCTTCCATGTTCCCACCACTCCAGTCAGCATGATCGACCCTGGAGTTGGAGACTGCTCACCCAATGGACCGTCCAAACCCTTCCACTTTCTACATACACCTCCATCTTTGTTCCCACTGGTGCCTTTTTTTGTGGGGAGGGGCACCCTCCTTGTACCTCCACATGTCTATTTGTAATAAGTCCCTTCAGTTGTGTCTGACTCTTTGTGACCCCATGGACTGTAGCCCACCAGGCTCCTCTGTCCATGGGATTCTCCAGGCAAGAATACTGGAGTGGCTTGCCCTTCTCCAACATGTCTATTTAGAGATATCAGTATCACCCCCTTCTCCTTTCACCTTCTTGTGCTACAGAGGCTTTTTGATTTCATGTTTCAGTGGTGAGTAAGAAGTCAGCCTTGTGCCTCATATTAATGCTGTGTCTGGTGAAGATGTTTTTGACAGCAAGTCTGGTGCTGTAGTATAATGATCCCTCCATCAGCAGAGAAGACGGCTGCATTTAGCCCCAGATTGCCTGCTCCCTGGTTGTTTTCTAACTGAATGTGTGTATGCGTCTGTCTTTTCTCCTGGCCCTCAAGGAACTCCTTGTACCTAATATTTTTCCTCACTGCCAGCAAATATTAGTTGTTCAATACTTGTTGAAATAATATGGGCTTGTGGCTTCAGAGACCACCAGGTATGTTATTAAGATGTGGCGTCTCTTCTTCAGGATGTATTTTTATACGCTGAGTTAATGGCACATCACAGCAAGTTTGGGATTCCCTGGGCAGAGGTCTGCTTGAAACTCCTCTGTAGTCCCTTCCAGGTCTTGAGGTCCTCATGTGACTGCTTGGAGGTGTCCCCTGTTGGGGAGTGGCGCTTGCATCAGGAAGGCAGGATGCAGAGATTAAGAACCCCGAGTGCAGGAAGCCAGTGTCTGGGTGCGCAGGTAGGAACTCAGGTGGTGGAATCATTTCCTTGGCTACACAGAGGTATGGGTGCCAGGAATCTAGGTGCATTGTCTGGTCCTGCTGGGGTGAGTGGCAGGGGCAGTGGTATGGTGAAATTTAGCAGGCTCCATAGGAAGGAGTCTGGGTGTCAGCCTGGGTGTTAGATGGCAGGAGATCCGAAGGTACCGGGTTCAGTTTGATTTCTCTTATCCACCCTTCTCTTTCTTCTTAAAACATAAAGGGTATCTTTGCCCAGTGTCATTTGTCCAGTCTCAGGAATAGCACATCCCACAACTCCAGGGCTCCATGTGATGCTGCCCCTGCTACTCAGTTGCCATGCCAGGCCCTGACTTTACAATCTGAAAGCCTATCAAGCAGATAAGTCCCTAATAGGGACTTTGTTTGACTTGCTAGTGTCGGCAAGAAATTGAGCTAACATTGAAAAATTACGACATTTTGCCTAAAATGTCTATGTTTCTGGTTTCTTTTTTAAAACATTGGAAGACCTCATAAGACTGGGCTTTTTTTTTTTTTTCCTATAAGGCAGCTCCAAGCTAGAGTCAAGCAGTCGCTGCTTCTCCGGACAGGGCAGGTGTGCCTGCCTTATTTCATTCATTGACTGTCCTGACCAGTGGCCTGGCCTTAAGGTCACAATCCAGGAGAATATCACTGATACAGCAGAGAATCCTTTGTTATCAATAATTGATGCCAGAACAAAGCCATTGAGATATGTGAATCTAAATCCTAGTCAGGGTTGGAAAAGCTGTTCTGAAACTCTGTTCCCATTTCTCTTATTTGCAGACACAGACTTGAAACTCAGAGCTCGGAAGGGACTTGCCAAGACCACTTGGTGAGTTGATGGCGAAACTGAGACCAAATCCCAGGTCTCCTTCCCCACTTCCAGGAGTCCTTCCCAGTCAGAGAGCACACTTGTCTCCTGGTTCCTTTGTGCCCCTCATTTCATGGCCATCAGCTCCGTTGCAAACCTGTGCAGAAACCGAGGGAAGCTTGTGATGGGGAGGGCTGGGGAATAAAGGGTAGGGAGGCCCCAGGCTGCTGGGGATAAAGGCTGAATGCAGGGGCGTTCAAAAGCCACTGGGCACTGAGTGAGTTAAGCTGTGCCTGTCTCCGTTGCCTGGGTACTCTTTATGCATTGTATAATGCCATTGTTCAGCCAGAGCCAAGGGCCAGAGTGAGCACTGTCTTTGCAGGTAGACATCTAGTGCCGGCTCGGCAGAAAGAGAGGGAACAGGAGAGGCTGGGATATTCCAGCTTGAAGATAGCAGCCGTGTAATAAAGCCAGGCTGGTTTGTCTCCGGGCCCCACTGTCCCTTCTCCCCGCCTCAAAGTAGCAGCATGAATCAGTTCACTGCGGCAATGGTCCAGGCGATGTGACTTGCATCCCCATAAGCTACCTGATTGCAGTCCCTGGATGCACGAGACACCGGATGTGCCTGGAATACCAAACTGCTTGCCTCGGCGCCGCAGCTGCCAGAAGATCTCTGGCCCCGCCTGGCCTCATGGACAGAGCCGGGCATCCTTCAAGGCCACCACTGGCCTTTTATCTTGCCTGGGGCTCCGGGACAGTCACTGCAATTCTGGGGCTGCTTTTGATGGGGGGGGGGTTGCCACCAGCCTGTCTCAGAGATGCTCTGACAAGCCCCTCCAGCCCTGGGCAGACAAAGGCTTGAAAGGAGAGGAATTACACATGGTTCAGACGCTGCTGTTTCTAATACGTTATTCTGACACACAATTAACTGCAAATTTGCTCTAAGCAAAGAGCTCGGGCCCTCGTGGGGTCTGCACGGCACAGTTCAGGCAGAATTCGATCTGGTGCAACCCTCGCCCTTCCCTATGGTCCAGGGGTTGCCTGCTACCCACGATGCCACCTGTCTCAGGGCTGGTGGGTGTGGGCACTCAATCAGAAAGCTTGTACCAGCTTCCCCGGGCCCCCACTCAGGGCTGGGAAACCACGGCACAGGGGAGGCGGGGGAGGGCCCACGTGAACCCTTCTAGCAGAGCAGCTGAACAACAACCCTTCCTAAAATGGTGGCGCTTATCCTCCGCTGACAAAAGGCTGATTTGAGCTCTCCCCGGAGGTGGGATGAAGCCAACACATTGCCTTTTATCTCCCCGTCACTTTGAGGGGGGAGACAACTGGTACCCAGCGTGGTGGGGAGCCCTGGAGAAGGCGCTCTCGAATGAAAGGCATAATCTCCAGCTCCCCAAACCAGGAGGCTTTTATCCCCTACCCCCCAACTCTCCCCCCCCCCCCCCCCATCCTGGAGGCATCTGAATGGGAGCAGGAGCTCGAAGGAGAGGCTCCCGCCGCTGCACAATGCCACACAATATTGCTTCTCCCTGGGAGCCCGGAGAAGGCCACGGGCAGACGGCGTCTTACTTTGAAACCAATCCTCCAATCAGCTATTTAAATAAGAAATATAATCTCATTGAACACCGAGAGCTGTTGGCCTGAGACGCTTCCATTTACAAGGCACTTGAAGAAAGTCCCCAAGCCTCCAGTTTATCAGGACAGCCAGCTTAGGGCTATTTACTCGGGGAAAGAGAGGTGCCAGAGGAGGAAAAAAAAAGAATTGAAGTTGGCTATTAGAAATCATCTACTCAAGGGGTGAACCCACACCCCCAGCGCCAGGGGCCTCCATGGAGCAGGTGGGAGAGTCCGTGGTTCTCAGAAAACCACATTAGGGCCAGGATGGTGCTCGGTTGGTGGTTGCGGGTGGGGGAGAAGGGGGTCTGTGGTGGTGACCACTGTGTCCCAGGGGACTTCCTGGCATCTGGAAGCCTTGCCTGTCACTCTTTTGGAAACATCTCTGAGCGCCTGCTAAGTTCATCGCTCCAGCAATACATTGCTCCAGTCAGAGGTGGAGTGGTCGTTAAGACACAGTGAAAAAAACTTCCCTCATAAAAACAGGCCCAGGAGGGCGGGTCGGCATGGTTTGACCAAGTCCTGTGCTTGAGCTCACAGATCTGCCTCCTGGACCAGCTGTGTTTCTAAGCTTCCCACTGTGGTTCCTTGTGGGTCCTGAGGAGAGGCTGGAGAGCCTGGTACTGTGTTTAATGAGGTGGGCCTGGACCTGATGGCTTCAGTGGTTCTGCCACTTACTAACCTTCTAATCCACATGCAACTTACTCCCTCAGAGCCTCAGTTTTCCTCCTCTGCCCATCTGAGTGGGTTGTTAGGGCCTGGCAAGGAGTCTGTGCCCTACACAGGACAGCTATCACTCTTCTGTAATGGAGTGCCCCGTCTGGATGCACGGCTTGTCAGACATGACCCCCTGCTCTGGTTCTGGTATGTCGCTTCTGGTCAACAGCTCTGGCCCAGCTTGCTCACTCTCTTCTGCCCAATCCTGCCCTGCTTCACCTGTCCTGAGAGGGGCCAGGGAGAGGAGCGTCAGCTTGAGCTAGAAGGCTGCCTGGGGGAGGTACGGACTGAAAGGTGGGAGGGACCTGGGGATCAGAGGAGCAAGGGGTGTAGAGAAAAGGTTTGAGGGTAAGAATGAGCAAGAGGGAAGGTCAGGTAGCCACCCTGTAGGGAAGGGAAGGGAGAGGAGGGTGGGGGATGATGGCAGTCAGTACCTCCTTTCTTTATTCCTCTTCACCATCTGGGCACCACTGCTCATCAGAGGCTGAGTTCGCCTTAGAGGGGACCAGAATTGAGAAGGCCCTCTGGGTGAGCCACTCTGAGCTCCAGTGCATGAGTTCCTGTTGGTCACAGGCAAGTGTGGCCGTGATTGTGTGCAAAGAGGAGCCTTAAAGCCCTGGAGGGGCCCTGGTGGACCAACACCCGAGTCGAGAGTGAAGAGACCTGGGCTCAGAGAGGGCAGGGAGCTTACTCAGGGTCATGCATCAAGTCAGCTGTAGGGCAGACATGGCCTGGAGCATCTCACACCTGTTTCTTTCCCCTGTTACTAAAGCTAGCTCTGATTGAGCACCTACTATGTGCCAGGTGTTCTAGTTCTTTGTATTTCCACATTTAACCCTACTGCAGCCCTGCATAGTAGGGGTTATTATTATTATTATTATTATCCATATTTTAGAGATGAAGAAGCCAAGGAAGAGGGGAACCCAAGCATCTGGCATTGGAGCTCCTTTCTTGCCTTTGAGGGCGCCTGGTCCAGCTCCCCTCTCCTTTCCTGAAGGAATGTGTCCTTGTCGAGGTCTCAGCTTCATTTGGTATTCCCTCCCTCCTCAGCAAAGCACCTAAGTGCCTTCTGCGCTCCCAGAACGTCAGGGAACATCAGCAAGACAGGCGAGGAGGCCCCCAGACCCGCGCCCCGTGCCGTGGGAAGGGCTGGCTCACTCTGCCGACTTCCATTAAACATTTGACGCATCGCAGAGCTGCCGAAAGCCATCCATCACGGCCGCCTGCTTCCGCCTGCCTTTCTGACCTGCTCCCAAAGTGGGGCCTCTGCCTTCACGGCCAACGTATGGGAAGCGGGGTGGGAGAGAGGGGACATGGCCATGGCCAGGTGCCTGTGACCACCTCTTCCCCTGTACAGGGGCCCAAGGAGGAGCTTCGGGGTTGACTGAGCCCTGATATTAACAAGAGTACTGTCTACTGCATGCTCAGTGCGCCGGGCAGACCAGAGCGCCTTCTGTAGTTCATCTCCCCAAAACCCCACCCTTCCCATCACCGAAAGGCACACTTATCATTGCTCTTCATTAGATGTGGAGCCTGACATTGGAAGGTTTGGTTATTGTGGAGGTGCTGGAGCCATACTGGGCACCGGAGTGCAAATCCAGTCCCTCTCCTCACCCCTCCTCTACTTGGGGATGGCTGGGAGGACAGGTGCTCAGCAGGGAGGTGGGGGATGAGCCTGAAGGTCAGAGTGCCCTGGGTGGGCAGTCCACTGGGTGGGCAGTGCACTCAGTGCCCAGTGGAGGACCCCAGCATTGGATGAGCCATAGGACAGCCTCTGTGGGTGGCAGGGTCCTGTCCCTCCCTCCACCCAGCTACTCCAGCCAGAACTGGGGTCCTCCTGGCACCTCCCTCACCCCTGACCCCCAGTTCAGTCAGTCGACAGGCTCTCAGCTCCTCCTGCTAAGTGTTCTTTACTCCTTAAGCCAGCCCCCTTTCACATATCATGGCTGCTCAGGGGGGACTCCTCCAGCCCCTGCTGGTCCCTGGCCTCCAGCCCCTGCTGGTCCCTGGTTCTCTTTCTTCTCCTTACTGGAGCCAGACAGGTCCAGATGTGTTCTGGACCCCACATCTCCTCCTCACCCCTCTGCTTAAAAACCTGAACCCGCCTTGGGGTAGAGCCCACCCATCTTCCTTGGCCAAACTTGCAGGGCTGCTCAACTCTCCAGGCCCCTGTTCCCTTTGCCTCTGCCCCCACCCCAGGCTCATGCTGAGGTCTCTGCTCCTGCTTTGCTCTCAGTGGGTGCACCATCTCATGCCTCACTGCCTGGCTAATTCCTGCCTATTATTCAAATCTCAGCTTAGATGGTATTTCTTCCAGGGAGCCTTCCCTGATTTGCCAGTCTGGGCTTAAGGGGCCCTTTCATGATCTTCCCTCCATGTGGCACAGTCCACACTGTCCCAATTGCTTCCCTGCACGGCTGTCAGCCTCTATTGACCGTCAGATGTGGGGAGGTTGTGAGTGCCCCCCACCAGTGTCCCCTTGGGGTTTAGCATGGGGCCCGCTCTGTAGTAGGCACTACATGAATGAACAACTCCTGTGATGAATGAATGAATGATGACTGATAAGGCTATGGTGGGGCCCTGACAGTGTGGTGCAGGTCAGGGGCTCAGACCCAGGGGCCATCCCAGCAGGAGGAGGCAATGTGGAGTTTTGGAGTTTAAACCAGACCCCAAGGGGGGAAGGGGGGTGAGATGAATTGAGACATTGGGACTGACATGTATACACTCCTATATATAAAGCAGATAACTAGTGGGAACCTATGGTGTAGCTCAGGGAACTCTATGCTGTGTGGTGACCTAAATGGGAAGGAAATCCAAAAGAGAGGGGATATATGTATACATATGGCTGACTTACTTTGCTATACAGTAACCAACACAACATTGTAAAGCAGCTATACTTCACTGAAAGTTAATAAAACAAAATGAAAAATCACTAGTCCCCCGCTGTTTACAAGCTGTGTGTTCTTGGGTTTGGTCTCTCCCAGCCTCAGTTTGTTCATATGCAACACAGAAATAATAATAATAACTCCTTTGCTGGGACCTGGGGGAGAGAGGCCCTGGACACAATGGTTGTGCAGTGCCTAACCCTGGGCTGGGCTTGGCAGAGGATGAAACAGGGCTCCTTCTGGGACTGAGCAGGGAACCCAGGTGTCCCCCTTGGGCATGAGACCAGGGCCATGCTGGAAGCTTCTCTGAGACTTGGAGGTGGGGCTGACAGGTCTGGGCTCTGCAAACAGGAGGGTGTTGAGGAATGGACTGACCAGGAGCGTAAAAGAGAGGGCAGCACTAGGCCTGGCAATTTCTCCATGCTGCCTGCAGGCTCTGCCTCTCATCCTTAGCTCATCCCTCGTTTGTATCTAGCCAGAGTTAGAACTGGCAGACTGAGATTTTACGATGTGGTGAAGCGGAGGGTCTCACTCAGAGTTTGGAATGTTGGGGTGTGGAGGTGAGGGAGGTGGGATATAGAGAGGGGAGCAGGTCACCATTCACTAATTAATAGTTGTCACTATTGCATGCAGACACTTTTAATTCTATTTTACATGATGATTAAGACCCCTGGCTTAAAAAAAAATGTATTTATTTATTGGCTGCAGCACGTGGGCTTCTCTCTAGTTGTGGTGCACAGGCTCTCTACTTGCCACACACAGGTTTAGTTGCCCTGCAGTATGTGGGATCCTA
Source organism: Odocoileus virginianus (assembly GCF_023699985.2). Taxonomy (NCBI): domain Eukaryota; kingdom Metazoa; phylum Chordata; class Mammalia; order Artiodactyla; family Cervidae; genus Odocoileus; species Odocoileus virginianus. Next base: position 67,404,490 of record NC_069680.1, read on the forward strand.
GTTCCCCAACCAGGGGTCGAACCCATGTACCTTACACTGGAATGCAGACTCTTAACCATTGGAGCACCAAGGAAGTCCCAAGAGCACTGGCCTTAATGTCAGGAAGGCGCCTCTAATTCTGGGTCTGTGACTGTGCATATACTGTAAAGACGGGGAATAAGACAGTATCCCCCTGGTCATTGTGGTGAGCTCTGGTGACAGTGTGAGAGAAACACCCAAAACTGCTATGTGTGAGCCCACGATGGAATCTTTGGAACGGCGTGCTGGTAGACATAGTTTTCATCTCCAGACGAGGACATCCGGTCCAGGGAGATGAAGTGAGGAGCCCACTGTGACCAAACGAACAAGTGACCTGGCCCGGGCCCCACGCTAAGGAGTTTGGCCTCTGGGGCCACAGGGGGCTGCATGTGGCGGGTAATATTTTTCTCATCGCCCTCATGGTGCGTTTCTTAATTTAAAGTGGGAAATTCCATATTCGGTGCCTCATCAATCATTTTTGTGAGCTCAGCTCCGTGGAAAGCACAGAAAACATTTATATTTGCAGCTCAAACTGTCGAAAATATAAAACAATTTAAATAATATTAACATTTTAACAGCCTCCACTCACGGTTCTGTGAAATTAACCATTATCTCTTGGAGTGTTTGTTAAAATTCAACAGTGGCTAAGTAGTGAGGTTCCGGGTGTTGCCTGGGTTTGGGAGGCTGGATGGGAAGGCAGCCCATGTGACTTCCCCAAGTGTCATTCCTGCCCACGCCCTTGCCAAGGGGGCAGCCTCCTACAGCAGCAAGTGTGGTTCCAAGAAGACCTCCCAAGGAGTCTAGGTTTTGGAGGCAGAGATGAACATGACACAGACTGCCCTCATGGAACTTCAGTGGTGGGGCAGGTGACTGGAAAAATATACACTAGGGTGGAATATGTGCTACATATGAGAATGGGGTACTGCTGTCCTGGGGGCACTGCAGAGGCAATCAGGAGCACTTCCTGGAGGAGGAGGCATCTGTGCTGATCTTTGTACCAGTTTGTCACTAAATTAGGGGAACAGATGGATCATCTCAGGCCTGGCCCTGCAGGTGGGGTCTGCAGTTTATCCTTGGCAGTGAGAAAGAAGGGCCTCCAGAGGCAATGTTTCTTTCTGGTCCTGTCCAGGCCCCATGCACCTACCTGGGAAAGGGTCAGAGGATGGTTGGGGTAGACACTTGCTGAGCAGTTGGGTGACCTTAGAGATGATAAGCCCAGAACAACAAAGACTCAGGGGTAGAATGATGTTATTTTCAAATAATGGGAATGAGGAATGGACTTTTTTGATGACTTCAGTAGGAATAAGTGGGCTTTGTAGGTACATGTTATCATTTTTAACCTCTTATCTCCTTATCTATTCTTGCCTACCTATTCTTCCTTTACCACAGAGTCAGGATAGAGTTGACAAGAATGAAAAGGTGAGTTTCCCATCTTGCGGGGGGAGGGAGTCCAACAGATGTGTGATGTGTCAGGCATTTGTAAACAAGGACTCCTGCAGGGGACATATGTCTAGCCCTCACATTGGCCTTCCCCACATAGGGGCTTCCCAGGTGGCGCTAGTGGTAAAAAACCCAGCTGCCAATGCAGGAGACACAAGAGGTGTGGATTCAATCCCTGGGTCGGGAAGATCCCCTGGAGTAGGAAATGGCAACCCACTCCAGTATTCTTGCCTGGGAAATTCCAAGGACAGGGAAGCCTGCTGGGCTATAGTCCATGGGATCGCAAAAGAGTTGGACACGACTGAACACACATGCACACACACATGTTGGCCAGGCCCTGGCTAGACACGATCTCCTTGATAGAAGGGGCAGACCTGGTTGTTACAGATTGAATTAAGTGTCCCCCCAACCCCCTGCCCCCATTCCCCAGCCATGTGACTATATCTGGAGATGGGACCTTTAATATGGTAATTAAAGTGAAATGAGGTTATAAGGGTGGGACCCTAATCAGATAGGTCTGATGTCCTTGTAAGAAAAGGAGGACAGACCTGAGATCTCTCTTCCCAAGAGCAAAGAGAAGAGGCCCCATGAGAAGGGAGAAAATATCAGCTCTAAGCCGTGGAGAGAGCTCTCATCAGAAACCAGCTCCAGTGGCACCTTGGACTTTCAGGCTCCGGAATGATGAGAAGATAAGTTTCTGATGTTTAAGCCACCCAGTCTGTTGTACTTTGTAATGCCAGCTTGAGTAAACTGATGAAGGGGGTTCACGGTTTGGTGAGAGAGATACTGAGCTTGCTGGTGATGATACAGCATGATACAGATATGCTTGGGGGGGGGCCGGGTGGCACCTAACTCAGCCAGGTGGACATCAGGGCAGGCTCCCTGGAGGAGGCAGTAGTGCTGGAGCTAAGTACAGAAAGACAAGGAGAAGCTGGTCATAGGGATGGGGGAGAGGAAGCAGGGAGGTTGTGTCCAGTGGAGAGAACAAAATGTGCAAAGACACAGAAGTGTTGAAAGGTTGGCAGGTTTGGAAGCACTGAGAGGAATTCTGTGTAACTTGAGTGCAGGGTAGGGAGGGAATATGAAGGAGAGAGGAGGTGGGGGGGACAGGCAGGGCCCACCAACCAGCGGAGGCCCTCTTGCATCTTCCAGGGATGGCCATGTAGGATCCAGTGCCTTCCAGAGCCCCTGGCTATGAGGACTCCACAATTAGCAACTCACTTGCTGTGTGACCTTAGGCAAGTCACTTAACCTCTCTGCACATCAATTTTCTCATTTGTAAACCAGGGAGAAGGATCCCTGCCCTGCCTGCCTCCCGCCTGCTTTGCAGGCTCAATAAGGTAATGCCTGTGAAAGCACTCTGGCGAAAACCCCACAATAGTGCCACAGACATGGAAGGTGTTATTATTATGTACCCACGCTGACTTCCATCAGAGGAGCTCGGAGTCAATGAGAGTCTTGAGGGCTGTCAGGGAACTGGCTGCTCTCTGAAGCTTGTCACAGAGACCTGTCTTTTCATTGTACTCCTTTCATATCACTGTTGGCTCGATGAAAGAAGGGGAAAGAATCTTTGATATGTCTAAATATTCCGTTCCCACCAAGACGGGAGGAATTCCGAGGAAGAGCTATTATTAGAGGCTGAGCTGGAAGCGGGCGCCTTCGGCGGATCAGAGCTGTCAGTTTGCATCAACAGCCTCCTGTTCTGCAGAGCTGGCCAGGCGGCTGGGGCCCGGGCACAGAGCAGGCGCGCCAGCCCGGCTGGTTGAATTCTGATGGCACTTACCTGGGAGGCAGAAGGACCTGCTTCTGGTCCTGATTCTGCATCCACTTTGCTGGGCCACCCAGGGCCAGTTGCTTACCTTCTCTGAGCCAAATAATGACAGTATATAGAATTCTTACTAAGGGAGAGGGCTTTTACGTGCAGGGGAAATAAGATGCTGCAAGTACAGAGGTGTGGGCAGGCTGAGAGGTGTCCAAGCACAGGCTGCCAACACCCTCGTGTGTGGAAGACAGAAAATTTCCTCTCTGGGAAGGATACATTAGGATCTTGCATCAGAGCCACCTGAGGCTTTGAAAAATCAGATTCCCAGGCACTACTCCAGGCCCACAGAATCAGAATCTCTATGTAAGCTCCCAGGTGGTGTGGATGCAAGAAGCCTGACCCAGCGTTCTGTGCTCCATGCTCCTGCAAACCCTCAGACTGTGTCATTGGTTGGGCTCTCAGATGCTGATTCCCTGAGAACAGTGGCACGCATGACCCAGTGAATCCAGCCTTTTCTTTTTTTTTTTTAATATCCTGCAACTTTACTATATTCGTTGATTAGCTCTAGTAATTTTGTGGTAGAGTCTTTAGGGTTTTCTATGTAGAGGATCATGTCATCTGCAAACAGCGAGAGTTTCAGCCTTTTCTCCGTTTGCCTCTAGCCCACACTTAGCCCTCCAGGAGCCTGTGGGTCCCAAGAACTGGACAGAATGGTGGCCTAATGCTGGTTCCTGGCTAGGGACATTGCCTTCCATACTGGTCTCACTGAGATTGTCTTGTGCTGACAAGCTGTGGAGAGACCAAATGGGGAGGACTTCTGGCAACTGAAAGGAATGGACTCATTTTTGGTGACTAGTCGCTTACAGAAAACCTCAGAGGGTCAGGCCCAGAAAGGGCTGAGATGTCACCTAAATCTAGTCCCTGTTTCAAAGGTAAAGACATGGACTCAGCAGGCCAAGTCAGTTACTTTAACTAGGAGCCCTGATCTATTAGGTTCGGTTTGTCTAGGACCAGGTTTAAGTGAGAGGAGGCAGAGAGAGCCCCCTGGCTGTCCACAGCCTGAGATGTTCAGCGTTCTGACGTAGGCTGACGTCCTGGGGGCGATTTAGAGCCTGTGCCTGTCCTAGCTCTAAGGGGTACATGTGAGCAGCCTGTTGTGGAGACACTTGACTTGGAGACTACCTGGGTCCCTCTCGCTGGGTCCTCTGAAATTTCCTGGGAGTGGCTGTAAAATGCCATGAGTCTCTCTACTTCCTCTCGAGAGAACGTAGCAGAACGGGGGTGAGGGTGACATTTGTAGAAAAGGTGAATCATTACAGATGTTGGCGTTTATTATGACTCGTGGCACACCTCCCACCTGAGTGGAACACCCTGAGTGATGTGTCATCAGGGCTGGTAGCACTAGATGCTGCCATGCATCGTGTTTGGCTCAGCCTCTCCCTGGCATTTTGGGGAAGCTGAATGAAGCTGAGTGCGGACTCCAGCCCAACCATCTAAGCGAAGGTAGACCCAGCCTGCGAGGTGAAGAGTCCACTTAGGAGACTTCACTGCCTTTGCTTTCACAGCACCTTCATGCCCTGAAAATACTTGATGCCTTTACTGGAAGGAGATTTCTCAGGTTGAGGCTATGTATGTTTTTTAGTCCCATATATATATATTTTTACTCTCCCCAAATTAGGCAGTAGTGCTGGGCTTTCTGCCCTCAGGGGTAGCAGTGGCCAGGAGGAAAGAGCTGTCTGAAAGATAATTCCATCCCTGGCTTTTCTTTCTAAAGCTACCTTGAGACAGTGATGGGCTTCCCTGGTGGTTCAGACGGTAAAGAATCTGCCTGCATTGTGGGAGACCTGGGTTAGATCCCTGAGTCAGGAAGATTCCCTAGAGAGGAGCATGGCTACCCACTCCAGTATTCTTGCCTGGAGAATTCCACAGACAGAGGAGCCTGGTGGGCTACAGTCCGTGTGGGCGCAAAGAGTCAGACACGACTGAACAACTAACACTGAGGCAGTGATACTGGGAGGTGGAGGATGGGAGAGACCTGAGGGAAACAGGAAAGGAGAGAAAAGAAGCTGTCCCTCCGCCACCCGTTTAACTCCAGCGTCTACGGACCAGAGCAGAGAGTGGCTTCCAGTTGTGCAAGCAGTAGGGCCCTGCATCCCTCTGCAGGGACCCCAGGAGGAATGGCTGGCTGTGTGGTTTTTAGCCTCCCCGAAGAATTCCAACCCCAGTATGGGACAGAGGCAGAGTGTGGGCCACACCAAGGGACCGAGGCTGGGGACGGTGGTGTGTCTGCAGAACTGTTCAAGCCTGAGGTGTTCCCCAAGCCCACACCTGGTATAAGACCCAGGGACCTTTGCATCATTTTTGCCTAGAAGGAAGGGCTCCTCGTCATGAGTGACTGGGGTTACATCTCTAGCCAGCAGGATCAGGCCTCCAGAATTCAAAATGAAAATGATATGTAGGAAAGGCTAAATGTGATTCTTCCTGTAAGCTTGAGTTTGGGAACTGAGATTCTGGTCCTCAGAATAGATAGTAAAGCAGGTCCGTGCCAGAAGCACATCACAGGTGGTCAGAGACGGCTAACATGTATCACCTAGAGAACAACTAAGATTAACTGGGAGAAGCTATCTAGGGCTCTGTGTTGACAGGATTCTGAAGAGGAGTCTTTGATTTTGCTGTTGTTTAGTCGCCAAGTCACATCTGACTCTTTGCGACTCCATGGACTGCAGCATGCCAAGCTTTCCTGTCCTTCATTAGCTCCCAGAGTTTGCTCAGATTCATGTCCATTGTGTCAGTGATGCTATCTAACCATCTCATCCTCTGCTGCCCTCTTCGCTTGCCCTCAATCTTTCCCAGCGTTAGGGTCTTTTCCAATGAGTTGGTTCTTCGCATCAGGTGGCCAAAGTAGTGGAGCTTCAGCTTCAGCATCAGTCCTTCCAACGAATATTCAGGATTGTTTTCCCTTAGGATTGACTGATTTCATCTCCTTGCAGTTCAAGGGACTCTCAAGAGTCTTCTCCAGCACCACAATTCGAAAGCATAAATTCTTCAGTTCTCAGCCTTTTTTGTGGTCCAACTCTCACATCCATATGTGACTATTGGAAAAACCATAGTTTTGACAATGCAGACCTTTGTCAGCAAAGTGATGTATGTCTCTGCTTTTTAATACACTGTCTAGGTTTGTCATAGCTTTCCTTCCAAGGAGCAAGCATCTTTTAATTTCATGCTGCAGTCACCATCCACAGTGATTTTGGAGCTCAAGAAAACAAAATCTGTCCCTGCTTCCACTTTCTCCCCTTCTCTTTGCCTCAAGGAGTCTTCAATTAAGGAGAAAGTAAGCTTTCATTTTGGGCTTACCAGGTGGGCTTCCCTGGAGTAGGAAATGGCAACCCACTCCAGTATTCCTGCCTGGAGAATCTCATGGACAGAGGAGCCTGGCAGACTACAGTCCATGGGATCGCAAAGATGACTGAGCAACTAACACTTACCGGGTGGCTCAGTGGTAAAGAATCTACCTGCCAATGCAGGAGACGCAAGAGATGCGGTTTTGATCCCTGGATAAGGAAGATCCTCTGGAGGAGGAAATGACCTATTTCAGTATTCTTGCCTGGAGAATCCCATGGACAGAGGAGCCTGATGGGCTACAGTCCATGGGATTCACAGAGTTAGACATGACTTAGCAAGTACTGAGCACAGCTTAGGCGTTCATTGACTAGTGAGCTGTAGCATATAGGCAGTTTTATTTTATTATTTATATAACATTTTAAGTTTTCTGGTTGTACTACTTGTGGGATCTCAGTTCCCTGGAGAGGGATTGAACCTGAGCCCCTGGCAGTGAAAACTCGGAGTCCTAACCACTGGACCATCAGGGAATTCTCGCATATAGGCAGTTTTAAATATTACTTGACTCTTCATTTTATAAGTAAGGACACTGAGGACCAGAGGGTTAAGCCTTTGCCAAAGTTTGGGACAAAGCTAGAGATGAGGACTCATGATGCCAGTGCTTTTTCCCCTTAACCGTAGATCAAAAATTATTTATGAAAAAAAATTATTTATAAATTAAATATAAGTAAGCTTACAAAGGGCTTCCTTGGAGGCTCAGTGGTAAAGAATCCGCCTGCAGTTCAGGAGCCACAGGAGACATGGGTTCAATCCCTGTGTGGGCAATCCAAATGCCCCCTGGAGAAGGGCATGGCAACCCACTCTAGTATTGGTGCCTGGAGAATCCCCATGGTCAGAGGAGACTGGTGGGCTATAGTCCCGAGGGTTGCAGAGAGTCAGACATGACTGAAGTGACTTAGCACGCATGTACAAGCTTAGAAAAACAACAAAATCCAAATAACATCAATCTGTGATGTCAGTGCTCTTTAATTGACAGTAGTTCACTGGGAAATTTTTTGTTCCCTTTCTTATTCCAGGCTCTGTGTTAGAGCAGGTAGAAAGAGTAGTAGTGATATATAAAACCTACTATTAACTACTTGCCTGCCATAATATTTCTAATCCTCCTGAGCATGCTATGTTACTATTATTTCTCTTCTTGAGGATGTGGGAACTGCCTTTGTGAGCAACCTCAGCCTTTCCTGTAATAATGAAGATAATGCAGTATTGCACAGGTGGTGCCACTTGGCAGTCACTCGGGCTTCTCATAGCTCTGCCACCTCCCAGGACCTCACCATTCTCTGCTGGCAGATGGGGACGCAAGATCAGGTGTGGCGGACTCTGTGAAGCAGATCAGCTGGGGCATTATCACTTGCACCCACCATCCACTAGCCGGGACTCAGCCACCTGGCCACACCTACCTGCAAAGGATGCTGGGAATGCAGATTGGATATATGAAGATGGGAAAAGAGAAAGGGGTTTGCATTAAATTTGTGGTTTCTATTTTAAAGTAGAAAGAGGCTGAGACTTAGAGACTTACATAGATTGCCTTAAGGTCAACCAGCCAGTAAGAGGCAGAGTCAGAGTCAGAAATTTGTATTGGTTTGCTAGGGCTTGCTGAGGCCAAGTACCACAAACTGGTGGCTTAAACCACAGAAATTTATTGTCTCACTGCATGGAGGCTGGATGTCCGACATCAAGGCCAGACTCTGAATGGTGAAACATGCAGTTTTATTGTCGGCAGGATTGGCTACTCCTGAGGGCCGTGAGAGAGCATCTGATCCATGCCTCTCCCTTGGCTCCTGGTAGCCTTGGTGTTCCTTGGCTGGCGGATAATGTTCTCCTTGGGTCTTCACATTGTCTTCCCGCTGTGCAGGTCTTTCTCTTATCCAAATTTCCTCTTTTTGTAAGGACACCAGTCATACAGGATTAGGACCTTCCCCAATGACCTCATCTTTAATTACATATATATTTGTTGGCATGAGACATATATATATGTATATATATATTAAATTTTTATTGAAATATAGTTGACTTACAATATTGTGGTAGTTTCAGGTGTATGGCACAGTGGTTCAGTTACATGAATGTATAAATATATGTTCTTTTATAGATTCTTTTCCGTTATAGGTTATTACACAATATTGAGTAGTTTCCTGTGCTGTACAGTAGGCCCTTGTTGGTTATCTATTTTATATATAGTAGTGTGTATATTTTACCATGACCTCATCTTCTCTTGATCATGTGCAAAGACCCTGCTTCTAAATAAGGTCACAGTCACAGGTACTGGAGGCTCAGACTCCAACATGTTTTGAGGGGATGTGCTTAAACACATGTTGTTGTTGTTCAGTTGCTAAGTCGTGTCTGACTCTTCGAAACCCCATGGACTGCAGCACACCAGGCCTCACTGTCCCTCACTCTCTCCCAGAGTTTGCTCAAGTTCTTGTACATTGAATTGGTGATGCCATCCAATCATCTCATGCTCTGTCACCCACTTCTTCCTCTTGCCCTCAATCTTTCCCATCCTCCGGGTCTTTTCAAATGAATTGACTCTTCACATCAGGTGGCCAAAGAATTGGAGTTTCAGCTTCAGCATCAGTCCTTCCAATGAGTATTCAGGGTTGATTTCCTTTAGGATTGACTGGTTTGATCTCCTTGCTTCAACCACTAACAGAATTCAAACCCAGGGGTGTCTGGAAGCCATGAGAAGGGTGTGGGGAGTCTGCCCAGAGGACTGAGGGAGGGCTTCCGGAGAGGGCAGTGTTCACACTGGGCATTGAGGACAGATCAGGTTTCTCCAGGTGGACGAGGGGGAAGGGAATTCTAGACAGAGGCCTGATGTACAGCCGCATTCATGAGCTACCACACATCATGAATGGAAGGGATAGCCTACATTTCTTTTTAGACATCCTAGAACTCAGCTGTGGCATTCAGACGGCCTTCCTCCCTTGAATCTAAATTACCAAGGCCCAGTTAGAAGGAAACAACAAATATGTATTGAGAACTGCTTTGTGATAAGCAATCTGCTATCCCCTGGGGACTCAGTGACAAGTAAAATAGAAGCCCTGCTCCCTAGAAGCTTATAGCTCGGGTAAGCATACAGTGAGCCCTCATGGAAAGGTAACTAATGAAAGTAGAATAAGAAACTTAGAAATGTGAAGTGAGTGGGATGGACAGGAACCCGAGCTGGTTTGGGTTGTGGAGGGAAGGGTTGTAGCAATCATGGAAAGCTTCCTGGTGGAGGAAGACTATAGGTTGGGACTTGACAGAGGGCTTGGATAGATATAGAGAGAAGGGAAGGGAATGGGATTTTATATAATGGGATCAGAGTAGCCAGGATTGGTGGAAGCCAGCCTGGGATTGGAGAATAATAGAACCTTGAGCGCCAGCCTGCAGGTTGGAGTTTGTGCTGTCTTGGGACCTGGCTGCTGACGTTCTCCTGCCAGTGGGCAGATTGCGTGTGAGGCCCTACAGCTGGAGGTGCACGGCGTCTGACCACTACACGTGGCACGTCCTAATGACGCACACCCCGGGGCCTGTGGGGACCAGCAGGGGTTGGTGCAAATGCTCCCCCACCCTCTGAACGCTGAGACAGATGCGGCAAGATGACTGTTAGGACCTCGGCTTGATGACTAGATAAGAGCAGACAGCACAAGCAGGCAATTGTTGTTCTTGCCACAAAGGGCATTCTGGGGGGCGGCCCTGCTAAGATCTCAGCCCAGCGGTCTCCCTGCGGGGGCCCAGGCACAGTGGCAGCACCACTGCAGCCCCAAATTCACAGTTATTAACTTAAATGACTGCCTTTACAGAGCACAGCATGGCACCGACCCTCCGTCAATTCTCAGACCGCGCCAGGCGGCTTTTGTCTTTTGGCACCACCTCGCCTCCCTCTCTGGCCTTCGGAAGGTGGCAGGGACATCCTTCCCTATGTGCTGGGGCCAGAGAAAGTGCATCTATCAGAGATAGAGGAGAGAGGCTGTTTAAGGTGCATGCTCACAACAAGTGTAACCTTTCCTGGGGCCTAGGAGCAAGACCCAGAGTTGGTGGGTGGAGTCCTGGCCTGGGCTGTGGGAGTCCCAGTTCTGGTCCTGGCTCAACCCCGAATCACAGAGGGACCTTGGGCCCAACAGGTCTCTCTGGGCCTCAGTTTCCCCTGTAACAAACAAGAAAGTAGTGTCTATTGGGGAGGCCAAATGTTTTGGTTTTGATATTGAAAAAGAAAGAGCTTTTTAAGACATATGTTCTGTCTGAATATTTTGGAAAATTTAGAAGCAATACAATTCTAGTCTGCGTAATAAACTTAGTAAGGAGGGAGTGATGAGGCCAGCAGCTCTCCTTCCCACATCCGGGTGTCCCTGAAATGGACCTCTGACCCCACCCCATCTGTGCACTGGTTCTAAGATCTTTAATTACATGGTGAAGAACTGGGAACAGACTGATCAGAAGTCAGCCTTTGCTAATGAAAGAAGTTGTCATAAATCAGGATTTAGGACCCATAGACTGACGTAGATGCCAACGGGAACGCTAATCCCCATGCCTCTTTCCAGGAATACACTTACCAAGTGAAAGTTGCCCCTCGGCCAAGAGGGTAGCTGGTTTAAGGTCCAGCTTCTCTAGTAAGGCCCCTGATTTCTCCATACGCCATGCCTCTGTCTACACCTCTGCTCAGGGGGGTCATTTGTGGTGTGTTTGTGTCCTTCCCAGGCTGTGAACACCCCTGGCAAGGGGACCACATCGTTGCTGTCTGCAGAGCCTGGCACAGGGCCTGGGAGAAGCAGATGCTCAGTGAACAAGCAGTTAAGTGGAATCCTTGCTGAGCACCTAGTGTGTGCCCAGCCATGTCAGGCACTGTGTGGCATGCTGAGTACTGGTCTGATCACTGCCCTAAACCTGTGCCCAGGAGGAAAGCTGATTGGCTGACAGGGTTGAGCCGTGTAGACAGTGGGTGAAGGGCAGGAGAGGATTCTTGGGGACCGTCACCTGGCCTGTGTCTTGGGGATGGACAGGAGTTAGGCAGGCAGCAGGGAAGAGTGGGGACATTGCAGGGGTGTGACCAATGTTCCCCATCCCAGGGAGTGCAAGATCTCTAGGAAGCATGTCCCATTCTATCCTCCCAACAGAGTTTACAGATGTTATGATCTCCATTTTACAGATAAGGAAACTGGGCTGTGCCAGGTTAGGTGATTTTCCAAGCTCATTCATAGAGCTGTATTTGAGCTCAGGTGTGTCTAATGCCTAAGGTTGTGTTCCTGTGCAGGTCAGAAGGACCGCAGGGCCTGGGTGGAGCAGGGAGTGGGCATGGTTGGCAAGCAGTAGGGAGGGGATAGGCCAGGAACATACTGGGGACTCACATTTTCAGAGATTGGTTTCTAGTCCCCATCAGTCCTGGAACTTCTTGGCCAGTGGACCAGATTTTGTTTCCCCTTGGGCAGATGAGAAAATTGAGACTCAGAGAGAGAGTGCTTTGTTGCTCTGCTAGAAATCTCTTAGGATAGGCACTGATGGAATAGGGGTGTCAACTCAGAGAGGGCAGAGATGGGTCAGCTTGCTCTCCACTTTACTGATGGGGCCAGAACAGTGCCTGGTTCATGGCAAATGCTAAGTAAACTTTTGCAGAATGAATGAATGAACAAATGAATGAATGTGGGAGCTGTCCAAACATTATGTGTGTGTGTGTGTGTGTGTGTGTGTGTGTGCCTTTAGAATAAGATCTAGATGGTCTTAGGAATTCTAGGAAGGGTATTCCTTCACCCACAACAAAGAGAGCTACACAGAGGGAATTTGTAAGTCCTTGCTCTGTCTTTGGACCTGTGCCAGATAGCCTCTGGAGCAAGCATTCACTTATCTAACAAGGTGTTGGTGGGAATGGGTGCAGCAGCATCCTAGGTCTTTGAGGATAGAACAGTGAATGAAACAGTCAAGGTCCCTGTGTTCAGCAGCTCACTTCCTAGTTGGGTGGCACAGAGAATAAGTCAGAAAGCAAAAAAAGTTCCCTGAAACCATTACTGCGAGGTGATTTTTAGTGACAATTGCTATGAAGACGATAAAAGAGGGTAGGACTGTTGGGTTCTGGAGGATGTACTGGAAAGGGGAGGATTAAGGGAAGGGCTCTCCTGCTTGGTGCAAATAGGCCAGATCTGGAGGAAGAGCATTTCAGGCAGAGCAAACTGCATGTGCAGAGCCCCGAGGCAGGAGGGCTCGCTTTCCGGGGGAACAGGAGGAGGCTGCTATGGCTGGACAGTGAGTGGACAGGGAGGACGTGGGAGGAGAGGATGCAGGCAGGAGGGTGGGACCCGCCATCAGGGCTGTGTGAGGACAAGGCGGTGTGAGTTCTTGTAAATGCTACAGGAGGGTTTTGGGGCAGGCCAGTTAGCATTCTCATATTTGGGTGTTGAAAAGATAAGCAAATCCATTCATGAATGATGTAAGTGTGATGAATATTATGAAGAAGAAATAAAGGATGTCTGGTGGCGATGGTGGGGGACTTGGCTGTGTCAGAGGAGGTAGCATTCAGGTGAGATCTTGAGGCATCCAGGCAGGGACACTGGTGTGCAGGACTCCTGCTGGGTGTGGGGATGATGTGGCCCAAACTGACCCCGTAGGGGATGTGCCCAGGAGGGCCAGAGGGCAGACCTGGCAGGCCCTCTTGGCCGCAATAAGGCGAGTTACCGGCTCTGGGGAGCCACTGAGGGCCCAGAGGAGGAGTGACAGGGTCAGGTGGGCTCTTTGGAGGGGCTGCTCCAGCTGCTGGTAGGGGCCCCACTGGAGGGGTAGGCCTGACAGCAGGGAACCAGTGACGAGGCTGGCTGGGGTCCTGAGCCAGGAGGTGGTAGCGAGAGGGCACAGATGTAGACAGATCAGAGAGCTTCCTGGGATCCGGTAGGATCTTCAGGTCTGGTTGGTCCCATGACCTTCCTAAGAACAGAGGAAGCTCTCTGGGAGACGAAAGAAGTGTGATGGGTTGATTGGTGTCCCCACCACCAGAGATGTGTGTACCTAGAAGCACAGGTTGTGATCTTATTTGGAATAAGGGTCTTTGCAGATGTAGTTAAGGTCAGACTTTCAAAGTGAGATCATTTGGAACTGGTAGCTCTTATTGTTTAGTCCCTAAGTTGTGTCCAGCTCTTTTGTGTCCCCATGGACTATAGCCCACCAGGCTACTCTGTCCATGGGATTTCCCAGGCAAGAACACTGGAATGGCTTGCCATTTCCTTCTCCATTCTGGGTTGGACTGGGCCTTAAATTCAATGACAAGTGTCCTCGTAAGAGAGTGAGAAGATCCAGAAACCAAGGAGGAAGGGGATGTGAAGGCAGAGGCAGAGATGGGAGTGATGCGGCTACAAGTCAAGGGACACCAGGAGCCATCGAAAGCTGGAAGAGGCAGGGGAGCAGTCAGAGCAGGTGTGGCCCTCCTGACACTCTGGCTCCAGACTTCTGGCCTCCAGAACTCTGGGATGATGCCTTTCTGTTGTTTTAAGCCATCGAGTTTGTGGCCATGTGCGTCGCAGCCCTAGCGAACCGCGCTGCCCAAGGAGAGACCTGCCTGATGCTGCGCCCATGGTTACAACCCCCAGCTTGGGTTCCTTTGAAGAGCTGTGTTCTCTTCCTGTGTTGCTGCCCTCCCCCTTGCTCACCCCCTCTCGTATATTAAAATAAGATTGAATTTTCTAGCTTGGGTTACTAAGCTTTCAGATCTGGAAACTGTGGCCATTAATCAGCTGTCACGGGATGTCGTAAACAAGGGGCTTTAAAAACCATGTTTGCTTTTTAGGCTGATAATACTTGGAGGTGAAGCCAGAGAGTTATACATAATGCATGCATTTTAATGGGCCGCGCACTACAGCCCTCTTTAGTCGGAATGATTCGTTTTAATGTTCAAAATAAATATCAGAGACAATTTGCCAACAAAGCTGATTTTCTCCGCCCGCCATTAACTTAATCTTTATACCTCAGCCTAATGACAGAGGGGCTGGGGGCGGGGGCTGGTGCTTTGTATTTCAAGTAATGGAGAGACGCAATCAGTACGGTCATGAGCCATAGGTGACAGCTTGTCCCAGTTTGCTCAGGACAGCCCCGCTTTATGCTCAGTGTCCTGGAGTAATTATTCTGAGATTGGATCAAGTGGGATTGCCAACATCCAACTATTTTTGACCTACAAGATAGCAATTCCATATGGTTTACTCAAAACATAGAAAAGTTATAAATTAGTTTGGGATTAACATACATACCCTAATATATAATAGATCATCGACAAGGGCCTACTGTATAGCACAGAGAACTCTACTCAATCATCTTTAATAGCCTATATGAGAAAGGAATTTGAAAATGAATGGGTGTATGTGTGTGACCGAGCCACTTTGCTACACACCTGAAACATAGAACATTGCAAGCCAACCATACTCCAGTACAAGACAATATCATTAAAAAGGAAACAGACAATATGACCATAAAGTACTGTTTTGAACCTTGAATAAAAAAACAGAGAAGTTCCCTGATTTATATGATAAATGATATCTGGCACTACAAATGCCCTTTACTCTGTAGATGGGAAAAATGAGACCCAGAGAGCTGAGAAATGTTCCCTGGGGCTACTGAGCCTCACAGAGGCTGAGTTGGAGGCTCTCTGGGTGCCCCATGCTCCTGTTCCCAAGTCAAGTGTTTTTCTCTTGTTGTTTAGTTGCTAAGTCATGTCCCACTCTTTGTGATCCCATGGACTGTACCCGCCAGGCTCCTCTGTCCATGGGATTTCCCAGGCAAGTATACTGGAGTGGGTAGCCATTTCCTTCTCCAGGGGATCTTCCCCACCCAGGGATCGAACCCGCATTTGCTGCATTGCCAGGCCCATTCTTTACTGCTGAGCCACCAGGGAAGACCATCCATACCTGCCTCCTCTTGAGTCTCCTGCCCTGAGGGCTTCTGTCTTTCTGAAAGGCAAACTTTGGAGTCACACACTCGTTTCACACCCCAGCTTCCTGGGGTGATGTTTTCTAGGGGATACCCTGGCTAGGGCACTGCAGTCTGCTCCCTATGAGTCCTAATCACCCAAAACACATAACCATGGGGATGAGGACCACAAATGGACCATTCATTAGTTTTGAAAACTGATGCATAATTGCAGTAAGATAGGATCCCTCCTTCTTGACGGGAGAGACAGGATGAATGTCCTTCAATGTGTAGGGGACGTTAGCTCACTTAATGTCCTTGTGCAATTCTGGTGAGTGGGGGAGGAGTTCAGAAGGGGAGGAGATCAAGGTATGGGATTTGCTGAACAAGGCTGATTTTAAACCCACAGTGACCTTGCAAAAAGGGGAGTGTCTTCTCCCTCTGCAGTCCCCAGAAAACTCATATCTACTTGATGGTGGGTCTGTGTGTGCTGGGGTGGGCGGTTTCTGGAGACCCCTGTTCTGGGAGACCACTGCTGGGCACACAGAGAGAGCATGAAGCACAGTAGGCCTTGCCCTGCCTACCAGTCCAGGTGAGTCCAGGGCTTTGCATCTCTTACCGCAGAGGTGGATCCCTCTGCCAGCCTGAGCCGCAGAGGGAAGAACATGGCGCTTCAGAGTTGTTCATTTTTTCTTTATTCATTCAATACATAAGGAGTCCTCAAGTGCCAGCTGTTCTGCTAAGTATCAGGATAAATTCACCTGAAAAATCCAGGTTTCTGTCTTTCTGTAAAAATGGTAAGATCTGGCTCATGACCTGGCATTCCTGCCTGGCATCGCTGGAGCTGAGCTGTGCCTGCTCTCTTTAGCATCACCCTTGACCAGCCCATGTCACCCTTCTAGGCAGCCTGCCTGGCCCCTGCACGTGTTTGATTTTGGAAACTCCGGTTTGGTCTATGCTTCCTGTACCAAAGCAAGGTGCCCAGGAAATTCTTGCTGTTTGTTACGTGAAACTGACTCAAGAGGTTCTCTAAAGAGGTCCTGGACTTCTTTCAAGCCTTTTCACAGCTCAGTCTAAGTGCCCTGGGGTTCTGGAGGAGAGCAAGTCCCACCCCCGACCCCGGCCCCAGCCCCCAGGAAGCTCAGATCTGGAAGGGACCCTGATGGACCAGCACCCTGCTCACTATTCTAAGAGAAGTGGGTTCACAGTACTATGGGTACAACAGCCTTGGTGAGAACCCAGAGCTGCCCAAGCACTTGGAGGACAATTTGGCCACATCTCTCAAAATTTGAAAAGCCCATGCCCATTGGCACGGTTGTTCCAGGGCCACAGACCACAGATGTGTTTGCAAAAGTACATCAAGATATAGATGCAAGCCTGAGTATTAATGAATGTTTGTATCAGCAACTAGAAGCCACCAAAATGTCCATCAGGGGGCTGAATATATAAGATATGATGCTTCCATGCCAAGTGGCTGCAGGAGAGAGAGAATATAGCTGTTTTTGTGCTTATATGGAGAGATTTAGAGTTGCATTTTCAGCAAAATAAAGCCAGGAGCAGAAGCGGGTATATATGGACACATTTGTATTATCAAAAAAGGACTGTTGAAAGTGTGGCCTTTGGCACAGTCTATTGGGGTGTAAGTTTCTGCTTTCCCGCTTACCAGCTGTGTGACTTGGGAAAGTCACTTGACCTGTCTAGGTAATAGTTACCTCATCTGTAC
The DNA here is from genome assembly GCF_023699985.2 of Odocoileus virginianus. NCBI lineage: Eukaryota > Metazoa > Chordata > Mammalia > Artiodactyla > Cervidae > Odocoileus > Odocoileus virginianus. The sequence continues at coordinate 67,421,691 of NC_069680.1, forward strand.
AATGGAGCTAATAATAGCATCTGATCGAAGGGCTGTTGTGAGGTTTCAGTGTATTTCATACACATAAAACATAACTAGCACCGAGCCTAGAGTAAGTCCTTGTTAGCTATTCTTGTTACTACATATACTTCTATAATTTTTTTTCCCTAAAAGAAACACAAAATGTTAGCAAAGGTTAACAATGCAAGTTGCTTAGAGCAGCATGTGGCACATCAAAAGGGCTTATTGAGTATGTGCTGTGTGTACGTGCTAAGTCGCTTTGGTCGTGTCCAACTCTTTGCGACCCTATGTACTACAGCCCGCCAGGCTCCTCTGTCCATGGGAGTTTCCAGGCAAGAGTACTGGAGCGGGTTGCCATTTCTTCCTCTAGGACATCTTCCTGACCTAGGGATCGAACCTGCATCTCTTAGGTCTCCTACATTGGCAAGCAGGTTCTTTACCACTAGTGCCACCTGGGAAGGCACTATATATACTTATATAATTTATTTTCCCCTTAAAGAAGCACAAAATGTTAGCACGGAGCTAGTTTTGAGGGCAGGGAGTCCATTTGGAAGGTGAGACTTCCCTTTTATTCTATAGGAAATAGAATTTTTTTCTTTAGGAAAAAAGTTCAACAATTTTATCAAAGGCATTTTATACTTTTATTTCTAAAGCAGTTAAATACACACATCCACACATCACAGAGGAGGAAGATATTTCTGTCTGGAGTGAAGTGGGAGCTGGGAAGGTTAACTGAAGAGGTTACAGTGAAGCTGGACCTTAAAGGATCATCCAGACAAAGAAATGGGCTAGGGGATGGTTTACTGGGTGGAAGAACTGGCATGTGCAAATGTCCTGAGGCCTGAAAGATCAGAGGGAGCAGTGCAAGGTCAGGGTTCAGAGTCTCAGAGGAGCTGGAGGGGTGAGGGCTCTCAGAAGTGCTTGTGAACAGGGCTCAGGCCTCATGTCCTCAAATGCATGCATGTTCTCAGATGAGGGAGAATAGATGATATGTTTTTGAGTAGATATGAATACACAACATCCCCATTTCCCAGATTTAAAAACTGAGGCACAGAGAAGTGAAGTGGTTTCCCCAAGATCACCTATCAAATTAGAGGTACAGAGTTCTTCTTGACTTCTGGAGTCATCTTGTTCTACTATGTAGTGCATGCTTGGTCAGTCCCACCAGATAGCATCTCAGTGTAAGGTTTGGGAAATGTAGGTTTGGAGGGCAGATTACTTGTTCATTTCTTGTAGTCTCTCTCCTCACTCAGCCATTAGCTCTAGTAAGGCAGGAACTGTGACTGTTTTGTGGGCTAATGCATGCCCCAGGGCTCAGGACAATGTCAAGTACATGGTAGGCACACGGTAAATGTTTGTTGAATGCATGAATAAATAAGGTCACCTAGAAAGTCAGGGACAACCACAACAGGAATCCAGGGCTCTGCATCCCCAGGCTGGGCTCTGTCCATTGCACAAGGAAACCTAGATTCCAGAGCAAGGCTGTTGTTGCAGTTGTTCAGTCACTCAGTTGTGTCCAACTCTTTGCGACCCCATGGACTGCATGCATGTCAGGCTTCCCTATCCTTCACCATCTCCTGGAACTTGTTCAAACTCATGTCCACTGAATCAGTGATGCCATCCAACCTTCTCATCTTCTGTCATCCCCTACTCCTCCTGCCTTCAATCTTTCCCAGCATCAGGGTCTTTTCCAATGAGCTGGCTCTTTGCATCAGGTGACCAAAGAATTGGAGCTTCAGCTTCAGCATTAGTTCTTCCAATGAATATTCAGGACTGATTTTCCTTTAGGGTGGGCTGGTTTTATCTCCTTGTAGTCCAAGGGACTCTCAAGAGTATTCTCTGGCACCACTGTTTGAAAGCATCAGTTCTTCTTTATGGTCCAACTCACATCCATACATAGCTACTGGAAAAACCATGGCTTGGACTATATGTCCCTTTGTCGGCAAAGTAATGTCTCCGCTTTTTAATATGCTGTCTAGGTTTGTCATTGCTTTTCTTCCTCCTTGGAAGGGTCTTTTACTTTCATGACTGCAGTCACCATCTGCAGTGATTCTAGAGACCAAGAAAATAAAATCTGTCACTGTTTCCATTGTTTCCCCTTCTATGTGCGATGAAGTGATGGAACTGGATGCCATGATCTTCATTTAGCACTGCTGTCTGTTCGATTGTTCATAGTATCATTGCTCCCATCCTGGCACCAGGTGCTCCAAAGATGAAAGCACTTAGTGCTGCTGGAACACTCTGTCTCCAAGACTTTGCATGCCCTGTTCCTTTTGCCTGGGTGTCCTCCTTCCACCCCTGAGCGTTGAGTCCCACCTGCTCACGCTTCAAGGCTCATCTCTCCTGGCCTGCCTTGCTTCTCAGAGTCTCTCTGGACTGGAGGCTTTTTCCTCTGGGTGCCCCTGGAGGGCCTCGTGCCCTAGGGTACAGGCCCTCCTTCTGCTGGCTCCTGTCTGCTATCTCCCACCACTCCAGGGCCTTGCTCCTGCTCGCTGTGACCTCTGAGTGTCTCTCTCCCACTTCAGTTCCCCTTAGGCCAGTGACTGCTTGGTATAGGCCCCTTACTCCTCCAGGAGTTGACCAGCCCCACTCTTCAGGAACAGAGAACTGAGCCTCAAAGAGGGGTCAATTCCCAGCTCTGCCACTCCCGACCTCTGTGGCCCGGGGCAAGCGACCTTGTGTCTCTGAGCCTCAGTGCCCTCATCTGTGCAATGGGGATGCTAATGATACCCACCTGACAGGTTGCTCTAGAGGTCATGTGAGCTGACCTGCAGAAGCTGTCTGAAGGTGGCTTCTCCTCAGGGCTAAATGTGAGCTGTTACTATGGATGTTATTTTTGTTGCTGTGGTTATCAATTCTCCCAAGACCCACTGCAAATATAGAAGTGGGGTTTCCTGGTTGGATGGGTCACCTGGTACTGAAATCATGCCAGTTTGCCCTCACCAATCTCCCTCCCACCTCTGAGGCTGGCTCAGCAGCCAGATTTTAAGAATGGAGGTGCGCTAGGGTTTCTCCAGGGGAGCTGACGATGCCTTTCTCTCCTCCGGGGCGGCTCGGAAGGAGGGGGCCAGTGAGTGGCCAGTGATGCTGAAACAACTGTCTCCTATTTGCTGGGAGGGTCCTTGATATTGTGGCTTGCTTCTGTGTGCTGCCTCCCTGGGTCTCACCCGTCAGATATCCTCCCTGGGGACCGAGCAGGACTCCCAGGCTCCCTTGAGTTCCTTTGCTCAAGGCACCTCTGCTCCCTCCAGAAGCTTTCTCTCTACTTTCTAGGTGGTATCCCTGTCTGGGGAAAGCACAGCTCAAGTCACAGCAAGAGATGGCAGAGAGGACCTGGCCTGGGACCCTGGGGAGCCTCTGAACCTCCATCCCACCCCAGCTTGCTGCGTGACTTTGGGTGCAATGCCCTACCTCTCTGAGCTTCAATTTCCTTACCTAGGGAATAAAGAGCTTGGACTCTCACTCTAAGAAACTATGGAAACTCTCTTTCTCTTAACCAGGAAAAGGAAACTAAGTCTTTTATCCAGAGTTGTTGCTGCTGTTATTGTATGTGTTTTTGCCTGGAATGCCACTCTCTCCCTCCTTTGTTCAGGAAGGGCTCACTTCAGGTATGCCTTCTTCCTCCAGGAAGCCTTCCCTGACCACTCTCCCTGGATAGCTTAGGGCCCCTCCTCTGTGCTCTCCAAACCTTAGACATCCTTCTATTAAGGTACCCATCTCTCTGTGGTGCAGCAGTTTCTGTGCCTCCCCCATCCCTCCCCCGCACCTCCCCCCCGCCTCAGTTTGGGAGCATCCAGAGGGCAAGTGTGGAGTATCCTGCATCTTGGAACTTCCGTCCTTACCAGAGAGCCTTGGCTGAGAGGGCCTCACTCAGTATTAGTTGAAGTGCCCTAACATTAGACAAGGGGGGCAGATTTCTGGACTTTCTGATTAGGGCAGTTTCCTAGGGGCAAGGGGAGGGGCAGGGCATGGAAGCCCTGCTTTCAGGGTCTGTGAGTGAGGCCCCTCCTGAAGCATCTTTGAATGACAGAGCTGAGCAGGGCTCCAGGAGAGGAGAGGTGAGACCCTCCCCCTCTTAGGGTAGTGAGGTTTTAACTTGCTTTCCCAGGCCTGACTTTGTTCGTGGGCCTTGCCAGAGCTCTTGGTTTCCCAGAACGAAGCCCGCTCCATCCCTCGGGGCCCACGGAGCGTGGCTGGGCCAGGCTGGGGCAGCTGGCACGTCCTCTGTGATCCTCCCTTTCATTTCGGGCCTCTCTGAACATCCAGCCCTGTGCCCTCGGTCCTCTGCGCTCAAAGCTTCACAGACGCAGCTCAGCGGGAAGCGAGAGTCGCTCTGACCCCTCTAGTCTCTTAAACTCTTGTAAAGGAGAAATACCCTGACGAGAGAGTCTTCTGTCAGATTTACATTTTTTTTTTTAATGCCAACTACCGCTCCACGGGTTTCAAAATGGGAACGCTGGGCTCCACGGTGAGGATCAAGGCACAGGCAGAGAGCCAGTGGCTGACTTCCTTCCTCACTCCCTGCTCTGGGCTCAGGGCCAGTGCCTTCCCCGGCTGCCCGGGGGAGCAGCCACCAGGCCACCTCCGGCCAGGCTCCCTGTCCCCTGTCCCCTCTCCCCACCCGCTCTGGCCCCTCTGTGGTCCTCCTCCCCTCACACCAAGCACATTCCTGCCTCTGGATTGCGGGGCGCCCTGCCTCCCACTGAGCATCTTCCTCCTCTCCTAGCTCCTCACCCGAGTCTCTGTCCTTGGAGGAGCCCTCCCTGGACCAGGAGAGAGATTATCTTTCTGCTCTACCCTTTAAGGCCACCTCTGGAACCTGATGTCAGGAAATACAAAGGTTTGGAGCCTGAGAGTATGTTTGCATGCTCAGTCGTTCAACTGTGTCTGACTCTTTGCGACTGCATGGACTGTAGCCTGCCAGACTTCTCTGGCCACGGGATTATTCCAGCAAGAATACTGGAGTGGGTTGCTATTTCCTCCTTCAGGAGCTCTTTCCCACCCAGGGATTGAACTCATGTCTCCTGCATTGGCAGGCGGATTCTTTACCACTGAGCCTCCTGGGAAGCCCCAGAGTGTGAGAGATCTGGGTGTAAAGCTTCACTGTCTAGCCATTGGCTTTTGCAAACAGGCAACTCACTAACCATCCCCAGGCCTCAGGTTCCCCATCTGAAAAGTAGGTATGAGAGCACCCATCTCTGGCCTGGAGGACAGGGCAGCTAATGTGTGTGACTTGCCCAGAATTGAGCCCCAGCGTAGCTCTGCTCCAAGCCTGGCCCCAGGACCAGCACCATCTCCACACTGTTTATTACAGCGGAATTTTGACGAAAACATGAGCTGCACTAATTTATGTTGTAGGATGGGGGAATCAAGGGGTACTGGGGAAATGAGAAATGATCACATTTTCAATAGGTTTCCCCATATTTTTCTACATTTGCTTCTTTTTGTCCCCCTTCTCTACAAGGATGGTGTTTAAAAAAATTAATGCATATTTAAGTTTATTACAGAAACTAAGACTAAGAATTAGACACTGGTTCAGCAACTTGGCGTTACCATGACATCTTAACTTATTTCACAAAAGTATCTTTATCAGATTAGAGGATGAACTGATTGCAAATGAAAAGTGGTCCTCTCACACTGAGAATTTGAGAAGCATTGTTTTGACATGGAAGTCTCAAGAGACAGTGGCTATTTTCATCCTTCCATCCATCCTTCCATCCATCCATCCATTATGAGTTAGGCTCTCATCATGATGCCCCGAGGAGTTAAATTGACTCCTGGCTGTGACTCCTCATTTATTGAGTCTCTTGGGGCAGAGGAGGAAGGTGGGCACGTTCCTCCATTTCCTCCAGGGGATGGGCAGAAGTAGGTTTGCTTCTACAAGGCTCAGGTAATTAGACCCACTTTACATTATTTTTAGGGTGGGGTAGGGTAGACCAGGAGAGGCTCTGCCCCCAATTCCTACCACTTGTCCTCGCTTGGCACTGCCTTCTTTTTTGATGGAATTAACTCTGGGCAGAATTTACTTTGTCCTTCATCTTTCCCAAAGTCAGAGTCAGAGTTTGCCCCCCACCCCCTACCATTTTCTTTTATTATGGAAACTGGGAAAATGACAAGTAATTGTTTGAAGATGTTAGAAAGATTGCATTTTGTTTTGCAACTATCAGCTTAAAAATAATGTTTAAGAGATTATGAATGGGTGATTAACTATTTTTTCCATTACTTCCCTCTCAAAATAAAAACTGTAACGATTGTGATATGCACAGTAAAATGGAGGCCTCACTATCTAAAACCAGGGGAGAAAATGAGTAGCCAGTGTCCCTTTTGGGGTGAAATTCTACCTGTCACACCTTGGAGAAGGCTGGGGCAGGCAAGGTGGCGAATGTCGTCTAAACAAATATGGTCTCCATGTGCTAATTTCTCTCCATCGCCCCATCCCTCCCCACTCCTTATATCAACAGCAGTTATGGGGACTATAGTCAAATTCACTATTTACTGCCTTTCCTGAGTCAGTTAGTTTTGGGTGAAAATAGTTTTTGATGCGGCTCTATTGCGCCATTTCAGCGGGTGTTTATCATTTAAAAGGAACAATTTTAATACCTACATTTGCCTTACAGTATAAGCCATAAATGTGATTTAGGCTTCCCTTTATAATAGACTCTTACAAGCGATTGCCCAGGCTCCAGAAGAACCATTCCTCCAAGTGGTGGCCATGAAAGTGAACAGGCTTTTGCTTCTTTTACAGAAGTTTTCCTTTTTAAATACGTTTTGAAATTATTGAACGAGAGCTGAATAAATGGGCTGATTTGTGCGCCTTCCTCTTGGGAATCTGGAGCTCCTGGCGATGTCTTGGGGAGGGATGGTTCTCTCACTGTAGGAGGTAAGGCCCAGGAGGTATGGTGATGATGCTGTATTGATGTCCAGGGGCTGTTCGTCTTCCCTTCTGCATCCTGCTTCTCTGGCCTCCAGCTTCCTCATCTGTAACAGAGTGAAGGTGGTAACAATAATATGGATCCCCTATATCACTGCTACTCAGAGTGATGTTTGTAGGCAGGCAGCCTCAGTATTACCCAGGAACTTACTAGCCAGGCAGTTTCCCTGGCTCTGATACATGCTGTTCTCAAAATCTTAGGGTGGGGTCCAGCAACCAGTTTTATCAGCCCTCTGAAAAGTGAAAGTGAAAGTGAAGTCGCTCAGTCGTGTCCAACTCTGCGACCCTGTGGACTGTAGCCCACCAGGCTCCTCCCATCCATGGAATTCTCCAGGCAAGAATACTGGAGTGGGTTGCCATTTCCTTCTCCAGGGGATCTTCCCAACCCAGGGATCGAACCCAGGTCTCCCACATTGCAGGCAGACGCCTTAACCTCTGAGCCACCAGCCCTCTAGTAAATGCTAAAATTAGAGACCAGAGCTTGGAGCCTGTTAAACACCAGGGCAAGCCATTGAAAGAGTTCAGGAGTTCCTTTAGCCGAAAGGTTTCCTCACCCTGGGAAGTTGTAGGCCCAATGTGTGCTTAGGACCCAAGTTGGCTTATGACAAAAATTGGCCAGTGTTGGACACCACAAAGAAATGTTGGATATTGATAAACTGGAGTGTGTGTCCTGAAATGACAAGGATGATGGTGAAAAATCTGGAAGATGAGACTTTGTCCTGTTTGTTCAGAAATACCCAATAAATACCACTGGTCTCCAAGGCCCTCTCCCACACTATCCGGCTGTGGGCTTGGGCATCGACATGTTTTACTCAGAGAATAAAAGAGGCCATGCAGGAGAGGCAGAGACAAGGAGATTGAGTCCAGTTACTGGAGGTCTGGACCATTGATTAAAAAGTTGATGTCTATGCAGCTTCAGAGATGCTTCTGGAGAAAAGAGGTGAGAAGAAGGTATGTTCTACGTTTTTGAGATGCGTAGACAGAAGCGGCTGACTGTGGTCCTGCTTACCATCCAGGGTGCTCCTACTTTTTGTTCCATCCACAGCTGACCTTCTTGTAGCCTCTCTTCTCCAGGGTGGGAAGGCCATAACCTCGTGAATGAGGAAAGCCCTCCTGCATAGATATGCCACTTCCTGCTGAGAAATGCCTCCATTCGGGGGAAAAATGGGATTAATTTTTAGCAGAAGCAGCAGTGGCTGAACGTGCAGTTTTCAAATTGTTGACTATGATATTAAGTAACAAGCAGACTCCTGTCCAATGGATGTTATTAAAATTAACTGTTTTAGCACTACATTTAGAATCAAAACCAATCTGTCACTCCTAAATTGGTTTCTTTCAGCTGCTATTTGCGGTTAAAGTGAACAGTTTTAACAATTGCATCTCCAGTGCAAATCATAAACTTGATTTACAGGAAAACACTTAATTTACTGCATTTGACTGTGCACCAGAGCTGCCAATTATCTGACTGTAAATTTCCCTGCTTGGTTATTTGCTTCTTAAGCAGCAGGCTTGGTCCCATTGCCTCACTTGCAGTTGGGCCCAAGGCCCTACCTGGGGTTTTAGCCTCCAGTTTAGGGTTTTGTCTGTGAAGAGTTGGGTGCTCAAAAGTAGATGGGCACCTATACGAAGCTGGAGCCCTGAGGGCCCTCTGTTCTGTGCTGATTCATGTTGTAAAATATTGAGTGGAATAGGAATGCTATTTAACCCAATCTGGGTGAGCCATGATGGAGGGAAAAATCAGTGTGTTTGAGCAGGAAGGCCCTTGGAGAAAATAAATGATTCATTCATTCACTTGTTCATCAAACAGTTGATTAAAAAGCCATTTTCCATTGCAAGGAGCTATAGGCTATGTGGTGATAGATGCATACTCCACAGTCCCTGCCCGCAGTGAGTTCACAGTCTAATAGGAAAGACACATGCTGGACATCATCACTTTGTGATACAGTAAATCATCTCTTTATTTTTTATTTTTTTTTTTAGTAAATCATCTCTTTAAATGGTTGGCTGTTAAGGAGCTGAAGTGCTGGGCCCACTGAGAGGCAATAGCTCTGCTCACTGGTACCAGTGCCAGGGTGGGGAAGGTGAGATGCTGAAGCTTTGTACAAGTTCTGTTTGAACTGGGTCTTGATGGGTCAGTAGGAATTTTTCAGGTAGAGAAGGAGAGCAAAGGGCACTCCAGGCAGAGAAAGCGGCATTAGCCAGGGAGGAGCAGGGTATTTTTTTTCAGGGAGGGGTGCATTGTCCGGCCTGGCAGGAGGGGAGGGACCACAGAAGTGGGTGGGAGGCAAGACTGCTTGGAGGTAGGGTGCAGCAGGATTATCTGTTTAAAAGAGTTTAGATTGTGCCCAGTTTGCAGGTGAACTCCTCTTCTGGCTGAGCAAATGCAAGTCCACGGCTCTGAAATGGCCCTTGTCAGTCAGCAGGGACTGTGAATGCCAAGAAGTTACAGTATGGAGGAGGGTTTCCTGGTATTTTGAGAAGTCAGGAAGCATATGCAAACCACATGCAAATGAGATGCAAGCCAGCACCTGCTCTGTATTGTGTTGTCAGCCGGCTCTCTGCAGCAGGGAGGGTCCTGTGCATTTCAACAAAGGTGAACAAAAGTAGCTGAGCTACAGGACGCATCCTGAGGCTCCAGAAAAAAATAGAATTGCCCCAAGACTTTCCCTGCCAGGGCCCCTTCTGCAGAAGGCAGTGTCTCATGGGGAGAGCGCAGGCCCAGAGTTTAGGCCCTAAGAGTGCAGGATGAAGGCCCCACGATTGCCACCCAGAGCGAGCCCAGGACTCAGAATTTCCTGGATGTGGTTTCCATTGGGGCCAGGAGGTGGGCTGGGAGGCTGGCTTGGGAGCCCAGGTTCTCATCCCCACTGCACGCCCCCCTCCCTTGCACTCTGTGTCCCCCTCGGGAAGGGATCAGTGAGATCTACAGTGTGTGAGTCGGGGGTCAGTACTTTTCTGCTGATTGTCCAGCTCTGAGGCCCCCCCACCCGAGCCCCACGGGGTGGAGGTGATCACTGAGATGGTGATGATATTGCAGGCTGTTTCTCCACACAAGGGACTTGGGGAGGGGGTAGCTATGCTGGAGAGCTGCTGTGGGCTGGGGTGCCCAGGACCACTGAAGAAACCTGAGAGGAGTTTTCCATCTCCGACTCTCTCTTTCCTCAGGGATTCTATCAGGAAACAAGATGACAAGGACCCTTTGCCCATGCCCCCTCTCCACATGACAAAGGGACGGGCAGTGAGCAGCACCTGGACTCCGGAAGCTTCCAGGGCTCACTCTTCCTAATCCGCTGTATTGTTGTTGTTCAGTCGCTCAATCCTGTCCGACTCTGCGACCCCAGGGACTGCAGCACGCCAGGCTTCGCTGTCCATCACCAGCTCCCGGAGCTGGCTCAAACTCATGTCCATTGAGTCAGTGATGTCATCCAACCATCTAGTCCTCTGTCACCCCCTTCTCCTCCTGCCTTCAATCTTTCCCAGCATCAGGGTCTTTTCCGATGGAATTCTGTGTACCTCGGAAGCCAAACTAGATACTTCACATAAGAAATTTCCCTGTTGAGAGTCAACCCATCTTGATCTGAGCCCCTTTGGGGCAGGGGCTGCTGGACAAACATTTTGGAGAGCCAGGGGTGGCATGGATGTCCAGATCTTCAAAACAGACTGCCCCCTCAGGTCCTGGCACCCCGTGGAGGGAGGTTCGCTGCATCTGTGGGTCCTGGGGCGGGGTGTGGGGGCTCCCAGCTAGCTCGGGCATGTTGGGACGTCCTGCCTCATTGTCGTCCCCTCTCTCCTTTTCTCTCTCCCTGTCTCTCCTTCCTCCTCTGTGTTTACCTCCCTTGTGTGCCTGACTTGTGTGCTGGTCTGGTTCTTTCTGTGAGCTTTCTCACAGTCTCTTGGTCCAACTTCTCCTACCTGCTCTCCCTGCCTCTGCTCCCTGGGGACCCTGCCTCCACCTCGCTCTCCTTGCCTGGCTCCTGGAAGCCAGCTCCCTCTCCCCTTCTCCGTGTTCCTCTGCCTCTGCACCTCCTCTCTTCTCCCATCTACATCCACCCCCACCTCCCCCATTCAGCTCCCAGGTCCTGAGCACCAAGGCCAAACTGAGCGAAGGTCCCTGATGAGGGTGGGAGGGGCAAGAAAGGAGAAGACAGAGAACCACCAGCCTTCAGCAGGTGGCACTGTTGGGAGACTTTTGCTTGTGAAACCTTTCAGGACTGAAAAAAAATGCACTGGAATCTATTGGCATTTGAGAGTCCTTCTCTCTCTCTCTTTTTTTAAAAATAAAAATAATGACTGTCATTTCCCGGGCATCATTAAACAAGGTGCAGTGTTTGTGTGTGTGCATGTGTGTGTATGAATGCAGATGTCTGCACATGAGCCTGTCGGGCTGGAGTGTAAGGGGTATGTGAGCACATGGCAAGCATGTCCCTGTCCATGTGTACGTGTGTGGTAGAGGTGTGCATGTAGGAGTGTTTGTGTGCAGCTATGTGAACGTGGGTTTTCAGCGGCTTAGTCTGTACCAGTGTGAGTGGTGTCTATATGTGTAGTGTTGGACCTGTGGATCTGTGCCTGGGTGTGTGTGTAGCTTTGAGTGTGTGCGTGTGTAGGTGCATGGGTGGGATGGTGTGGGGATCACGGGTGATGTATTTGTGTTCTTACACATGCCCTCTGGTGGCAGTTTAGCATAGTGGATAAGAGAGAGCCATGGACTCGGGCCTCCAGGTTTAAATTCTGGCTTTACATTTGTAGCTGTGTGATTTTGACTTAGTCACCTAACATCTCTGAGCCTCAGATTCTTCATCTGAAAAATGAGCTAATAATAATATGCCTCTCTCTGGATGACTGTGAAGATGATCCCATCAAGGATCATCCCATCACGGGCCTGGCAGGGTGCTGTCACAGGCTCAGAGCCACAGTGTGAGGGTCAGCAGGCCATGGCCTCCAGCTCTGGCTCCACTGGTTGGCCAGGCTGGACTTGCGGGACCAGAGGCTTGAAATGCTTCTCTCTCCAGGAGCTTAGAGGCCCAGGGTGGGGCAGGGGCCTCCCACAGTTCCCTGAGTCTGTGGGACGGAACCAGGGCTGGAAGGACCCCCATGGTGGAGACCCAAGAACTGGGGGGGACCTCAGGGGTCATGACTTCAGCTCCTCATGTGAGGAGGGGAGAGAGCAGCCCAGCGGGGCCAGGACCTAGTCAGGGCCAGGCCAGTGTCGGAGGGCGCTAGTCAGGCCGATTCCCAGCCTGGGGCCTGAGGGCGGAGCGGCTCTGCTCCTCGTAACCTTAGCTCCTTCCTCTTGTCTCTTTTCCTCTTCTTCCTTGTCTCTTGTAGGACTTTCTTACAGCTGGATGTGAAGAGGGGGAGACATCTGTTCTGAGGCGTAACAGTCATCCTCAGATTTAGTGTCTGGGAAAAATTTGTTATTATTGTGCCTGATTCCATGGGTTGACTGGGCTCAGCTGGGATTTCCTGATGTGGCCTGACTGGAGGACACCTGCGAGATGCCTGCATGCCTCCCTCCTGTGCTCAGGCCCTCAGCGGCCCTGGCTTCTCACTCTGGGCAGCCTTCCCTCCTCCAGATCCCTCCACATGACCTGGGCCTCTTCCAGCAGGGTGGACTCAGGGTAGGTGCACTTTTTACATGAAGGCTGGCTCCAGGGTGCAGAAAACAGAGGCAACTGGGCTAGTTAAGGGGTGCACCTTGTACCAGCCATGCCATTTTTTGTATTCTCCTGGACAAAGCGGGCTTCCTTGGTGGATCAGTGGTAAAGAATCCACCTGCCAATGCAGGAGACACAGATTTGGTCCCTTGGTCGGGAAGATTCCCTGGAGAAGGAAATGGCAACCCACTCCAGTATTCTTGCTTGGGAAATCCCATGGTAGCCTACAATAGGTAGGGGTCATGAAAGAAGTCGGACACAATTTAGCAACTAAACAATAACAATTGAATAAAGCAGTTGTGGGCCCACCCAAATTCAAGAGGGCAGAGAAACAGAAGCCACTTCTTTACGGAAGAGAGCAAAGTGGTATTTCCAGGGAGCCTGGGGCAGGGGATGGTGGCCTGGGCATCTTTGCAAATGCAACCCCCCGCAGCATCCTCGTGATGCTGTAAAAGGATGACCTCCAGAACATTCCTCTCTGTCACTGCGCCCAGCCCTCTGAGCGGCAGGGCTCTCCTGGCCTCCTTTCTCCCTGTGTGATCTCTGGCAGCTCGCTTCAATCCCCAGCATCTCACTCTGCACATTTGTAAAGTAGGAGGATGGTACTGGAGCCCACCGCAGCCAGCTTGCAGCACACCGCCCGGCACACAGCAAGCCCTCAGAGGTGTCCTTGTTACTGGCTCATCCTTGCCCACCCTTCAGCTGAGGAAATAGAGGCTCAGGGAAGTTAAGGGGTTGCTCAGAGCTGCACAGCTTGAAAGTGCCCGAGCCGGGCCTGAAATGCCAGTGTTCTCCCTCTAAACTCCATGCTCTTCTCTGGAGGCTTTGTGCTGCTGAGAGAGAGCTCAGAGGGGCTGGGGAGCAGGAAAAAAATGGAAGACTAGGAGCTGAGGGAGTCATCGTCCTGTCTCAAGTTCTAGGTCATGTCAACGTCCAGACCATTCCAGGCTGTCTCCTGATTCATCGCTGACCCTTCTGTCCCAAGGCCCCCATTTTGATTCTGGCCCCTACTCCTGGGAGCAATGGTGGGACTAGCTCCTGACTCCTCCCGATGGGGAGTCATTTCACAGCTTCCCTAACTCCCCTCCCATCTGCGCAGGGGGAAACTGAGGCCCGGAGAGGTCACGCGGCTCCCCCAAGTGCCCCAGGGCTGGCCGCGCTGCAGCTCTGATTCCCCTGGGCATTTGCCCGCTGCCCCTGCTCTCTCACCTCCCTCCAGCAGGCCTGCATGAGCTTCCCGACCTGCATCCCGAGATGATGGTCCCCTTACGTTCCTGGCTCTCCAAGCCCTGCCGCGTTTCCCGACTGTGCTTGCTGGAGCTCTGTTCCCACGAGAAGCTCCAGGACGAAGTGTCTGTGGTCAGACAATCTGGGAGACGTGGCTCCCTTCATCCCAGCCTTCTCAGGGACCCACCCTGTGTGTCACGGTGAAAGGCCCCCAAGGAACCTCAGAAGAGAAACCGGTTCACTTTGTTTTAAGCCAAAGTTTTGCCAAATTTAATCAGAGCGCCACCCCCCTCCTACCTCCATGCACACACCTTCTTTTGTTTCACAAAGTCACTTTTTAACATCTGTTTTCGGAATATTTTTTAAGGAATGTGGCCTAAGCAATAAAGCCCAAATGTCTAGCTTTGGTGTTCAAAGGAAGAGTGGCATAGCAGTCTTCAATCCCGTTTTCAGTTTTCTGTCTCTCGGATTCCAAGGAATCCTTCTGCCCAGCATTCCCTGGTCCACACAGACAGGACTGGTGGCCTTTCCTCTGCCTGTTTTCACTCAGACCTCTCCATTCATTCCTTCAGGGACACCCCCTGGTCAGGGGTCACCTCCCTGGGTGGGCTGTGACGGCGTGTCTCCCTCTGTGGCGGGTTGCATATTGTGTGAGCTGCCTTTTTATGCACCAGTCTTGAGCCCTGAACTAAACATAAGCTCTTTGCAGACACAGGTCTGTGTCTCAGGCCTCCGTGTCTCCTGACACCCTCCCTGGCCCAGCGCAGTTCAGTCTCGTGGTTGGGTTGGTGGGCAGTGGGCCCAGGGAAAGCTCAGGAGGAAAAGGCATTTTGATATCTTGCAACCAGCTGACATGCTGGCGTTTCACCCTGAGGTGACGAGGGAACTGCGACCTACTCCTGGCCTTGATGTCAGAGTCTCCCAGGGACCTGTGACTCACACTTGACCCTGGTTTCCAGTCCCAGGTACTCAGGACAGTAGATGTCCCCGGTCCATACATCTGCCCCATATTCAACTTGAGTTGAACTTGGAACCAGCACTCCCCTACTTATTTCTCCCTGGGAGAGAGAGGAGCAATAGAATGGCTTCAACTAGAGCAGCAGAGACCTCGCTAGACTCGAAGTGACTTTCCAACTAGTGACAGATTAGAGTTCGGGGACAGGTCTTAGGCTTGGGGGACCTTTTCTGTCATCCTTAAGAACTGCACCCCTTCTGGTGGAGAGACAGATGACCTCTTTGGGGGTTTTCATCCCTGAGGTTTCCAGGTTGCCAGCTCCCGGGGTCCTTGGATCCCTAGGGGAGGAAGGAGTTATGCGCCCCGGGGGAATGAGGGTGGGAGAGGAGAGCATCGTGAAGAGGGGTCTGTGCAACAGGGCCCCTTCCTGACCAGATGATGGGAGGCTGTCGTGACAAACCAGCCCCTAGCGGCTCTCAGAGCCACTCTGGGGCCGCCCCCGACTCACATGCTGCAGTTATTTTTAGTGCTGGGATGTGCAGAACATGCTACAGAGAAATAGAGTGGAAAATCTGACACTCAGAGCCCTGCTTTGAGGGAGGCACTGCTCCTCCAGCCAGGCATCGCTCACGTGTCTGATTTGCACCCATCACGTTTCTCCATGCCGCCTGACTTCGAATTCTGTGGACTCTCCAGAAGTGGCCCACAGCCTCGTAGGCGGGGTCCGGGGTTCTGGGATTCAGGGATCCTGGGACTTGGGTCAGGCTCTTCTTCCTTCTGCCCATCATTGGAATGGTGACCTGCATACAAGTATGGGTCCTACACCAGAAGAGCCCAGCTGTCCTCTCCTGGGGCCTCCCAGCTGCAGTGTGGAGAAGGCAGGGTGGGTCTTAGGACTCCCATTAGGTAGGGGATGAATCTGAGGCTCAGAGAGGGTGTTGTGGGGCCCAAGGAAAGAACAGCGCTGGCCCTTAGGGGAGCCCGCACCTCGGTCCTTGGAGTCCATTGCTGCATGTGATGTCTAGGACGCCTGGAATCAAAGTTCTAAAATGGTGTGGGAGGGGCCCGAGCCAAGAAAAAGCAGACACAAACCTTGTTCGGGGCGGGGACAGCACTCCCTGCAGGGGGGTTGTGTGGTATGTAGATATTTAATTAAACATTACTTCAGGTTTTTTTTTTTCTCTTATTACAAAAACATGCATGCTCTTTGTAGAAAATTTAAAAATACAGATAAGCAAACAGAAGAAAATTAAAAACACCCCTAATCCCAACACAAAGATAAACCCTGTAAATATTTTGGTATTTTGGTGGATAGACAGCCAGGCTTTCCTTTTTTTCTTCTTTAAAACGTTTTCATTTATTTTTAATTACACATAAAATATCGGAATGCATTCTTGTTGGAAACATTCACACAATACAGACCAAACTAACCCCCTCCCCTCCCTCCCTCTTCCCTTGCTGCAGAGGTAACCACAGTTACAATGTTGATGTGTATCGCTCCTGATCTTTCCCTAAGTGTACACACACATTTATATCTGTACATAGAGAGATACATGGTTTTATTTTTAGTGTGTTCAGATTTTTTTTTTTTCCTTCAACAAAAATGGTATCATGCTGTATATATTGTTCTGCACTTTTATTTTGTCACCTAGCTATTAGTCTTGGAGTTTTCTCCATGTCAGTGCTTATAGCTGCAACTCGTTCATTCTAACTGCTCGGTAGAAATCCTTGGCACAGATACATCAGAGTTTATTTAGCCATCCCCCTGGTGATGCGCTTTTAGATTGCTTCCACGTTTCTTTTTTTTTTTTTTTTTTGCTATTGCAGGGCTGTTTTCCATGCTCTTGAACATGCCTCCTTGGGTGAGAATGTCTTTCTAAGATCAAAGCTGAGAAGAGAAATTGCTGGTCATTCTCTTCTACACATATTAAGAAAATGGGAGCATCTTGGAGCAACTGCCATCAGAACTTGCCTTCTTCCCTTCTCTATGTTAATAAAAAGGCAGCTGTGATAGCATTTCCCAAAGTCTGCTCTGGATGACCCTGACGTTGAGTGAGACACAATAGGGGTGACTGGGGAGGGATCACTCATGCACATTAGCATGTCAGGAGGCATCCTGAAGTCAAGAAACAAGTTTGTCTTCATTTAACCTGGCTTCTCCCATTTGAGGGCTGTGGTGTAGGAAACAGATTGTAGCAGACAGTGGCCAGGCTCTGCCCACATCCCCGTGGCCCTGCCACTTCAGTGCACGGCTGGTCCTCCTTCTACCTGCTGGCACCTGAGTTTTGTGGCCTGAGGACTTTCTCTTGCCGTAGGAGCCTGCTCGGCTGCCCTATGGCAGCAGGAAGTGCTGAAGAATCAACACTCTTGTCTCCTGCCTTCGACAGCTCTCAGTCAATGACTGAAGGGAGTCAGTTTATAAAGGCCCCAGCTCCCTCACCCTCTGGGTAGGACAACTTGAGGCAAATGTTTTAAGTTGGTCCCAGAGTTCACCTAGGGGAATTAGGCTCCAAGTGCCCACTGTGGTGGCTGGTTTGAAAACATCCTTGTCATTACTGTCTTCCTTCGTGTCTCACCTCCTCATTGCCTTACCTTCATCTCCCACACATTTACATGTACCTGCATTCGAGTCCTGGGTCTGCTCCGGAGAGACCCCTAGCTAAGACTCTGATCCGTTGATTACTTCTTAATGGCATCATGTGAATGTCCCAAGTATTTTTTCAACCTACCCTGCATTGTAGAACATTAAAGGTTATTTCTAAATTTTTTTTGCTATTATAAACAATTGCATAATCGTCATCTTTGAAGCCCACTAGCTGTGCACATTTTCTTTTTTTTTAAAGAATATTCATTTATTTTTGGCGGTGCTGGGTCTTTATTGCTGTGTGGGCTTCTCTAGTTGCTTTGAGCGGGGACTACTCTCTGGTTGCAGTGCCCAGGCTTCTCATTGCAGTAGCTTCTCTTGTTGAGGAGCATGGGCTCTAGGGTGTGCAGGCTTCAGTAGTTGCCACATATGGGCTCAGTGGTTGAGGTTCCTGGGCTCTGGAGCTCAATAGTTGTGTTCCACAGGCTTAGTTGCTCTGTGGTATGTGGGATGCTCCCTGAGCAGAGATTGAACCCATATCTCCTGAATTGGCAGGCAGATTCTTTACCACTGACCCACTAGGAAAGCCCTTGTCTTTCTTTATTATTTTTTAAGGATTGTTCCTGTACATAAAGACACTGGTTCAAAGGTGTACATTTTTCTAAGGTTTTGGGAGGTGGTGGCATTTGCATCCTCCCCTTCTTATCTTGCTCAAATACCACCCAGCAGCCCACAGAGGGGCCAGCGTGGGTATGCTCAGGGGCTCTGGAGGTCAGAGAAGCTCTCCTGTCAGGACTGGAAAGGCTGGCTAGAGGAGGAGCCTGGCAGGATCCAAGGAGACAAACACATATTCACTTGGGAGTTCACAGTAAGGGGTCTGGAGCTTGGAGACTAAGGTACCGCTTCCCAGGTTCTTGTTCGAAGCCTTTCTTATCCCTTAAGGCCTATCTGAAACTCCACAGCCTCCAGGAAGCCTTCCTTGACTTCTTCAGCTCCTTGAACCTCTCCTGGAGGCTGCACAAAATTCAGTACTAATCTTATATGATCAGGACTCATCCTGTGCGTAGAGGTTCTGTCTGAGAGGCAGTATCAGGCACAGGACAGATTTACATGCTTGGAGTTTAGTAAATGCTGCCGTAAGAGCCCTGGCTTGGGAACCAGGGAGCCGGGATGTGAATCCCACCGTTGCCGTTGACCCTGGGTGTGGGCATGTGGCCTCAGAGCAGAGGCCCTCAGCTGGGCTTGAGTGGGAATGAGGACAACATGGACCCACTCTCTCCCTTCCCAGTCTGTGGCTTTGCCCCCTTTCTAGGGAGTCTCTATGCTAGGAGCCCCAGGGACTGGGCTGTATGCATTCTGCATGGGCTGCGAATATCTGGGCGCCTCTCTTTTTATCCTTCCAGGTGCACGTTTCCGGAGACAAATATACCCTCCATTCCCAGCCCCTCGATCTGTCTAAACACAATTTGACATGCGTTGCTATTAGCTTAGCACCTTATCAAATAATGCGGCCTGATAGAGATAAAAGGTTTTACAACCCTTGCTGCCTTTGTTTCTGCCTGCATTCACCCGCCGAGACAGCTAATAATTACCACCAAAGACAAAGAGAAATCTATACGCTCAGCGTCGAGGTTCCCGTGTGCATGTTAAGCAGCAGCTTGAGGAAAAAGAGCAAGGAGGAGACGGCCCCGGTGCAGCCTGTGCAGCCCAGACGGGGTCTGTCTCCCCACTGGGTGCCAGGGCTGCAGGTGGAGAGAGAGGTGGGTGTGGGCGCCATAGCCCCATTGTGGACAAGTCACGTCTGGGTTAGGTGGGATGGGGTGGAGCGAAGAGTGAGGAAGGGAACACAGACGTAGAGGACATGGCCCCACCCCCGGATGCTGGGAATCTGGGACTCTGCCTCTGCTACTGGATTACGCTGTGACCAAGGGTAAATCTCTTGCCCTGTGTGGGCCTCAGCCTATGCTTCTGTAAGTGGGACTCTAGGCAGTCTGGTGGGGAGCCTGGAGACCTTGGTTCTCAGATCAGCTTGTTGACAGGCAGTGGATGCTATTCTGGGCCTCTGTTTCTCCATCTGGAAAATGAGAGTCTGACTGGGGTGATGGCTAGGGGCATTTCAGGACTTGGTTCCAGGCAGGGGATGACACAGCTGGCATCTCCCCAAGCATCTATTTCATGGCCAGGCCAAAGTGGCACATTGACTGTGGGGACTGGAGAAGGAGGGGACATAGGCTTTGAACCCAGAAGCTTTTCCAAGGAGGTAGTCTTCATCCCAGAACCAACAAACACAGAAAGGGAAATGAGAGCTTGGAGTTGGGGGGCTCACTGCAAGTTAAAGTAGCCTGAGGTGACTTCCTGGAAGAGGAGAGCATGGGTGTTCTCAAGGGCGATGGAGTGGACCACCGAATGGGGGAGCCTGCTGCAAGAGCAGTGCTATGGACTGAATGTTTATTGGGCCTTTGGGAGTTGACTAGGTTATGGAATTTGAGCCCTATGAATGGGATTAATATCTTAAAAAAGAGACCCCAGAGAGCTCTGTTACTGCGTCTACCATGCAAAGAATTAGGGAGAAGACTGCTGTCTATGAACCAGGAAGCAGGCTTTCACTAGACACTGAATGTGCTGTGTCTTGATCTTGGACTTCCCAAGTCTCCCAGAGCTGGAGAAATGAATGTCATTTACAAAGCACAAAGCCAGTGATATTTCATTATAGCAGCTCCAATGGACTGAGACAAGCAGCAACAGAATCATGAATAAGGTGGGATGCAGGGATTGCCAGTCTCAGATAGAATGGTCTGGACTTCAGTACCTGTAGGTACCAATCACTCGCCAGTGAACAAGGGTTATCCATGGAGCTCAGGACTGAAGAGGTACCTTGATTCTCTTTTCTCCACAGCTGGCCAGGGCTGTGAGGATGAACAGAGCCAGTGCTGTGCTAGTAAATGTTTAGCAATAGATCTCTGGGGGTAAAAATACCTTGATTTGTATAATTTTCCAGTTTCCATGGTGTCACTACTCCCATCACGGCAGATATCAAGCTAGCAGTGTGATATCACTGATCATGGAGTTGGGAAGAGATACACAAAGACTCATGATTGGGTATGAGCTTGGTCTGGCACATCACTGGTCAGAGCACCATTTCAGCCCAGATGAAGTCAGGTTGGAGACTCATGGTATGTCAAGGTTCAAGTGGGAAGGGTGGTAAGTAGCACACATGCCACCTCCACTCCCACCTTTGCCTACAGCAGACATCACTAATCAATTGTGGCTCTGCACAAACCCCAGTCGTCAGAGTGCTCCAGGCAGCCATGACCAATTGATTAGGGTTGGTTGTGAAATAACAGCTCCTTGCTGTTGATGATCTAGACTGACCGCCTCAATGTACAGATGGGGAAACTGAGGCCCAGATAGGGGCGATCACCTAACAAGTTTCAATAAGCTGAAGCTGGAAGCCCAGCGATCCATCTCCCAAGCCTGCACCCTCCTGCACACTCTCGTCTCTCGCTGTAAGAACAGCAACACGGGCCAAAGGAACCTTGTTGCTGAAAGAGGTGGCTTTGGGCCTGAACTGTGCAGGTCTCTTCCCTGAAGCTCCTACCTTGAACACAGGGATGAATCATGAAGTCTCATTACAAAAACCCTTCGGCAGCCAGTTGCCGTTTTGCTCTGTGCCCTGCCTTGGTGTATGTGTGTAAAAGCAGATGAATGTGAGTGTGCATGCAGACTTACATGACTCTGCACACACAAGTGGACACGCCTGCATCTCCTATCACTGGTGACAAACTTGGGGCCCTCCCCGGAGTGTGGCAGGCCCTCCAGAGTGCGCTTGTCTGTCTCCCAGATTTACAGGAGGAGCCAGGCACTGAGTCATGATTTATCCTGAGATTGGCTCTGGGCCAGCCGGCTCATGGCTGTGGAGCGTCTGGCTGGCTCTCTCTCTTTTCTTCCCCTTTCTTCTTGGCATCTTTACATAGGTAGCTACCCTCAGACATCATCCCTCTGTGAAGTCCTTCCTGGTCCCAGATGCTGGCTGTCTCCCGTACCTCCTGCTCACCTCTGGCTTCCTGCCCATCACCCTGAGCTTGGGACTTGCTTTTGTGCCTGTCTCCCTGCTGGACTGGGAGCTCCTAGAAGGCAGGGCTGTCCACCACTGTTGTGTGAACCCCAGCACCCTGTTTCACTCTCCCTTCTCCGTGCCTCTTTCCATAGTTGTCCCGATCTTCCTGCAATTTTGTGTCCAGGACTGTCAGGGCTGGGAAGGGGCCTGGGGGCCTTGCAGTCATTCTTGCTCATTGTTAGGTGGTGCACGCTCTTGTGGCCAAGTGTGTTTTTTGGGCCTTGCTCAGAAGAGTGGGCTGTGCTCAGGGTCCCTGTCACAGCACTGCCCTTCCTAATGCTGACACAGCTCTGCCCTGGACCTTTTGTCCTTTATCTGCCCTGAGAACATGCCGCCTCCTGGTCAGCTACCCCTCTGTGCGAGTCCTGCCACTAGGGGCGGGGACATCACCTCCATTCTGGCCAGCATCAAAGCAGACCCTGAGCTGCCCAAAGGCCAGCTGCCCTTCTCCACGGGGAGAAGGGGGAGGAGCTGTGCCCTTGCCCATGGGCAGAAAATGGGCATTTGCTGAGTACCAGCTGTGTACTTTGTTATTACTATGCCAGATCCCTTAATGCCTTATTTCATCTTCCCAACAGTGGGGTGAGGTGATATTATATTCCCATTTCAAAGATGAGAACCAAAGTTACCTTTGTCTTACACAGACTTACCAAGGATTATAAGGCAGGAAGGGGCAGGGCTGGGGAACCTCAGTCTGGGTCCTTCTGTGTCTGTGATGCCTTCATAGAGAGAGAGTGGGACTCACCCTGGAGGTCCAGTGGTTAAGACTTAGCCTTCCAATGTAGGGGGTGAAGATTCAATCCCTGGCTAGGGAGCTAAGCTCCCACATCTCTCGTGGCCAAAACGAAGCAAAAGCAATATGTAAGACTTAACATTAAAAAAAAAAAATAGAGAGTGATGAAGTTGAAGAGTGAACCTGACCACCTTAGAACTCATTTTCTTGGGTGAGCCTGGGAGCCCATTTGCGAGTACAAAAGATTGACAAGGCCCAGGAGAACTCCACAATTTTCTGTCCCCCAGACTGAGCACATAGAAGCCAGGGAATTACTCACCCTCTTCTAAGATCTGCGACCCATGTGGCAACCTTATACAGATATCTGGCACCTCCACTCCAGAACCAGAAGTGACCTTAGGAACTTCTTGTTTACACCCCCATTTTGCAGAGGAGAATACTGAGGCTGGAACAGAGAATTGCCTCAGATTCCTCCTGAGGAGTGGCCAGGGTGAAGATGGCTGCTCTCTACCCCTGAGCAGCCCTCACAGGCCCTCAGACCCAGACAGGGCTGAGGGAGGTGTTCATTAGTCAGGAGAGGCATTTCTCTGGAAAGACTACAGGCTGGCGTGTAAATGGTAAGGCCCTGGAGATCTGAGCTCGTTCTTGTACCTTGTCGCACCTGCAGAAAGCCACACCTGGCACTGCGCCTAGCTGGCCACTCAGTGAGCAACACGAAGCGGCCTGGAATCCCTGAGCCAGGGTGTGTCAGACTGCTGCACTCTTGGTCCAGGGCTCCTCCTATGGCCTCCCTCTGGAATAAGCAGAAACACACAGGCTACAAGGTCTCCATGACTCTGGAGAGAGTTTGGATGTGGGGCTACAGAATTCTAGAATCCTAAAATCCCTGTCTCTTGCAGACCCTCCTGCTCCTGGTACAAATCCTTACCCGGCCTCAATTTGAATACTTTCAGTGATGGGGAACTCACTCCCCCCTGCTGCTGGCCACAACAGTTAACACCAAGTTCTCTTTCCTTCCTACGATAACCATCACTCTGGACTCAGGGCCGCTTGGGTTCCTGCTGACTGAGCTCCGAGACCATTTCTTGGCTGGTGGTGGCTGGTTCTCTGGCTGTGACTTTCCTCCCTGTTGCAGACCCCAGCCTGCCTAGCTGGGGGTCAGGGAGATCAAGTCTGACTTGTAGCCTTTCCTCTCATCTTGTGACCTTGGACATGATGCTTAGCTTCTTTGAGCCTTTGATTTCCTCCTTTGTAAAGTGATGATAGCTTCATTGGATTGTTGAGAAGATTAAGTGAGAAAAGGCCTGAAAAGTGCTTAGCCTGGTAGTTGGCACAGAGTAAGAACTCAATACATGCTAGGTAGTATTATAATGACCTCCTAATTTGTGAGCCAGGGGTGGTAACACCTGCCTTGTGGAGTCATCTTGAGGATTACCACAAAAGTGCTGAGCACAGATTTTGACTCATAGTGAAGCTGGCCTCATAGTGACAGTCATACTTGGTCACTCATGTTACCATCACAAAGGCAGGGTCCTGCCAAAGACGTGTGTGAGAAACAAACTCGCAGGTACCACTTTCTTGAGGCACATATTAGAGATTGATCCAAGTCCCTTTAACTAAAAATTTTGGGTTTCTTTCTTTCTTTTTCTTTTTTCTCCTCATCCCAGTTGGGATGCTTTCAGCTGCATCTAACAGAAGAACCAAGTAAGATGGCTTGAAGGATAGATTTATTTTTGCACATTACAAAAATAGTGGAGTGGTGGCAGACTCTATCGTAATCAGAGTTTAGAGCCCAAAGCTAGACTGCATAAGGAAGAAAAATTGTATGACCTTGAGCCAGTTACTTAAGCTTTCTGGGGCTCAGTTTTCATATTTGCAAATGGCACTACCAACAACCCCTTCCTTCCTGGGCTTTTGTGAGGATTAAACGGGTTAACAAATGCAAAGTGATTAGAACAGCGCCTGGCACAACGTAAGCGGTACATTAACATTGACCATTCTTAATGGCAGAGCAAGGACAATTCTGAGGCTCATCAATGTAGGGACTCAGCGACATGAGCAGGCTTTGGATTTTTCCATTATCTGCTCTGCTGATGTCACTCTTTTTTTTCCATTGTCACTCTGCCTCTGACTTTGTCCTCAGGCGTGTGCCTTCATGGTGCAAGTTGGCTGCAGTTGCATCAAACATTACTCCTCATACGACACTGTCCAAAGCTGCCAGAAGAGAGAATATCTTTTTTGCTTTTTTTTAAGAGAGAAGAAAGTTTTCCCAAATGACTTTCTTGACTTCTCATTGGCTGGAAATGGATCAAATGTGTAAACTCACCTCTTTAGGAAGAGGAAAACGGAGTTATTATGATTGGCTCGGCCTAACCCAGATTCTGCTTTCTAAGCCATTCATTCTTGGACCAGCTGGGGGTCTATAGGGATAAAGGAGGGAATGGGATGATGAACCAGCCAATAGTGTCTGACTCAGGGTAACAGATATGGGGACAGAGCAGAGTGCCAAGGCCCTGCCATCATGCCGGGGTCAGCTTTGCAGGCCCTGAGACAATTTTTTGGCTAGTCCTGAAAGCCTGTCTGAGTTGGTGTCAGCTGCCACCGGGGCTGCCAAGGGCAGTTGTGGAGAAAGAGCACACCCAGGGCCAAGCAAAGGCCTTGTCTGCGATCACTCACAACAATAGCAACTTGCATTTATTCAATAGTAAGTTTCATTTATCCAAACTTTCCTTTTCTCCCCCATAACCTAAGTGGCAAGTACTATTTTGATTTTCACTGGCAGATGAGAAAACTGAGGCAGAGAGAGAAGCGACATGCTTTACAGATACTCCTGAGGCCCACCCATAACCCTCAGGTCTGTCCTGGAGGTCACCTGCAGCCTTGGTGGACAGTGGTTGTTATGTGTCACTTGCTTCCTGCGTCAAGCTACCTACATCCTAGACATGCCAGGAAGTTAATGTGCCTGGTGACAATGCTCAAAAGTTGGTGGGTAAAAACCCTAGCTTCCTTGGTCCTCAGGGGGCAATTCTGAGCTGCCTTCTATAGTCTCTTGAGGTGTGTATGACAGAAGTTAGCTTGCTTACCAAGGCACATGTATATGCCTTTTGTCTCTTCGTCACATTTTCCCACTCCCTCACCTGGACTTCTCAGGATCACCTCTCACAAAACCTGAACTCAGGGACTGCTTTATATACATAACCTGAACAAAGAGGCTTGTCTCAAGTTGCAGAGTGAGTCAGTGATGAGCTGGGAGACATACTGGGCCAGCCCTGAGTCTGAGCTCATGACCACTGACCATCTTCCTGTCAGCAGAAGGATCAAGGGAGAAACAGTAGACCGCAACCTCAAACCCCAAGCCCCAGCTGTCTTCAACCAGGCCCGCGCCAACAGTGGAGCGATCGGCTGGCGCAGTAGCCAAACCTGGAGCTTCCTGCAGGCCTGCTGTGCTCTGATAGCCGACCTCAGGGGCTCATAAACCACCTGATGGGATGGGGCCAGTGACCTGTGAACCGAATCCGAGGAACAATTCGGCCTTCCCCAGCCGGCTTCAAAGGAGCGATTACGGACCATCCAGGAAATAATACATTTCATGGAAAAGACCGTAATTATGGAGCATTGAGTAAATAATACGTGCTTTTAAAAAGTCTGCAATTATGTATTTATCCTATCTGTAATTAGGGAATTTTTAAAGGGTACATTATAGGTAATTTAAAAATAAAATAATGACACCACTCAAAACAAACAGCCCCAAACAAAGACAATTCAGGCCACCCCAAACTCAGCTGACTGATGATTTCAGGGAGAGTCACTGTCCTCAGCTTCATGGAAACCAGATGGCCCATGTTCGGCTTGGGTGTGTGAGGTGAGCTTGACCCCAACCTTGTCTAGAAGTTCACTCCTGTTCAAATTCTCTCCTTGACTAGCCTTTCCTTCATAGCCTCAATCCTCAGAGATTCCTTCTTCTTGTGACACAGCTGATAAGGGACTGGTGAGCACTAACAGCTTTTCTTGCCTTGATTCTTCCAGAAACTTCAAAACCTGGCTGTCCAATATGGTAGCCAGTAGCCTCTAAGTGAAAGTGAAAGCGTTCGTCACTCAGTCGTGTCCAACTCTTTGCCACCCCATGGACTGTAGCCCACAAGGCCACTCTCTTCATGGAATTCTCCAGGCAAGAATGTTGGAGTGGGTTGCCATTTCCTTCTCTGGGGATCTTCCCAAGCCAGGGATTGAACCTGAGTCTCCTGCATTGCAGGCAGTCTGATCCACCAGGGAAGACAGTAGTGTGGCTACTACTGGGAAGCAGTGTGGGAAGTAGTGCGGCTATTTAAACTTGAATGAATGAAAACTTACGGATTTCCCTGGCAATCTGGTGGCTCAGACTCCACGCTTCCACTGCAGGGGGCATGGCTTCGATTCCTGGTTGGGGAACTGAGATCTTCCATGCTGCATGGCATGGCACCCCCTGAAAATAAATAAATACAATCAAGACAAAATTTTAAACAATCAGTTCCTCAGGATACTAGGCACATTTCAAGTGCTCTGGAACCGCACATATGGCTGGTGGTTACCATGCTGGGCAGTACAGATACAGAACATCTTTACTGCAGAAATAGTGGACAGTGTTGCTTCTCTGGTGCAGACCTGGTCTTGACAATCACAGGAAAGGAAATGTGTTTCCTTTGTTTGGAAGTTTCCTCCCCACTGGTCTGCCTGGTTAACGCAACTCTATTTGTCCTTGGGCCACTCAGACGTCCCCAGTGATCATCATTCCCTTGCTCTTCTCTTGTATTTATGATACTCTTTAGCCTGTGTTGTTTTCATTCCAGTTCCCGCTAGCCCTGGCGAGCCCAGCTTCATTCATTTCATGACCCCCCAATCACAGGCCATAGTCTAGAGTGTTGGTGGAGAAGTCCTAGCTCAAAACTGCCGTGAAAGCCTTTCTCCCTTCCTCATCTGCCTTGTTCCGCAGCTCAGTATCTGGCTTATCACTCTTCGGCACGTCAAAGACGAGCTCAAGGGGATTACCTGGTGGTCCAGTCGGTAAGAATTGGTGCTTTCACTATTGTGGGCCCAGGTTCAATCCTTGGTTGAGGAGCTAAGATCCCATAAGCTGTGTGATGCAACCAAAACACAACAAAAACAAACCCAAAGGCAGTGTGTCCTGAGAGCGAGTGACCCCTGCCTGCCCATACTGCCCATGTGTAACTCTTCTTATTTAGCACTTGTCACTGCCTGGCTATAGGGAGTGGGTAAGTACGGGCCTGTGATGAGTAGGCATATCCAGGCAGGACCCCAGGGTGCAAGGGCCCTGATTGGTGCCTTTGTCCTGTGGAGCTGAGGCTCAGAAGCCTGACCTGGGAGCAGAGTGTTGGGCAGTTCCTGGCAGATGGGGTGGGGTGGCAAGGACACCAGGTGGGCAGTCAGGACATGGCCAAGGTGGACAGATCAGCAGGCGTGTGGATGGGACACCTGGCAACAAATTCTCAGCAGCAGAACGTCCCTCTCCTGGTCTTGAGGCCCTTGATATTCTCAGTGGAGCTTTTTGGAAAGTTATGTTGGTATTGGTGGTTGTGGTGGTGGCAGTGGGAACTGAAGTCAGACCCCACCCCCAGGAAGTTAGGGCTCAAGGTGACCGTGTCTGTGCGCCCTGGCTCAGCCTCCCTTCTTACCGAGGGGCTCTTCTGTCCCAACTTTGCTGTCTCTGGGGTTTAGCTGGTTTTCCTTTCTTAGGGGAGCAAGATTACTTTACCATGGCCCTCTTATCTGATGTCCTAGTGGGAGGGATGACATCTTATTTACTGAGAGCTACTCTGTGTCTGGACCCACTGGGTGCTGAACTAGGACCAAATGTTGGTGAAGTGAGAGGCTGGATGGGCTGTCCTTGCCCTGGCTCCCCTGTGCCTGAACCACAGACCAACCTTTCTAAGTTTCAGGTCCTTTGCTGTGAACACCTCCGCCGTCGTCCTATTGTGGACATTATGTGAAAGGATGCTTAACTTTTTAAGTTAAAGACTCTATTCAATAAAGTTTGAATGGCTGGTATGTTTGTGTATTCAAAAATAAGAATAAAATGAAAAGATGGTATAGGAAAAATCTCCAGCTCCCCTGCCCCCATCTGTCCATTCCTACCCTCCAGCTGGACACCGTTTCCCATTTCTCACGT
The DNA here is from genome assembly GCF_023699985.2 of Odocoileus virginianus. Taxonomy (NCBI): domain Eukaryota; kingdom Metazoa; phylum Chordata; class Mammalia; order Artiodactyla; family Cervidae; genus Odocoileus; species Odocoileus virginianus. The sequence goes on from NC_069680.1 coordinate 67,450,055, forward strand.
CCCAGAGGGTTTCCTTTTAACGTGCTCACATTAAAGCAAACACAAACATATATTCATTTCTCCGTGTGTTATACCCACAGTAGCACAGTGAGCACACGGCTCTGAGCTTTGGTTTTTAAGCTGCGTTTTAAGCTACAGGATGCTGTGGGTGTGAGAGTTATTCTCTCTTTTGGAAGAGTGTCACCCCAGATGAACCCACAAGGTCTTCGAGCGCAGGGACTGTGCATTCTTCTTCTGGGGCCACCCTCAGGGCCTGACCTGGAGCTGAGCACAGCGTGACACAGCACGATCTTGGTTATCAGTGGAACCGCGTGCTTAGTGAATTGTGTGACCTCTGTTGCTATATCGTAAAATGGGGACGATCAGAATCTCTGGAAGGGTTGCTGTTGCCATGATTCACTAGAGTGCCGAATGGGCAGTGCCTGGCACACAGCAGGTGGGCACCGAGTGGCAGAAATGAAAGCAGTGTGGGGCATCAGTGTGGCCACGACAGAGGTGGGCTGGGAGGTCATCTCTCCTTTAGCTGGTGGGGTAGGAAGTGTTGGGGACGACCTTACTCTCCTTGTTTACAACAGAGCTCGGAGCTCACACCTCTTCATCTGTGTCCCGTCAGAGGCCAGACAACGGGGAAATCTTGCCAGAGTGGTGGTGTGATGGTTGGAAGGAGCCTGTCAGGTCCCATCAGCGTCCAGAGACAGGTTGTCACGGCAGAGGCTCGTGAAGGCAGCGTGTGCTGTTCAAGACGCCCTCCCCACCCCTACCTCCAGCGCTTCCAGGAGGGTTAAGGACCCCCGTGTCACAGTGTACTTACACGTGTCCGCCGGAGCCCCTTGGAGCCCACTGGAGCTGTTCTCAGTGCTGGTGGAGAGGCGAGGGGTGAGGAGAACCCAAGGCCCGAGCGTCTTCTTGCCACTCTGGCAGGACAGAGTGGAGGCCCAGAAAGAGGCACCCAGACGGAGCTCATCCCCAGCCCACCACCTCTGGCCTCTACCACCCTATCAGGCCTCACCGCTCCTTCTGTCTCTGTGACCTGTCTTCCTCGTTGTCCCTGGAATCAGTGACTCACAGGTCAGTGCTGACTGCCTTTCTTCTGGGCTTACTTGAGTGCATGTCTGGCCCAATTCGTCTCTGTTTGCTCCAGATAGGCTGCGTGGCTTCATCTGCCCCAAAGTAGTTGATCGGGCAGCGTTTGGAGCCAGGCAGGAATGACTGCCAGCCCCTCTGCTCTTTAGGCAGATGCTTCACACCCTTAACTCCCCAGCACTAGTCCCACCTCCTTCAGTTCTGCTCCAACCACGTCTTCCTCTTCAAGCCCTCTTCTACTACTGGACACCAAGTACTGGGTGGTCTGCCCTGGACTATTGCCCCAGTGTCACTTTCTGCAAAGAAAATAGGATGCTGTAGTAAAGAATATGCACTTCAGAGTCATATTGTCTGGGTTTAAATCATGTACTAGCTGTGTGTCCTTTGGCAAGGCGCCTCGCCCCTCTGAGCCTCAGTGTCCTTGTCTGTAAACAGGAGTAATGTACCCTCCTCCCGGGTGCTGAGCGACTGAGCAGATGCAAGTAAATGACATGCGGTCCCTGGCACAAAGTGAACGGCTGACATGTTAGCTATTCATATGATACTGTGGATGTTTGATTTCTATGATTTCTATCACAGGAAGAAATACTCTGACCATCATCCTACCCACCCCCATATGAGAGAGGCTGAGCTGGTGGGGGCCAGAGGAGAGGACAGTGGCCATTTATTTTGGGAATACAGGAGAAATCTGATCTATTTCATTGTATTCCCCCCTCAGGCCTCCCTACTCCCCATCCAGACCCAATCACCTAATCCTCCCCACAGAGGGATTCCCAGGCTCCCAGAACCCTGATGCATAAACCTGGGGCCCTGCAGGCAGGTGTCGGCCATAGGAATAGCGGGTTTACAAGGTAAGGACGTATAAGATGTGACAGGCCCAGAATTAGCAATGCAATTCCTCTGTCATTTTTATCATTGGCCCCTGCAGGGAGGAGCTGATTAAATGGATATTCAACTCTTTGCATTAATGTGCATCCAGCTTCAATTTGCATTTCATTAGCTGCACAAAAAGCATAATTTTATTATTTGCCGTTGGAAAGCAGATCTCTGCTAACAAGCAGCTACACGCCGTTACTGAAATATGATGTGACTGACTTGCTCTGCTGTCTTGCTGGCTCTGCCATCCTCTGTCCCTCAGCAGACTTCTGGCTCTATTGAGGGGGACGATTTTAGCCGCGTCATAGCAGACTCTGCTCTCCTTCTAGCCCTGATCTGTCATAGGGCTTCTTGGCCTTCCTGTGGCCACAAGGTGTGGACCCACTGGATCCATTTTCCAACGCAGCCAGGAAGGCAAGGGTTGACTGCTATCTTTTTGGACAGTTGTGTCATCAGTAATCACTACAATGACATTGTCCAAACAGTATATCCACCATTATAATATCACCACCAGTAGTGCCATTACCAACACCACCACCTCCACCATCACCGCCATCGTCACTTCTATCACCACTACCCTCATCACCTCCATCATTGTCACCTCTGCTACCTCTATGATGTTGATGCTTCCGTGGCCACAACCATGATTGTCATCATCACCATCATTAGCTCCACCACCGTTCCACCACCATTACTAACACTGCACCCTTACCAACACCATCTGCATCATATCACTACCACTACCCTACCATTTCCACCATTCTAGTACTGCTCTTCCCACAGCCAGTGTTGTCACCACCAGAATTATCACTATTTTCATCATTACCATTGCCATCATTTCTGCTGTCAACACTGCGCTCTCTTACTTCTGCTTCCATGACAACCTTGACCCTTGGTGGTACTGATGGATTGTATGCAGCCTTAGAGGAGAGCAGGGCCCAGGTGACCAGTGACATGTAACTGAAAGTGGGGTCTGGCTTCTTGCTGTTCGAAGAGCTGATAAAGAGGCTAAGTTGGTGGAAGAGAAAGTTTGCTTTATTTTGGATGCCAGCAACCTGGGGGGAGGGTGGACTGTCCAAAGACCAACTCCTCGCTAGTGATAATCAGTGAGTTAGAGCTTTTATAGGCTGAGGGAGTGGGCTCCATTCAGAAAAACAGTACAGTCAGTTCTGACAGTCATCTTGAAATTGGTCATTGGAGGTCTGACCAGCATCATCTTGATTGTTTTAGGTACAGTTAATCTTCAGTTCCAAGGTCAGTTTGTCTCCATTTCTTGAGGCCAGTTTTCAAAACTGTGGCAGTTTATGTCATGGTTGCAGTCTAGTCATCTTGTAGTTGACTTCTTCCCCTGGTAGGGGTTTCAGTATCTACAAGACAGCTCATAGGATATGGCTCAGAGTATTGTCTATAGCCCTTGAGAAGGAACTGAATGTCCTTGACCATGCTTACTGACTAAACTTATATTATTTGGTCTCCTTTGACTGTTTTCCTTTGTTTCCACATGTTTTCACTTCTCAGATTAAATTTATTCTTTGGCTGAATTTTTCCCCCGACAAAAGGCAGGCTGAGAATGTGGGGGGCAAGGACCATAGAGTCCTGCTCCATTTCACTGTGAGGGGATCTGGAGATTGGAAATGCAGGGAAAGCAGCAGTATAGTCATGACAGTGAGAGCCTGATTTTGGAGGCAGGTAGAATCGATCTCCTGAATGAGTCACTTCTCTGAGTCTTAGTTCCTTATCTGTACAGTGGGGCAAAAACATCCTCTTTGTTGAGTTGCGTGTTAATTAAATGAGAACGTGTATATTGAGGATCTGTATAGTGGACACTATCGGTTCTCTGTCTTGAATCCCCCTGGATCTCCTTCATGAGTTCTGTGTATCCAGCCCAGCTTCTGAAGGCTTCCTTCCTAATATATCAAAGTTGCAAACTTCTGCAGAGGCCCGCCTCTGGGCTACTGCAGTAACTTCACTCAAGAATTGTTCTCAGAGTAGCCTGTAAGCAATGGTTAATGATGCAGGAGTATGGACGCTTTGATTCAAGGTTGAGCAAGTTTGGTGGTATAACTTACCCTCTAGAGCTCCCTGTGGGATCAGGCCACACCGGGACTTTACCTGTGATTGTATCAGTGCATGGCCTCTTGCACTTCTCTGTCTGGCTTTCCGCACTTCCTCAGTGCGTTCTCCCAGGATAAATTTTATGGTACATCACTTACACAGGAATTATCATCTCAGGGTCTGCTTGTGACTTGCAAGGCACATAGCAGGATTTCACTGTGCACTGGTTCCCTTCCCTCCCCTCTCCATTTGTCAGGTTTATTAGTTAATAGAGGGCTTTCCCATACGTTGTTCACTGGAAATGTATGCTAACCCTGACAGTTTTTCTAGAGTGGGAATTATTACACCCATTTTACAGACAGAAACAGAGGCTAAAGTCACGGAAATTAAGTGGAAAATGCGGGACAGGAACCATACTTTCTGAGAGTCAATTCTTCCTGCTGTACCAGCCTGCAGAATTTCTGAGCTCAGTGTGGGCTCAAGCCTGGGCCAACACCTGTGAATGGTGATTGTAGGCCGTTACCAGGTAGAGAGATCTAACTCCCACCTTTTTCACTCCCTCACCTTAAACACCAATAGCATCACCAACACAATGGGACCACCGTGGAAGAACGGATGGCCTGATGGTTTAAAAGGAAAACTACGCAGAGGAAAGGTTTCCCATGTGGCTCAATGGCAAAGCACCTTCCTGCCAATGCAGGAGACATAGGAGACGCGGTTTAATCCCCCAGTTGGGAAGATTCCCTGGAGAAGGAAATGGCAACCCACTCGTGTTCTTGCCTGGATAGACCCATGGACAGAGGAGGCTGGTGGACTAGAGTAGGATATGACTTACTGATTAAAAAAAAAAATGCAGTGACTGTCAATGAATGGCAAAAACCACCAAAATATTGTAAAGTAATTAGCCTCCAATTAAAATAAATAAATTAATTAATTTAAAAATGCAGTGAAAGGGACTCTGTGGCCCCGCTTACATGCATTGTAACCTTGGGCAAATTTCTTAACCGCTCTGAGCCCTCATTTCCCATTTAGTCCTCCCAACCCCTTGGTGGGGCTTCCCTGGTGGCTCAGCTGGTAAAGAATCCACCTGCCATGCGGGAGGCCTGGGTTTGATCCCTGGGTTGGGAAGATCCCCTGGAGAGGGGAAAGGCTGCCCAGTCCAGTATTCTGGCCTGGAGAATTCTATGGACTGTATAGTCCATGGGGGTCACAAAGAGTCAGGCAGGACTGAGTAACTTGCACTTTCCCTTCACTTTCACTTTCAACCACTTGGTGAGGCAGGGGCTATTATCATCCCAGTTTTTCAGATGACTAAAAGTGGTAACAGATGTTCTGAGAACGGGAAGATAGATCAGAACAGAGGATCAGTTCCTCTGTTCCCATCTCCCAGCTTGAGAATCTTCTGAGCTATATTCCTGACAAACTAGGCCTGGCTTCAGCTCAAAGACTTCTCCACACCAGGGACCTTGCTCTCTTGCAAAGTGGCCCCTCCCAACTCAGCTCCTTCCCCACACAGCCAACTGACTTCTCCATGGTCTGTGCACACTGGTTCAGGTTGAATTTTGGGGGTTGTTTAGAATGACCATGCCTAACAGGGATTTGAAGACAACTTCCTACATCCTCAAATCTACCCTTTCTCAGGTTTGTCCCAGCGAGGAGGGAGTAGGGCAGCCCCTTACACACCACTGTCACCCCCAGGTCATTCTCTTTTGGACCTGTGCTCACCAGCCCTCTAACACGATCACTGTAGTGTGTTGAAACTGTTTACCTGCCTGACTCCTCTATGAGATGTGTTCTTTAATGGTAGGGGCCTCATCTTCGGTTCAGTTCAGTCTCTCAGTCGTGTCCGACTCTTTGCAACCCCATGGACTGCAGCACAACAGGCTTCCCTGTCCGTCACCAACTCCTGGAGCTTGCTCAAACTCATGTCCGTTGAGTCAATAATGTCATCCAACCATCTCATCCTCTGTCGTCCCCTTCTCCTCCTGCCTTCAATCTTTCCCAGCATCAGGGTCTTTTCAAATGAGTCAGCTCTTCGCATCAGGTGGCCAAAGTATTGGAGTTTCAGCTTCAGCATCCAATGAATATTCAGGACTGATTTCCTTTAGGATTGACTGGTTTGATCTTCTTGAGGTCCAAGGGACTCTTAAGAGTCTTCTCCAACACCACAGTTCAAAAGCATCAATTCTTTGGCACTTAACTTTCTTTACAGTCCAACTCTCACATTCATACATGACCACTGGAAAAACCACAGCTTTGACTAGATGGACATTTGTTGGCAAAGTAATGTCTCTACTTTTTAATATGTTGTCTAGGTTGGTCATAGCTTTTCTTTCAAGAAGCAAGCATCTTTTAATTTCATGGCTGCAATCACCATCTGCAATGATTTTGGAGCCCTCCCCAAAATAAAGTTTCACAATAATTCCATTTTTTCTCCATCTATTTGCCGTGAAGTGATGGGACCAGATGCCATGACCTTAGTTTTCTGAATGTTGAATTTTAAGCCAACTTTTTCACTCTCCACTTTCACTTTCATCAAGGGGCTCTTTGGTTCTTCTTCACTTTCTGCCATAAGGGAGGTGTCATCTGTGTATCTGAGGTTATTGATATTTCTCCTGGCAATCTTGATTCCAGCTCTGATTCGTCCAGCGTAGCATTTTTATATACTCTGCATATAGTTAAATAAGCAGGGTGACAATATACAACCTTGACCTACTCCTTTCCTGATTTGGAACCAGTCCATTATTCCAAGTCAAGTTCTAACTGTTGCTTCTTGACCTGCATACAGATTTCTCAGGAGGCAGGTAAGGTTGTCTGGAATACCCTTCTCTTGATGAATTTTCCACAGTTTGTTGTGATCCACACAGTCAAAGGCTTTGGCATAGTCAATAAAGCAGAAGTAGACGTTTCTCTGGAACTCTCTTGCTTTTTCGATGATCCAGTGGATGTTGGCAATTTGATCTCTGGCTCCTCTACCTTTTCTAAATCTACCTTGAACATCTGGAAGTTCACCTTTCACGTACTGTTGAAGCGTGGCTTTGAGAATTTTAAGCATTACTTTGCTAGCATGTGAGATGAGCACAATTGTATAGTAGTTTGAATATTCTCCAGCATTGCCCTTCTTTGGGATTGGAATAAAAACTGACCCTTTTCAGTACTGTGGCCACTGCTGAGTTTTCCAAATTTGCTAACATATTGAGTGCAGCACTTTCACAGCATCATCTTCTCAGGATTTGAAATAGCTCAACTGGAATTCCATTACCTCTACTAGCTTTGGTCATAGTGATGAACAGTATGAGAAGGCAAAAAAGATATGACCTCATCTTAATTCTCTTTAAATCTCTAAGGCCCAGCCCTGGGTCTGGCCCAGAGGAAGTCCTCAAGAGTAGCATAATACAGTGGCTCTTGGAGTCAGGTGGACTTGTATTCCAATCCCAGTTCTACTGTCTCTTAGTTGTATAGTCTTAGGCAAAGCACAGTGCTTCTTTGAACCTCAGTTTCTTCATCTGTGAAATGGGTCTAATAGTATCACCTACTATACAGGGCTGTAATGAGGATCAAATGGGATGACGAATGGAGAATGCCAAGTCCTGTACCCATTCTGCAGTGAGAAACATCTGGACCTGAGGAGTGTCCAGCACCTGCTCCCTGCTCCACAAGGGTAGCTGGAGCTGGACATGATTCTAGTGGGGTAGCCAAGTAGCTTGAGAATTCTGAGCCTTTCACCTGCCTAGTGCTGGCACTGTTCTGCTTCTTCCTGCTGACCCGCAGATGGCTGTCTCCCCGCAGAGTCGCCGGGCTGGAGAGGTCTGTGGGCAGCAGATGCAGACAGAACGGAGCAGGCTTGAACCCCGACACTGATTGCCGTGGTCTGACTGGATACACATCTCCAGACTTCAAGGCAAGCGTCTCTGGCCAAACCCACTGTGGAGATCCTAAATTGGCACCCTGTGGAGTGAGCTGTCTGATTGTACAAAGGCAGTATTTCTGGTTTTCAAAAGAGCTGCATAATTTAAAATGCATAAGACAAAAAGTGGGATTAAGGCAATCTGATAGACTCTCCAGGCTGGGGTATCAATTATACACACTCAACTCGTAAAGCTTTATTTGTGAGATTCAGAATTTATTATCTGTCTGAAGCACTAATTACCAGGTTTCTCTCTTTCAATCTTACAGGTCTCTTTTTAAATTTATCTTCTTGTTTTCTCTTTCCCCCAACTGGGGCCAAATAACTCCTGTTCCTGGAAGGGAAACTGCCTACTTGGAAAGGAACAGAGGGTGATATCTGAAGTTAGCTTTGTCCATTCCGGGCACTTTGGGGAAGCTGGACAGAGGGGAGGAGGACTCAGATGTATACATTTGAACAAGAGAACTGTTGCCATTTTTACATTTTGACAGGGTCATGTAAGAAGACAACTCATTTAAGAAGACAACTATTTCCATGTAGTATACTTTACTTTTCCTTTCATCACAACTTTCTGTTTTACCTAGAGCTAATGACTATCTTGTTCTTTGCCTGCTTGCCTATCTATCTGAGGATCACTAACCTAACTCCAGAGTCTTTGCTCCTTGTGCTTTCTCCCAGGCTTTCACATGCATCACACACGCTATCAATGTCATCATCCTGGGATCATGTCACCAAGACTCTGACTGGTGCCTTCATAACTGGCAGCGCCCTGTGTCTGGCCACTGCCTCATCCTGGGGCCTTCCTTTATCATCATCCTGGAGATACATTTCCTGTTTCTCCTGTGTCCGTCGCCTACATTTTCGGTATCCCTCTATTTTAGTTTACAACTTTGTGTTGTCAGAGCACACCCTCAATAGCTTTTAAGAAAAAATCCGGAAGAGGCAAAAGTTTTGCCTTTCTGAAAATCACACTTGTTGGATATTCAGAGTTGGTTCATTTTTTTCTTTTTTAAAATTTTATTTATTTTTGGCTGTGCTGGCTGAGTCTTGTCGCTGTGCTGGCTTTTCTCTAATTGCGACGAGCAAGGTCTAGTCTCTAGTTGTGGTGCGCCAGCTTCTCCTGGCGTGGCTTCTTTTGTTGCAGAGCGTGGGTTCTGGGGCATGCAGGCTTCAGTAGTTGCTGCACATGGGCTCTAGGGCACAGGCTCAATACCTGTGGCTCACGGGCTTAGTTGCTCTGCGGAATGTTGGGATCTCCCCGGACCAAGGACCGAACACGTGTCTCCTACACTGGCAGATGGATTCTTTACCACTGAGCCACCAAGGAAGCCTGAAGCTCCTTTTTTTCTTAAATGTGAACATTTCACCATTATGTTATGGTTTCCAGTGATGTAAAGAAGTCAGTGTCATTCTGCTCCTCAATTCTGAGTGTGTTACTTTCTTTTTTTTTCTTTCTCTTGTAAAACCTTGAGAAAGCTTGTGGGCCCTTCTTGTTGCCAGAAGTCTAAAAAGTTGACCTTCAGACTATGCTGAAGGTCTATTTTTATCCATCGTGTTGAGCAGTTAATGGAACTTTTAGTTTACAAACTCATGCCCTCTATTTCTGGGAAATTTTCCCAAATTATTTCTTGGATGACTTCCTTACCTCTGTTTCTTTGGTTCTGTCTTTCTGGGAACTCTTATAATTTTATATATTCGACTTCCTGGGTTGGTCTTCTAGCTTTGTCTTTTTTCCTTCTTTTCCCTTTGTATTTTTGATCTTGTTTTGGAAATTTTCCTTCAGCTTTAACTTCTAATCATTGTATTGAGTTTTATCACTTTCTTATCTTATATATTTAATTTATAAATTTATTGACATATAATTGATTTACAATGTTGTGTTAATTTCTGCTGTATAGCAAAGTGATTCGGTTATACATATATATTTTTTTGTTCATATTATTTTCCATTATAGTTTATCATAGGGTATTACATAAAGTTTCCTGTGCTATACAGTAGGATCTTGTTGTTTATTCATGCATTTAACTTTCAAATTATTCTCCATGCTGCCCCTGAATAATGGTGCTAAAACATAGATTCATTGTATTGATGATTTCCATGGCTTCCTATTGCCTCAAAAAGTCCCTTGTTTTTGGTGACCCGCAGGCCCAGCCTGTATCTCCAGCCTTATCATATTAAGCCTCTCCCTGCAGTCAAAGCTGCAGCTGCTCCAGCCAACTCATCACACTGCGCCCATAAAGCACCCTCTTGCCTCCGTGCCGTTCCTCTGTTTCTGCCTCGGATCCTCTTGCTTTGGCTGCTCTCATAGTTGACCATGTCCTCCCTTCCCCACGGGATTATGAGGTCCCTGAGGTCAGAGCCAAGCATGGTCACATCTATTTGCTCAGTACCTACCAAGCCCCTGGACCGTGGTAAGTAGGTATTCAAGCAATACTTGAAGATTCTGTTTTTTATTTTTTAAAGATATTCATTTATGTATTTGACTACATCAGGTTTTCGTTGCCTCATCTGGGGTCTTTTGTTCTGGCGCACAAGCTCTCTAGTTGTGGTGTGCAGGCTCTGGAGTGTGAAGACTCAGTAGTTTTGGGGCAAGGGCTGAGTTGCTCCTCCACACATGGGCTCTAAGTACCCCAGTCAGGGATTGAATTTGCTTCCCTGCATTGCAAGGTGGATTCTTAACTCTTGGACCACCGGGGAAGTCCCAATACTTGAAGATTTTTGATAGACACATGTGTTTGTTGAGTGTGCTTGCGTGCGTGCTCAGTCATGCCTGACTCTTTGCGACTCCGTGAACTGTAGCCCTCCAGGTTCCTCTGTCTATGGGATTTCCCAGATCAGAATACTGGAGGGGGTTGCCATTTCCTCCTCCAGGGTATCTTCCTGACCCAAGGGTCAAATCTGTGTCTCCAGGGGCTTCTGTAATCACAGATGGCTTCTTTACCCCTTGGGCCACCTGGAAAGCCTGCTTGTTGAGTGTGCTCATGTGTAAGCCTCTGGACTAGTCTCATGGAAATCCAGGGATGATTTCAGCTCAGTCCTTGCACTAGGGTGATTCCATTGCTGGGGGTGAGGGCCCACCAGGGGTGCCCATATCTGTGCATGCAGACTGTGGTCAGTGTCCAAGGAGAAGGACGTACAGTGTCCAAGGAGGATTTCTGAGGAAAAAACCCTTCCATCAAATCTAGTTAAATGGAACACCAAAGCCTTCATGAGAGGCGCCAGAGTGTAGCCTCTTTGGACATGCACGTGGGTGCGGATGCTTCTGCCTGAGCCTCTGTCTCCCTAGGTGGGCCTCGCCCCTCGGTCCTTGCCGCTGCCTCTCTGGGCCGATGTGTCCTCCTGTCAAGGACAGGCTGAGATCATTTTCCATTTGCTTGAGTGCTGAGCAGAAGGCTGGGTTTTCCCAAAAGCCCTTCTCTGTAAACAGGAACAAATTGGGAGGAGCTAAATTCTCCCAGCTCAGGCTAACCTTGCCGTGGTGGGGTCCACACTGTCCACAGGGAGCCCTGGTTTAATAGTATTTATCTTTATTGACTGGGCATGTCCTGTAAGCCAGGCACTATGCTAAGTGCTGCAGGGATGTGATCTCATCTGTGAGATCATGACCTCACAGTAGATCTGCAGGCTAGGTGTTGTAGCCATCATTTTATACATGAGGAAACTGAAGCTCAGTGTTTAAGTGATCATGTCATGGTCACACAGGCCCAAAAGACAGCCAGGACTCAGGTCTGATGACTCTATTCGTTAACACAGTAAGGAAGAAAATTAAGATAAAGAGAGGGCACAGAGATTCTCATTTGGAACTCCTATGGAAGGGCTCCTGGCAGGAGGCACCTCAGGGAACCAGGGTAGAGAGATGAGGCTATGGGGGTCCCAAGCATCTTTCGTCCCTGGACCAAGGCAGGACACAGAGGTGACCCTGGGAAATCACCGTCTCTTCCTACTGCATAACCTGCATGATGTACTGGGCTGAGGGCACTGGTCAGGAGCCAAGATGTGGCCCCCCAAAGTTACCTCATTTGTGGCTGACATTGTCAGCCAGGTGCAAAGGCAGAAGAAGATTTATTTATGCAGCTTGAAGATGAAAGGAGCTTCAGAGACTGTCCAGCCGGATCCCCTTGCCTCACTCCCCAGGGGGAAGTGACCGGCCCAGGGCCACCTGGTGAGGAGGGGCAGGGACTGGCTCACCCCAGGGATCCTGCCAGGGTGCTTCAGAGATGCTTCTCTGATCCAGAACCACCAAGAACACAGCTCAGATTGCCCAGAGAGGACCAAGAACATCTGAAGACGAGATGGGAGTGATTGCCATTTGTGTTTTTAAGCAAGGGGTGCCATTTGATCACTTTTTGTTCCTAAGAACAACTCTAGCAGCCAAGGAAGATGTGCCCAAGGAAGCCACAGAGACAGTCCTCATTTTGAACCTTCTAAACAGATTCTGGTCTTGTTACTTACACATTGCTGGGGGCAGAGGGTGGTGGGAGGGCAAATTGGCCCATGGTTATGGAAAGCAATTATATGGAAAAGTCAAGAGATGCTCACACCTTGTGACTCACAAGTCTATTCCTCAGAGTGGAAGCTGGAAAATCTCATGGCCTCTCTCACCCCCAGAAGTTATCTACGCAGAAGGGGATTTACTTTTCTGCAGCTGTGTGGAGGAGATTTTTTTTTTTGAAGGGTGGCACTTGGGTGGAACAAGAAGGGAGACCCCTGTCTGGTCTGAAGAATTGGAGTTTGGCCCCGATGGGAGAGGGGATGGGGCAGAAGCTGACTGAGACGCGTTGGTAAAAGTTGTGGAGAGAATGAGAGCTCAGGGAGGCTGGCTTTGGGGTTAGGTCCAGCAGAATCATTTTGGTGCTAGAACTGAATGGCCGAGTTGCATGGCATCAGGGAGCAGTTCCCGAAGCAGGCAGTCCCCATCAAGCCAGGTAGAGGGCCCTATGTGCACGTAGCCTCTTTGATTTGCCCACGGTCCTCCCAGGGGAGCGGGTCAGGCTTTCTTCCGAGGGCACGTGAGGCACCTGCAGCGTGTCCCAGCAACAATGGGGGGAGGTTTGTGGAAGGAGGTGATAACACTTTGAAGTTACGCAGGTGGGAGCTCAGAGTCACCAGAATTTGAATATTAATGCTAATACAGCTACATTTATATGCACAGCTGTCATTAAATAATATTTGATTGAATAATTTTTAATGGTTGTCATAGTATTCTATTGTTTGGATATATTGTGGTAAATCTATCTGATCCTTTAATTAAGTTGTTTCTCTTTACAAGCAACTCTGTAATAAATATTTGCGAACATTTGTGACTATCTCCTAAGGAGACTTTACCAGAAATAGATTTACTGGGGCAATGGCTTTGCAAAATTTTAAGGCGTTTGATACAAATCGCTAAACTGTCCTCTGCAATTGTGTGAATTTATACTCCCACCAGCTGTAAATCAAAGTACCTGTTTTCTCACACTCTTGCCAAGATGAGATATTATTATTTAAAAATATATTTTGCAAATTGAAGGGCCCAAAATTATAGTGTCTCATTTTCATTTCTTTTCCAGAGAAGGTAAACTTTTTCACATTTACTGAACATTTATTTCTTGGCATTATTTGTTCATTTTTTCTCATTTTTTTCCCCATCTGGGCATTCATGTTTTTTTCTAATACAATTTGAAGCATTATTTATATGTTGAGGATATAACTATTTTTCTATCATGTGATTTGCATTTTTCCAGTTTGTCTCTTACATTTTTATGTAGTTTTTTGCTTTTTACTTTTATTTTGAAGTAATCTCAAGCATATAAAAAAAAATGCAAGTATAGTACAAAGACTTTTTGATCCAGACTCACTTGAGGGTAAGTTGTTGACCTGATGCCCATCATCCTTGGGGACTTTAGTGTGTATTTCCTATCAACAAGGACCTTCTCGTACATGACCACAATACAACCATCAAAATCAGGAAGCTGACCTTGTACTGAAATATGGGTACCAGCTATTCTTCAGACACCACTCAACTTTTGCTGATTGTTCCAGCCATGTCATTTGCAGCAGAAGGACCTGGTTCAGAAGCATGCACTGCACTTAGTTGTGTTTCTTTACTGTCCCCAGTCTGGAATGGTTCCTCAGGCTTTCATGACCTTGACACTCCAAGAAAGAACATAGACCAGTTGTTTTGTTGAATGCCCATCCAAGTGTGTTTTTTCATGTTTCCTCTTGTTTGCTTCATCTTATCCATGTTGGGCAGGCTACCCTAGCGTCTCTGTGTTAAAGAATTTGCCTGCAGTGCAGGAGACGCAGTAGATTGGGGTTCCATCCCTGAGTCAGAAAGGCCCCCTGGAGGAGAAAATGGCAACCCACTCCAGTATTCTTGCTGGGAAAATCCCGTGGACAGAGGAGCCAGACGGGCTACAGTCCGTAGGTCGAAAGGAATCAGACACGACTGGGTAACTGAACACACACACACACACACACACACACACACACACACACACGACTGGATAACTGAACACACACACACACACACACACACACGACTGGATAACTGAACACACACACACACACACACACACACGCCCATAATGGGCAGGACATCAAAAATGATGCTGAGTTCTCCTCATTGCATCCCATCAGCTCACACATGATCTGGATTGGTCTCATCACAGAGTGAAGCTTTGATCACTTGATTAAGGTGTTGTCTGCCAGCTCTCCCCACTGAAAAATTGCCTCTCCCGTTGGAAATTAATACATATTTTACAGGGAGATACTTTGATACTATGTAAATATCTTATTGAGGTTCAAACTTTCAATTTATTCATTTGTATATTTTTATCATATAAACTCATAGATTTATATTATGCAATGTACTATAATCCATTAATGTCATTATTTATTCTGGTACTTCAGTTGTCCTCAGTTTCACTAGCAGGTGTCCCTTCAAGTGAGCTTCCATGTCTTTTTGATTTTGTCACCATCATTTTTTGAGTGCTTCCTTATTTTTTGGTGAACCAAGATGTTCCTCTTTGGCCCTGGAATCAGCCAGTTCCCTAAGGAACCATGGCCCCTTTTAGTAGAGAATAGTTTTTAGAAGTCAAAATCTGGATCCTAGGTGTGCTCATGAACTTTGTGGTGTTACTTCTTCCAGTTTTCCTTCATACATGTGCAATATAAGCATGTATTCACACATTTACATCTGCATTTATTATATCTTTATATGTTAAAAACATATATGTTCATAAAACCATGACTTTAATGTCTCCAATTCCAACCATGCTCCATGGGTGCATTCTAGCTTTCTGTCTTTCCACTGTTGTAACTGTCTTCTATGTCATGAGAAAATTGGTTCCCATTCCATCATCTTAATATATTTCACTGTTTGATCCATACTTTGTATTTAATTAATTTCCCATCGCTGTCACTGCCTAGCATACCCTTCCCCCTGCCTCTCAGTGCAGATTCCTTTCTTATCTTGTTGAAGCTCCAGCACTATGTGCTGGCCCACCTCTATGCATGGCTGTTTCCTTACGCTACTCAGGCTGTGATATCCCCTTCTGGGCTGTCCCCGACTGCTCAGATGCTCTCCTCATCCCTTTTGGGCTCCAACACCCCCACTGGGGCACATTCCATTCTCAGGTATGTCCCTTTTGCTCTGTTCAGACTTTGAGGCCCCTTATTGCCCCCTGACACCCTATCCTTGACCATCTATGGAATTCTGTCTTAAAAGTATATTAAAATTTCAAATCTATTGAGTCTATTTCATTGCTCTGTCTGCCAATTTCTTTGCTGGAACCACACTGTTTTAATTATTGTAGCTTTAGAACTTAATTTAATATCTGCAGTGCAGCTATCCCTTTTACTGATGTTCTTTTTCAGAAATTTAT
Source organism: Odocoileus virginianus (assembly GCF_023699985.2). Taxonomy (NCBI): domain Eukaryota; kingdom Metazoa; phylum Chordata; class Mammalia; order Artiodactyla; family Cervidae; genus Odocoileus; species Odocoileus virginianus. The sequence continues at coordinate 67,465,841 of NC_069680.1, forward strand.
AAATGACTTGTAGTAGTTAATTTTTCTTAGAGGAACTTCTAAATTATTGCATTTTCAATTCCCTTTCACCTTTCCCTGGGGGGGGGATCCCCTACTTGTACATTCTTTAGCTAAGTAGCAAACCCTTGTTTCACAGATGGCCAGAAGACATACAAGCAGGAGGTATAAAGGCGCAAATGGTATATTTGCACTCGCAACACTGTCTACCTGGTAATTGTAACTTCACAGCAGTCCTGTGACTTTAGGAAGAGCTGGTCATTCCATACACTTCAAGTACAGGCTTATAAACGTTTTGCCCAAGGTCACACAGTATGTATCAGAATGCAGTTTTTTTTTTTTTTTTTTTCAGAAAGCTCTCTAGAAAGAGCATCAGTCTAGGAATCAGGACCAAACTCTGTGCTTCTAATGGGAAATCTTTGGTCCTGATATGTAAGTTTAAATGGAAGCATGATTTTAACTGAGGCTCCAGAAGGACCTTCCTAGCAATAAGGGGTATGAGATATTAGAGCAGAAAATAATCTTCTGTGAAGGTCTTGAAGTAGAGAGCCTGTTTCTAAGGGTTGCGTCCCTGACACACAGACCAGTCCTCCTTTCTTCTTTTAGCCCCCCTCCACCCACTCCCTGGGCCCTGCTGATGCCTGATGCTCTGGCTGGCAGCCACCACTGGCTTCTGCAGTGTTCCCCACCGTGGGCCTGCCTGGACCTCAGCATCTTGTAGTGCCTTTGGCCCATTCTCTTCCTCTCAGGCTTGTAGCTGGTTCTCTAGTTAGGTTCGAGTTGGTTCTTCTATCCTGCTTATCCAGATCCTTCCAAGCTTGGGTCATTTCAGCTCTGCAAAAGCACCCTAGGAACAAAGATATACAAATAGAAAGAAGCAGTTTTCCCTTGGTGCAGTTATTCCTAGTCTCTAAGACACTGTTCTCTCTCTCTCCCTTTTTTGGTAAATTTCTCTATCCTAAAGAAACAAGAGGCTACTTGTTTCTCCATGATGAGAAGAAACACGACTGAATGCCTCTTCTGTGCCAGGCATTTGATAGGTCACTACATATAATCTTCCCAGAAATTCTATCCCCACTTTACAGATGAGGAGACTGAGGCCACAGGGTTATGGTATTTGTATGAAGTCAAGTGGAATATGAATGGTGAAACCAGGAGGAAAAACCCAGCTCTACCTGACTCCAAGTCCACAAATGTGGATGTTGGCATCCTACTGTGTGTCAGGCACCATGCTTTTGATCCATAGTTGCCTCTCTATTGCCAAAGATTTGAGCAGATCAGTTGAGGACATTTTTGGGTAGGTCTCTATTTTTTCTTAGAGCCACTCTCATTTTAAGCACATTGTGTGCGGACTTTCAGAGCCTGATCTCTTGAGCTGGGCACGTTTGGAAAGCAGTAAAATAGCGGACTCACAAAGACGATGCGTGATGGAGTCCTGTGTGTTGGGCCAGTTGAGCCTCATGCGTTTGCTGCTTTCATTTCCTTTGCCTCTGGAAAGGATGGTTTGGTTCACAAACGAAGGCTGAGGACGTTTGCCAGCTTGCTAACTGCCTTGCCCCCATCAAATGTGTCAGACTCACAGAACATGGCTCCCCAGCTGCAGGCCAACGGTTTTGAGAGTGCCTGAATAGAAAACCACTCATTTCCCTTCGCAGGAGAGGTGCCCAAAGCAGATATTTCAATATATTCCAATTTAGCCAAGGGAAGCCAGAACATGGATGCTGTTGCCAAGGAAACCACCTCCTTCCTCCCCGTGTGCTGTGCATACGTGTATCACTTCATCTCTCCACTCTCCAAGGTAATATCATAGCCCTGTGCTTGGGGAAGGGTTTTTAAAAAGGCATATAAAACCTCTTAGCATCAAGAAGATTCATTAAATGATCTCACTCCAGAGGAGCTTAAATTATTCTTTTTAGACCCTTTTATGCTGAGGATGGGGAAATGGCTGAGTCAGTGCTATCTCTCATAGCCCAGCTTGGTGTCTTGCTGGAAACAGTTTTCAGAAATAAACAAATCAGGGTGCAGAAGCTTAGACAGGGAGAGTGTGTGTGTAATAATAACGAGGCCATCATGTAGCTGTAATGTCACCGGCTAATCCCTCCGAGGAGGTCTGCCGAGACCACCTCGATCCACAGGCCTCCTGGGTGTGAGGCCATGTCTCATAGGGCAAGCTTCAAAGTGCAGACAAGAGAGGGTCTCTGTAGCAAGGCCCCCTGTCAAAAGTCCCCATGTCAGGAACCGCACAGAGCCTTCTTGTGTCCGATCTGTACTCAGGCCCAAGCCAGGGACTGTTTTCTGTCCTCACTCCAATATCTGGCTTCAGTCTGTCTCTCTCTTTCTGACCACCGTTCTTATCCCCACCTGACCCGATGCTGTGTGTTCAAATAGGTGCAACTTACCCCCCACGTCTCACAACTGAAAAGGCAGACTGTGCTCCGGTCTTGATAATCATCTGGGTGTTCTGTGTGTGGCCCTGACTTCTTGCCTCCTCCTCTCAGCCCCTTTCTGGCTCCTGGTACTCAGCTCCCCTCCTGCCCATTGAATGAGTAGATTCAATTCGACTTCCTTTGTTCAATTAATGACACTCGCCAGGGATATTGGCTTATACTAGTGGTTCTCAACTGGGGGCCATCTGTTTCCTCAGGAGACATTGGCAGTGTCTGAAGGCATTTTTAGTTGTTATGTCTGGAGCAGGTACTACCGGCGTGCAGTGGTTTGAGGCCGTGGACACTGCTAAGCATTCTAGAATGCACAGGACAGGCCCCTAGTGTGTTAGTCGCTCAGTCATGTCCGACTCTTTTCGATCCCATGGACTGCAGCCTGCCAGGTTCCTCTGTCTAAGGAATTCTCCAGGCAAGAATACTGGAGTGGGTAACCAGTCCCTTCTCCAGGGGTTCTTAACCCAGGGATCAAAGCCTGTCTCCTGCATTGCAGAGGATTCTTTACTGTCTGAGCCACCAGGAAGTCCGGACAGCTACCATATCCAACCCCAAATGTCAGTAGTGTTGAGGCTGAGAAACACTGGCTTATACTTATTCTCTTTGCTCATTCATTTAATAAGTATTTATTGAGTACCTACTATGCACCAGGCTCTGAAACAAGGACCCTAGGACATGAGTTTAACAAGATGGACATACATTTGCTCACTTTCTCACTTAGAGCCGACTGGATGACATTAAACCAATAATTATACAAAAAAATTATTTAAGTACAGTTGGGATCCTGATACGAGAACAGGCTTGGTTCTCCTGCCCTTTTTCTGAGGCCTGCCTGGTGCCCCAGCCCATCCTGCCCTGGCTCCTGTGGGGTATGGACGCCCGTTTCATCCCCGACAGCTGCTCCACCATGCCTGGCCACGCAGCTTCCTTCCTTGACAAGACATAGGCTTTTGTAGTTTAACTGCATGGTTGCCGATCACTACAGGTGAACAGTTAGCAGACCATGCAAAGAACAACCCTGAGATGTCACAGAAGGTCCAGGACTCTTGTTATCTTCTGCAGCCCCAGTCCCTGACCTGCCTCTTCTGAGTGACATCTAGGACGGCAAACAGAATAATCCTCTAACTTCACCCTCTGCTTCCTTTCAGGTGGGACTTACTGATCCCTACCTCCCAGCCTTCCTCTCACCAGCCCCTTTCTCTGATGGGCTTATTTAATACCATGAAGTCCTTTGGGGTTGAGAACTAGACATGGACTTGAGAACTAGACGACCTGGGTTTGAAGCCCACCTTCACCACTTTCTAGCTGTGTGACCACGGACAAGGCGCTTAACCTCTCTGTTGCTCTGTTTGTTTTTTGTTTGGTAGCTCAGTCGTGTCCCATTCTTTGTGACCCCATGGACTGTAGGCCACCAGGCTCCTCTGTCCATGGGATTTCCCAGGCAAGAATACTGGAGTGGGTTGCCATTTCCTTCTCCTGGGGATCTTCCTGAGCCAGGCATCGAACCTGAGTCTCCTGCATTGGCAGACAGATTCTTCATTTTGTGGTTAGCAGCACAGACTTTAGAACTAGGTGACCTGGATTTGAATCCTACCTTCACCACTTATGCGACCATGGACAAGTTGCTTAGCCTCTCTGTGCCTCAGATTATTTTTATGTAAAGTGGAGATAATAGTAATGTCTATCTTATAAAATTTTCCGGCAGTTAAATGAGTTAGCATAGTGGAGTCCCTGATTCACAGTAAGGGCCGTTTATGCCTTGCTATCACTATTGCTATTTCCCCAGCATGTTGGCCTGATGATGCAAACACAGCAGAAGTTTCTGGCTCTGCCTCTTGTGGCCATTTGCCTGTCCCCATGGAGCTCAGCCATGTCTGAAGAGCCACAGATCTTCCTTTTGCCCCACCTGGGAGAGCTGGCCGCTGGAGGGCAATGGGTGCTCGGCCTGGGCATTTTGAGGGCTTCCACAAGTGGGAGGGAGATGACAATGACTGTGGAAGGACAGGGTTGTCATGGAAATGCACCTAGTCCAGGTTGTTGCAACCTGGGCTCTGGGCTGGCTCCACCTGGATGTGCCGTACACTGGGTCTTGCCTTACCATTTGTTCAGGGAGGCAATGGACAGAGGTAGATGTCTTTCTTCCCCACCAGTCTGCTGCTGCATCTTTTTCTGTCCAATGTGATGAGCAGCTCAGGCTTCTCCACAGTTCCAGCTTCTGTGAACGTCACATGAGATGAGGGGCACCAAAGAACACTGGTGGCAGCTGTTGACTGGGTTTCTCCCTGTCTGTCAGCAGGGTGGGTGGGGGAAAGGGCACTGATGGTTGGTGAACATCTTCCTTGTGGCTGGACTGAGAGGCTTATGTGTGCTGTCTCGTTGAACCTCCCAGTGATGCTGAAGACGCTGGAGCATATTGTCACCTGCTCAGAGTCCCACACCAGGGGATGACAGCCTGAGCTGGTAGGCATGCCCCATCTGCCTTTAAAGCCCATGCCATGTCTCCCTCCGCATAATTGCTCCTGGCCAGCTGGGGGACCTCAGCAATGCCCAGGAAATGCCAACACGAGCTCCCACTTAGGTGACCACAGTCGGCAGAGGGACTTGGCCAGCTGGAAGGCACTTACATTGCCTCTGTCCAAGTGGGCTGGGGTGGGCCCGGGTCATCAACTACAGGGTGGTGGGACTCCACTGCTCTGGGGTCTGCCAGCTGCCTCCATGACCACCAGGCACCTCCTGGGAGGCCAGTGATGGCTGTGGGACCCACAGCCCGGCATGGACAGTTCTTTCTGCTCTCGTCTTTTCCTCTTCCACCCACCTGCTAATCTCTCTTGCACATGAAAGCCTCCCCCCGCAGTCTCCACTCCCCTCCCCAATCCCTTCCCTGCGTTTGTACTTTATGACGCAGGACTTTGGAGAGGAGACTCATTAGCGTCATTATTACCTGCGCAGAAATATGTCTTTCATCTCACTCACATTTCATGTTCCTCCCACTTGGTTTCTTGACGTTTTTTAATTCCTGATATTACACGACACACACACACACACACAGTTCTTGTTGGGGTTCATTCTTTCTACAGACTTGTCATCATTGCTTGCTGTCTGAGGAGCGGTCCTTGTGTATTTATTCATTTCTGAAAAAGATTTTGGGATTGACATTGTCTGATGCTCCTGACTTTGATTGTAGGGGTAGGTAGCATTGTGATAAGAGGAGATGTGAGGACAGAGGACCAAAGTCTAGAGCCTTGTCCCCTGTCCCTTTCCTCCCTAGAGGCCGGATGACCATCTGTGAAACAGGTAGATCCCATCGCCTAGTCCAACCCCCACATCTGGCATCAAGTGGGCTTTTTGGGGTGTAAGCATGTGACTTAAACACTGTTTAACTTATGGTAAAAGGGATATTGGGAGGAGTCAGGGCCATCCATAGAACCACAGAAAAAGTTGAAAAATCAACTCTGATGGGCAGAGCAGGGTAGCCCTGGGGACCTGGGAACCGGATCTCCTGCTGCCTCTTTAGGCTCCATGATGAGGATGAAAGGAGATCTAAAGGCTGTCAGTGCCTCCCTTCTCAGCTCGAGGTTCCAATTGCAGGGAGAGAGCATGGGATCGGCTCAGCTACCAAGATGAAAACGAAGTGTGTTTTGACTGACAATTGCATTAAGATTCCATCTAATCAGGGCAAGGGGTTCCCCAAAGTAAGAGGTTGTTTCCAAAAGGAAGCAGTGGATTCTGAGTATGTAGAACACAGACACCCATGACACAGTCCCCAACAGTGGAGGTGGTATGACCGCTGCACGAAGAGAGGAAGAAGCAGGTCTTTCTGGCTCTAAATCTGTGACCGAGAGATATATTTTTGGAACTAAGAGATTGCCTTCTAATTCAGAATTTGGGGGCTGGCAAACTTTCCCCGGAAAGGGCTAGATAATAACTATTTTTGGCTTTCTGGGCCATATGGTTTCTGCCACAAGGACTCAACTCTGCCAAGACCTGAAAGCAGCCGTAGGCACTATGTAAATGAGGTGGTTTTGGCCCTGTTTCAATAAAGTTTTATTGAAAAAAAAAAAAAAACCAAGTAGCATGTCCTGGACATTCAGGTCAAAGTTGTTCTAGTAGGTTGCTTTCATGTCATGGAGGAGAAGCTCCCTCTCTGCTTTAGCAACCCTTGATTTTCTGACTGTGGTTCTTCAAGTTGGCTCTACTTCAGGACACTCCAGGGAGCCTGTCATGAGCTTGTGAGCACAGATGCCCGGGACCTGCTCAGACTTCCAGGCCAGAATCTTCAAGGATGGGCCCAGGGCCTGCATGTTTAACCCATGCCCTAGGTGATTCTGACCTATGCATGCATTGTCATGAACTGGTCTAAGATGTAGTCAGGGAGACAAGATCATCCTTCATGAACCACAGGAGTGACAAATGAGATGGGGCGGGCTTAGGAGCTGAGAGGAGGGAGGCTCCTGAGGGCTGGGGGAGAACATGTGTGTGCAGGATGGGCTCAAACTGGCCCTGAACGAAGTCTGAACTGTCAGAGCACTAACCTGACTTTTTCTAGCTGGCAGTCTCCTTCCCCAACCTGTACTCTGCTATTAATTAGGAAGGAAGTTTATTAAAAGCCAGGTGCTAAACCTGAGACATGTGGTGTTCTGCTCTGCACCAGTGAGGGCTCTGAACAGCTCTGTGTCCTCATCCTTCTGAAGGGGCCACACCTGTAGCCCAGCCTCACTTCTCTGTCTTCTTCCAAGTCTCCTCTTCACCTTTCATCTGCGCTCTGCTCCCCGAAGACCTGGTTTCTCACAACACCGTTTCTCCTTTGCCCCGGAAAACAGCCACCCATGGCTCTTTCTGATCGTGACCATGTTCTGTCAAATTCAGCTCCTTCTTGCCATAATCGTTAATAGGATTAGAAGCCTAATCCTAGGAGCCTGTGGGGAGTCGTTCTCTCCCATCTTGCTCCTCTTTCCATGTTTTCTTCCCCACCAAATACCATCCTCTAAAACCTTTGGGGTCTCTTCTGTTGAGGGGGAGAGTGCCCTCTGTAGGTGCTAGCCAAACTGCTTCAGTCATAAGGAGGAGAATGGCTTATTCTCCTTGGGTATGGCCTGGACCTAGACAGCCTCTGATCCTCACCTCCTCTCCTTGGATCCAGACAGGGAGTTCAGTTCATTACAGTAGAAAATATTGATGGCTCAGTAATCATCTCCTTCTGACAATAGAGTACCCTTTTCCCTGGGAATCCACTCCATCTTCAGTCTGAGTCCATGTGGATGGGGTATGATAATTCTAGAGTGTGCCTGTGACTCAGGCCTGGCACATCAGTGCATCTGACTCCCCCAGATACTCTCAGTGGTCCAGGGCAAAGTTAGTTGAGTGCTGGTACTCTTGAGGGGTTTTGGAGAGGAGAGCTCTCTCTTTCAGAATTTGGGATTGTGATACTGTCAACCCAGAGCTTTTGGACTCCCACGTGTGGAGAGAGTATGCCTGAGAGGGAATCTAGCACAGAGGAAAGCAAAGTCCAGAGACAGACCAGATAGAGAACCAAAGAGCAAACACAGGTCCAGAGGTTGTGGTTCAAGCTTCTGGATCCAGCTAGACCTGAAGCCAGGACACTGCTTGTGGACTCTTCTGCTATCTGAGCCTCACATTCGCCTTTTGGATTTAGCTGATTTATGTTGAAACTCAGGGTCTTGACTGATAGTTTACTTGACAGTGGCAGGGTGGGTCACTCAACCAGGATGTCTGAGCTGCAGGCTGACTATCTAGTCAGAGTTGAGGCCACCCAGGGTAGGTGTCAGATCCAAGGCCACACGGCTTCCTCCTGGGAAAGGCTGAGTTTGGTGGGAGTGGAGATGGCCAGTGGGGAGAGGCTGGAGCCATACTGAGGAGAGTGAGGAGGCCAGGCTTCTGGCTTGGAGACCTGGTGGATGGAGAGATACTAAGGAGTTGGCGGGTGGGAGGGTGTTCAGGTTACCGGGTGGTGGTGAGGAGGGCTGCACTGCCCCCAAGCCAGCCTCTCCCCACTTGACCATCTCTGCTAACACGGACCTCAGCCTTTCCCAGGAGGAAGCCAGGTGGGCTTGGGACTGACACCTGCCCTGGGTGGCCTTGGTTTCCTTATCTGTGAGTGGGGATGAGGCAGTACCCTAATAATGTGAAGTGTATCCAAGAATCTGAATGTGAGGGGGATGCACTGGCCCTCTGACCACTCAACCTAGACATTAAGTCATAAAATGGAGCAAAACAAGGACACAAAGCCCCTTCAAGAGGCAGCGGGTCAGGGAAGCTTGGAAACCACTGACCAGCTGGCCGAACGCACGTGAAGGCGGTGCTTCCCGTGGAGTCTCACCGGCCCACTGGGACAGAGGAGTTAGGCAGCCCGGGGCACGCATTGGAGGGCCTTGAATGGCTGCACTGGCCTCTGCTGTGAAGAAGGATCGCCACGGGCTCCCCCAGGGACACTCTAGGGCTCTGGCTTCCTGTGTCCTCGGGGAGAGGGTGTGCTGGTCAGACAGCAGAACCAGCTGCAAATGAAGATATTGGCACTTGAGCTCTCGTCATTGTCTGGGAGAGCTGGGAGTCTGCATCCCAGAGCCTGTCAAGCCTGGACACTGATGTTTCTGTGTTTCTGGTTTGCATGGCTGTGTCAGGCCCTGGCCCAGGGCTCCTAAGGTTAGGAGGTTATCGGTGGAACCAATGGGTTGTACCCCAGAGATTGTGATGAATGAGGTTGGAGTGGAGCCAGACCTTTCCATTAAACAGCACCTCCGGATGCCTTGGGAGAAGGAAACGGCAACCCACTCCAGTGTTCTTGCCTGGAGAATCCCAGGGACGGGGGAGCCTGGTGGGTTTCCGTGTATGGGATTGCACAGAGTCGGACATGACTGTAGCGACTTGGCAGCAGCAGTGGCAGCAGCAGCAGGATGCTCTGAGCACGAGCTTGGAGGGAATAACTGCTGCACAGAGTGAAGGCCCTGCTCCAGCCACATGGAACCCACTGGAACCTCTGACCTTCATGGAACCCCTACATGGATACTGCTGATTGGCTTCTATGTTCACTTGACCGATTTTAATTCCCTCAAAATCCCCTGCCGGCTTCCCAGGTGGCACAGTGGTAAAGAACCAGCCTGCCAATGCAGGAGACATTAGAGGCATGGGTTCAACCCTGCATCGGGAAGATCACCTGGAGGCAGGCATGGCAACCCACTCCAGTACTCTTTCCTGGAGAAACACATGGACAAAAAAGTCTGGTGGGCTACAATTCATGGGGTCACAAAGAGTTGGACACAACTGAAGTGACTTAGCACACACACAAGATCCCTTGTGGGCTTTGATGAAATTAACCATGCAGTACTAGACACTCAAGAAGGAAAAATGGGCTCTCTATCTGGAAGTTGTGAACAGAGAGGGAAAGGACATGCCAGCAGTTGCCCCTCCTCTGAACTGTCCATCTCTGGACCAGCAGTTGAGTGTTGTACCATCTGAGTTTTTCAGCCCACAGAGGTCTGACTTAGGCTGGAGGTTAATTTCCGTGATCCTCTGTGCATCAGGATTTGGCTGGGATGACTCCTGTTTGCAGCGATGTGGTTTTCTGGAACTGCAGAGGTTGTGAGTTGCCGCTCAGAAGCATTTCTGAGTGACAGGGGCTGGGCACGGAAGCAGCACCCCTACTCCTGTGCTCCGGAGCAGCAAGTCCTCTGCAGGTCGCTCTCCTGAGACTGGGGGGTCGGGGTGGTGTCGCTCATCCCGTCCCTCCTAGGAGCTAAGTGGAGAGGCGAAAGTCTGTTCACTATGGGCTCTGATACTTTATGTGCCTTAGAAGCTCTCAAGTATGGGGACTATAGAAAGAAGAACTTTCTCGGGCTAGGCTCTGTTGACTAGACAAAATCATCTCACCTGGCTCACATTTTGAGCCAACATATACTCACCATAGAACCAGGGACATCTTTAGTATTGCTTCACTTCTATTGCTTTTTTCCCTCCACAAACCTTCTGCTATCACCTTCATCTCGCTCTCTCTTGGCAGTTAACCCCAGGTCTTGCTCTGCAGAGAAAATAGAAGATGTCAAGTGGCAATGCCAATTAAATTTTAAGACATTGTCCACCATCCTCTCTTTATTCTCCAGACGTCTTTTTAACCAGTGTCGCCATTTGCTGCTGTCTTAAGGGCCCCTTGTTGCTTTGTCTTCGTGCTCTCCCTCTATTGAACTATTTATTCTATCAGCATTTAGGCATGTTTGTGTCTTGTCCCTATACACAATGAAGTTCTTTCCTTTCTCCTCCCCTTTCAGCTCTTCTTCTCCTGGTCTTCATTCACAGACACAATTTATTGAGAGAATAGTCTACCCTCCATACATTGTGTGCCTTTCATGCAGGCTCAGGAATCTGCATTTTACACACCCTTCCGGTCATCTGATGCATGAAGTCTTTGGACTCCATTTTGCAAATTCTTGCCTTAATCGTTGGTGTTCCTTGGCTTAAGCCTTTTCATTCTTCACCATCCACATTTCTTTTGAAATCTCATCTGGCTCAAGGCATCATCCACCACCTGGAATCCACTTTCTATTTCCAGCCCAGTCATGGCTCTTGAGTTTCAGAACTGCATTATCCAACTAACTCTGTGAGGATTTTCCAAAGAGACTGAAATGTCCACAGCAGGACCTCTCATCTTCTCCAAGACTCCTTGTCCCCATGCTCCCCAGCGCTATCTCCAGCTAACCACCTACTTACCCAGGTGAGAAACCTCAGCTCCCCCTTTCTCACTGCCCCTTGCCAAATTTCCAGTTCCCATGTCCCGTCCACGCTAACTCTTAAACAAGTCTTAAATTCACCAGCTGTTCTTCATTCCCACTGCCAGGACCTATCCAGGGTCCCGTGCTTTTTCTCCTGGATGAACCCCTACCTGAGTCTCTGCTCCCAAGCTTGCCTTCTCCCAGGTGGGTTCTACACTGACCTAGGGGCCTCTCCAGAGTTTGAGTCTGACCTTGTCACTTCCCTACGTTCAGGCCTTCAGTAGCATCTTGCTGCCTCTGTTTGGACAAAATATCACCTTAACCTGGCATAGAAAGCCTTTCATGACTCCTCTCCTGTCTCAAGATGCTCATTCATCAGCAAGATCAAGGAGTCACTTCTCAAGTCTGGCACAGTCCTGGGGCTGGGTGGAAAATTCAAAAGATTATGGACAAGTTTAGCAAGTTTCTGTCCTTGAGACAAAATACAGTGGCTCAGACTGAAAAGTCAGCTTCCTAATCAGAGCCCTTATCCAGTATTAAGTTTTACTAATAATTACGAGGGCTTCCCAGGTTGTGCTAGTGGTAAAGATAGCCTGCCAAATCAGATGATGTAAGACACACAGGTTCAGTCCCTGGGTTGGGAAGATGCCCTGGAGGAGGGCATGGCAACCCTCTCCAGTATTCTTGCCTGGAGAATCCCATGGACAGAGAAGCCTTGTGGGCTATAGTCTATAGGGTCGCAAAAAGTCTGACATGACTGAAGGGACTTAGCATGCACACCAATAATTGCAAGGATCAAAATAATTGTCAGGCACAAGTAAAGCATGAGCTCTAAGACCACCAGTACTGCTCTGTAAGACCATTTTTTTTCTTTTTTTGCCTCATTCAGATTATCAGAAGAGGTCTCTATGTGACCCATGCAAGCCATCCCTTACTATAAAGGGAGTTATCTTGGTCATGCAATATCTCCACTTTATTCTCTGATAGTTACACAGTTTGCACATTTCCCAGGGAGCCCTACCCCATAAATCCATAGGGTCCAGGTTTGTTTACCATAAGCAGTGCTAGACAGATATGGTACATCTTGCTAAAAGCATTCCATAGATAAGAACACTTCTGCTAGCCAATATCATTAGTGTGTTTGCCAGGGGCTCTGACATTAGTGATTATGAGGTGATTTGACCGGGTCATCTTTCTTTTTTCTCCAGTCAAGGTAGAGAGTGGCCTGCAGCTAACCCTTTCCTCCCCAGACCTGCTCTGCCTACTGCTCCCACGTCGGTGTTACTAGAGCTCTGTCCTTGACCTCCTTCTGTGACCACAGGCCATGGAAAACCTCCTCCATGCCTGTGGCTTTCTTTCTCTAAACATAGGCTCCCAAATCCATACATATCTTGCACACTTGACCCTCAGACTTGCACAATCCACTGCCCACCAGACCCCAACACCTTGCTGCCTCTCCAAGTCCATTCCTCTCCCACTGGCCCCTCTTAGGGCAATAGCACTCACATTCACCTGGTTGCCCCCCAATCCTTGAGTCATCCTGGGCCTCCTACTTTCTGCCCCTTTGACTTAAGTTAAGTCAGAGAGGATAACCTCACCGAGCCTCAGTTTCCACAGATGTAAAATGGGCATAATAGCTATATCTGCTTCACAAAGCTGTTGCAGGATTCAATGAGATGGTGATGAATAGACGATATGGGCTTATCACAGCGGCTGACAAGTGCTCAGAGACTGGCAGCAAGGGCCTCTGACTCCTCTTCTCCACCATTCCCCAAGGCTGCTCAAGACCACACACTCGAGGTGCTGCCTTCTCAGGGTCCCTACTCTGCTCACCATCCTTTCCTCTGTGCTCCCATCTCTGCCTCCGCCTATGTAATAGTCTTGGGCCTGATCTGGCCTCGCCTGTGTGGCCCCTCTAATATCTCCTCTATTCCACTGCCAGAACTCTCCCCAGTTACACATCTGACCTGCCACTGCCTTGGAAGGCTCTTTGCTGCCCCTTGGGATAAATTCTAGTCTTCTTAGAGTGGCTTAGGAGACTGGATCAGATGTGGCCACCACCCATCCCCTGTGACTCCCCTCCTCCAATGCTAACCACTAGACACACCAAACTTTCAATTTCGCTGACCTTCAGGATTTGGCCAATGCCTCCCTCTGCCTGGAAGACTTCTCCCTTCTCTGTCTCCACCTGAAGACCCTCTGACCGTCTCCTGGACACTTACAGTGCTCTGTCTTTCCCCTATCAGAGCACTTTCCAGCTGCATGGTCACTGCCAGCTCCCGTATTGGGAGCTCTTGTGGGCCGGTGAGCATCAGGAGGGCAGGGAGCGTGGCTGGTTCACGTAAACTCTCCAGCGCTGAGCATATCGCTCAGCAGGGTAGGTTCCCGATACTAAATGAAAGCAACTGTTAAAGGAGGGGGGGAGGAGGAGGGGTAAGAAGGCGGGAGGAGCCCCTGAGTCAGGAGTTTCTGGTCTGCATGGAGTTGAGATGGGTGATATTAAAGGAAGTCGAATTATGCTGGAGTTTTTATATTTGTATTAATGGACCAGGAGGGCCCAGGTGAGTTTGGCAGTTGATCACTGGAGACCTGGCCACTGGAGGTCAGGCCTTGGAAGTAGATCTAACCTCCCTGCCCCCTCCTCTGCAGGGTTGGGGCACAGCATGGGCTGTCCCTGTGGGGGTGCTGAAGAGTAGGTACATTTTCCTAAGGTTTCTTCCCTCCAACATTGCTTTGCCATCGATCTGCTAATCCTGCAGAAGACTAGAGCTGGAACCCACGAGGCCAGTCCCTTTTGCTCCTGTTTCATATGGCTCGTCTCTAAGGGGCTCTGGGGAGGGACAGTTTGGTCTGGGAGTGGGGGTGTCATTCCCAATAGTCTGCAGAAGCACCCACCAACACCCGGGAACTCCCTCTGGGTGGCTTCAGGGTGAGGAGGGGCAGCAAAAAGTCACCCCTGTGTGCATGTGTGTGTGCTAAGTCGCTTCAGTTGTGTCCAACTCTTTGCAATGCTAATGGACCGTAGCCCACCAGGCCCCTTGATCCGCTCTGGACTAAAGGGTGTGGGCAACGAGGGTGCAGGATAGAGTGGAACTTTATTCCCTTGACCTGACCTTGACATGTGGATTCTCCCAAGTCTTTGTAGGAGCGTCCACATCACGCCTCCCTCCTCCTACTCCTGTATTTTGCTGATTCTGCTGTCTCTTCCATCTCCCAACTGTGGTGGCTTCCTCCCTACCCATTTTCTGCTTTTCTCTGTGGAGGGAGGGCTGAGCTCTGCTCTGAGGAGGGGTGAGGGGGAGGGGAGCAGGGAGAGAAGGGTGTGGAGAAACGGAGGCTCTCACCCCAGGCTGGGGCTGGTTTCCACTAAACCAACAGCAATCAAACATGCCTCACCACTGTGAGAATTAATTCCCTTCTCAAGCTCCTCTTCAGATAGGTGAGAAATGTGTATGCCTCCTATTAACATGAGCGTGACCCCATTTCTTGTGAAATGACAACCCTGGTCTGATTATGCTCAGGAAGCATCCCCACCTGCCTGCCCCAGGCTGCGTGACAAAAGCTCCCTCGTCCTAACTGACAAATGAACGTTGTGCATCCAAACCTTCCGTGTGATCTGCAGACAATGCCCACTTCGTCTCAGTCACAGGATGGGATCAGGAAGACGGTCTGGTTTCCCTCTCCATTGCCCGGCAGCCCTGGAAGTGAGAGAGGGAGCTGCTCACAGGCGTGGCTGGAGGAAAGTGAGGCTGGGAGCAGTGTGGCCTGGTCCAGTCTGTTTGCTGGCTGTGTTTGGGATTGAGTTCCTGGTGCCTCAGACAGTAAAGAATCCACCTGCAGTGTGGGATACCCGGGTTCGATCCCTGGGTTGGGAAGATTCCCTGGAGAAGGAAATGGCAACCCACTGTAGTATTCTTGCCTGGAGAATCCCATGGACAGAGGAGCCTGGCGGGCCACAGTCCATAGCGCTGCAAAGAGTCGGAGATGACTGAGCAACTAACCCTTCTCTTCTCTGAGAGCAGAGGGCTGGCCCATTAGACCTGGAAGGGCTTTTGAATTTGATACTTGCTGATTCCAGGCTATTACTGAGTACAACTTTAGAACCTCGTAAAAACTGGGCTCCCATTTGCAGGGTTGGAGGAAGGGTCTAGAAAGTTCTCTAGGAGACCGAGTTAAGAAACCAGCTCAGTGTTTGGATAAAGGCCCTCCCTCATGATACGACACTGCTCAAAGCACCAGAAGAGCTTCTCTCCCTGGCAACTCAAAGCCCAGCATGGCCTGTGTGTTTAGCGGGAGGCAGCACACTGGTGAGAGGACAGGGTGTTCATTCCTTTGTTCAGGCACTCTCTCATCCATCAGATATTTGTTGAGCGTCACCCGAGATCAGGCAGCGTGGGAGAGTGGAAGGAGGTCTGCCGTCAGTCGGACCTCTGTTTGCTCTCAGCTCATCCTCTTGCTTGAGTCACCCGGCTGCTGGCCGCTGGGCTGTGGCTGTGCACCTGCCCGCGTGAGGATGAGTGGAGATGATGCTCCTGGCAGGGAGTGGGCCTCCCCACACACCATCTCCTTCTCTGTCCTCTGTATGCCCTGTCCTAAGTGCCCTTGGCCCCTGGGCAGGGCAGCCAGGTGCGTGTCCACAAATAGCTTTGCTACAGAGGAGGGACGGGTGCGCCGCAGTCGGAGGCGTGAAAGCCCTGACCAGAAGCTGTTTTATGGGATGGTGCTGAGTTGAGCCTGGTGTGAGCCGGCATTTGGAAGACAAGGGATGAAGGTCATTGCAGGGGCAGGGAACAGCTTGAGTAAACGCACGGATGCGCAGAGCTTGGGAGGAACGAGGAGGAGGAGAAGGAAGCCTGAGTGGGGGGCGAGTGAAGGCGAGCATGCTGGGCAGGACGGTGCTTCTGTGCAGGCTCTGGGGGAGGGCTGTTCGGACCACTGTCTTGTGAGAGCTGGGGGTGCCCTATTCTAGGGTCTCCATGTACAGAACAGCAGTCTGGGGGTGATATTTTCTTCTCCTTTACTCTCCAGGACTGGCTACTGTTAAGACAATTCTCTGTTCCCTATTATTTTACTTTTTCTGCACTCTTCAGTAGGGGGAAAGCTGCCATTTGCTTAGTCTTGGAATAATTTGCCCTATCTTTCTTCTTGCAAAATAAGAGGAAATTCGTCCATTTGGCTTCTCTGCCCTCTTGTTCTCCGGAGCAAACCCTCCGCCTGGCCCACACTGATGAGCCCTTTGTGTTTGGCTCCCTGAACTAGATTCCTAGCTCTGTGAGGGCAAGGACCCACTGTTTGGTTTGCTCATGTACCCCGACCTTGTGAGAACCGTTGTAACTGTTAGGTTTTCAGTACGTATTTGAAGCATCAGTAAATGAATGGCAGTTGGGTTGATGATTCTTGGATCCCTTGACATGGGGCAGGTTAACGTGGTAAGATGTTAGTTGAGTCAGCCAAGCCCAAATTCATCTGAGACCTTGTGATGCTCTTGGGTGAGTGGCAAATATTATAGGATGCTTAAAATTTCCAGGAAGATGAAAGAGCGATCCTGAAGTTATGCTGAGGGCTACACTGGCAGGCTGGCTTCTCTCATCTCTCCCAATGGCCCTGGCTTGTTGTGGGGTGCTGATTGTTATGGTGATGGCATGACTGAAGTGAATGGCAATGATAAAATGCCACCAAGGGACAAGGGGTTTTTGACTAATCCATAGCCTTAGTTTAAATGAAGTCCTTTGAAATAACATTGAGAAGGGGTTACATCCTTTCCCCAAGGTGCTGGCAGATGTCATGATGTCAGTAGCATATCCTGATCGTCAGTGAGCAGACAGACTCGTTTCTGTCTACTCTCTGTTACTCAGCTCCCTGTGGGCCCAGGGATACTAAAGGGAGGAGGGTCCTGATCGAACATATAGCAGAACATCAGTGGTTATGAATGGGCATCACTATTTGAGCCCAATTCCTGCCCCGCCATGCCTGTGGGCACTCTCAGGGGACTGCCCTGCGCATGTCCCCACAAACCCCAGGCCTGGAGTGGGTGCTAGTTAGGAAGGCACCCACGGTGATGCAGCTGATACAGATGGGGCCAGGTAGAGGCCACACGGGGATGCAGGAAGGGGGCAGCAGGAGGGCCTGGGGTCGGGGTGGGGACAGCACAGGGCAGTCTTCAGGTGTGAGGTCACTCCTGAATGTGATTCCAAAGACTCAGTTTAGAACAGGATTGAAAATGTCCCTAAGTTGTGAGATTATTCCTAGCGTGGGGGAAGGAGAGAATTTTAGGCACAGAGAGTAGCAAGTGTAAAGGTGTGTGTGTGTGTGTGTGTGTGTGTGTGTGTGAGAGAGAGAGAGAGAGAGAGAGATCCTACAGGTAGTTT
Organism: Odocoileus virginianus; assembly: GCF_023699985.2. NCBI lineage: Eukaryota > Metazoa > Chordata > Mammalia > Artiodactyla > Cervidae > Odocoileus > Odocoileus virginianus. Next base: position 67,483,364 of record NC_069680.1, read on the forward strand.
CCTGGAGGGTGATGTGAGACAGAAGGGAAGGGGATGGCGGGGGGAGAGGCCTGGGGAGGGAGGTGAGGACCAGACTGTGAAGTCCTTGAATCCCTTGGACATGGCGGGAGGGGTAAGGGAGTGACATGACCAACTCTATTTCAGAAAAACCAGTCTGGGTAGCACATACAGACTGGATTAGGGGGTGGGGCAGGAGGCAGGAATGCTGTTAGAAGGCTGCTGGAGGAACCCAGGAGAGGGAATGGCAGGAGCCTAATCAAGGCTGTGGGACTGAGGACGGGACGGGGGACAGGTAGACTGGCCGGAGCCTGGGTAATGACTAGTGAGAGAAGTGAGTCTCAGAGCCCCCGCCACCTCCCCCACCAGGGGTGTGGTCTGCTAGACGGTGGGGGTGCTACTGAGTGATGTCATTCACCAGGACAGAGGCCCCTGGAGTAAAACATCCTCCTCTGGCCAGGGAGTGGGATGCTTGTGTCCCTGGAAAGATTTGGGGTGAATTTATGCATTGTAGAGTATGTGTCCCACTCTGACCCTGACCTAGGCTCACCTGGGAAAGGCTGGTTCCTGACTCCTGCCCCTCCCTTTCTTCCTTCCTCCTTGGTATATTCTTTCAATCTCCTCCCTTCCCTTATCTCAGGCATCTTAGGTTAGCGTGGGGAAGAGGAGCCATGGAATAACATCCAATGAGGGAAAGGTTATTCGCCCAGGATTGTAATCATGATGCCTCCTTGGGTCTCTTACAGGGGAAGACAGCAGACTTGATGGCTTCACTAAAGCAAGCCTGGTACTTCCCTCAAGCAGCCTGTGGATTGCAGATTCCTGCCAGGCCCTCCGGAAGCAGCCCAAGGTCTTTTCCCCCAGATCTGTCTGCTCTCAGCGTTGTCTCCAAAAGGTTGCCTGAGCCTGTGATTGGGAGTAAAGTGCACTCAACACTGAGTCCCTGGTTTCGGGGGCTGACAGTCAGCTGTTGAGTCACTGCATCCTATCTGCCGGCCTCACCTACACCATGACCTCTTCTGACGGTCCTGGGCTGTGGCTGTGCCCTCACCGATGGTATGGAAGGAGGAGGCCCTGGTTCAGGTGACCTTTCTCTGAGTGCCTCTTCTGTGCAAGCCTCCAGACTCAGTACTTGCAACGTGCCACAGACCACCCAGAGGCTTAGGGACCTCAGCCATTTCTTTGGCACTTTGGTCACTGGAGTTTGGAGGCGGGGACCACTGACCCAAACTCTGTGTGTCTGTATCAGTGGAGTGGGGATGGTCACAAAAAGCTTCTTGTTAATTTCTTGGTTGCTTCAACAGCCTCTGTTTGGCTTCGCAGCTCTTCTATCACATGTGGAACTAATTCTCTATGTTAAATTCCTTCTGTTTGAAATACCAAGAATCCTCTGGTCTTTCCAACTGGATGCTGACTGATATAGGTGTTTGAGGAGGGTGAAGAGGTAGACAGTGAGATGGTATGTTATAGAGATTGGGGGTTATGGTTTAGTTGCTAAGTTGTGTCTGTCTGTTACAACTCCATGAACTGTAGCCTGACAAGCTCCTCTGTCTATGGGATTTCCCAGGTCAGAGTACTGGCTATTTCCTTCTCCAGGGGATCTTCCTGACCCTGGGATCGAACCCACGTCTTCTGCACTGCAGGTAGATTCTTTACCACTAAGCCACCAGGGAAGCCCATATTATACAGATTAAATATCCCCCAAAGATGTTTTATGTCATACAGAGTAAATATCCCCCAAAGAGCTATCAGGCTTCACTGATAACTCAGTTGGTAAAGAATCTACCTGCAATGCGTGAGA